>NC_056663.1:181538793-182138793 GCF_018350195.1 Panthera tigris
ATTCCATTTATTAATTCTTATTATGGTTACCACCAATTTTCAAAATCCCCAGTACTTCATGGTGCTAACAAAGTGACCCTTACATGTGTTCTATATATGCAGTTTTTAATATTTCCACTCTATTTAATTTTTCTCATTCTGTTTGTTTTTAATTAAGCAAAACTATGAATGTGTTTGAAGACTATCTGATAAATTTATTCTCTATCTAGAGGTTAGCACAAGTGGATGCACAGAAGGTTAAATACTCTTTGGAATCTAAAGTGAATCATTGTTGAAATTAAACTATGAATTAAGTTATAGGTATCTCTCTACCGTGCCATCATACTAGACTCTTCTTTTCAGCTAATGTTTTCTGAGAGTAAAGCCATACTCTTTTTTTTTTTTCCATACTTATTGGAGTTAAAAAAGCTAGTGTCTTGTGACATACCTGTGCATGTCTTTCCTTACTCCATAAAACTCAGACGAACACATACACACCCCTGTGTTAGGAGATGTTACTCAAAAACACAATTTTTTATTCTAAGATATAAAAGCAATAGGATGTCAAAAAATATATTAGCTTATCAGTTGTGTTGTTATAAGGTAATTAAACCTGGACAAGAGTAGTCACAATTGTTGGCCATCACGCTTGCTTATCTGGAACCAGTTTGCACTCAAGCTAGAAAGTAAAGACCATTCTACTGTCTTTCCAATGCTGACCCTGGATTATAACTGAAGTTATACAGGCTGAGTGTTTTAAAAAGTAGAAGTGATTAAGTAACATCACTTCCAACCAAGATATGTGGAGACCTAATATCTTCAGCTGGAAATTCCATAGTCTGGGAGCATTGTCAGATATATAAAATGAAGATTGAAAATTTATCTATGAACACTGCCAAGTTTTTCAATAAATATATAAAGTAATTTAAAGTTGCAGGAGTAGTTATTTGTGTGCTAGCCTTATTGTGTGGTAAAATTCAAAAAAAAAAAAAAAAACCCTCAAAAGTATTTCATTGAGTTAAAGTTTAGATTGGATTTAGAAGTGTATCTCTGAATTAGACATTTCCAAAGCTACAAAAAATAATCAATTTATCTTAAAATAGATAATACACTCTCCCGATCTCTGCCTTAGAGGAAAAAGTAGGAAAACATGCATTTCAGAGGCATAGACCCTAGAAATGAGAATTGTAGTGTTCCCATGTAACGTGTGACTATACTATGTAAGTTTTCTTAGATGAAAGTGGCAAAAAAAGAGGCTTTTGCTTTGTTTTGTTTTGTTTCTGATAAGTATCTGATGCCAAATAATGACTTTCATTATTTATTATTGGTTATTTAAAGTTTTCTTCTCAAATGCCTTTTCTCTAATACACATTGAGAAAAGCACGGACATTAAATAGATAGGCTTCCTCTGGTGAATGTTCCCAAAAGTAAACAATTTCAGTTCATTGAAATGAACAATGGAAAGGCATCAAGCTTTTCAAAAGCTTACAAAAGAGGCATCTCACCTGGCCTGGAAGGTGGAAGGCTTTGGCTGAGATAACACATGAAATAATTCATTACACATGTTATCAACAAGTAAAAGAAAATAGTTTCATATTTGCATTTCCAGTGGGGGGCAATTATGAATAAAGTTGTTACACATATTCATGCACAGGTTTTTGCGTGAAAAAAACATTGTTGTTTCTCTTAGGTAAATACATAGAAGTGAGATTGCGAGGGCATATGGTAAGTGTATGTTTATAAGAAACTGTCCGAGTGTTTTCCAAAGAGTCTGGGACACTTTACATTGTCACCAGCAGTGCCCTGTGTCCGTGCCATTACTTGCCATTGCTGAGTTTCTTTTTATTTTATTTTAGCCATTCTAATTGGTATATGTTGGAATCAAATTTTGATTTTAATTTATGTTTCTCTAATGACTAATGATATCTAGCATCTTTTAATGTATGTATTTGCAATTTGTATATCTTGTTTGTTCAGATATTTTGCAAGTTGTTTTTTCTTTTTAATTGGACAGTTTGTTTTCATATCATTAGTTTTGCGAGTTCTTTACATTTTCTGAAAAAATATTTTTTTTTGCAGACGTAAGATATACAAATATTTTCTCCTAGTCTGTGATTTGTTTCAAACTTGTCTTTTAGAGAACAATGGCTTCCAGGGGTTTCTTAAAAAAATTGCTATTGTGTTTACAAAAACCTAAAATCTGCCCTTTTTTATTTTTATAATTTTTTTAAAGTTTATTCATTTTGAGAGAGAGAGAGAGAGAGAGAGCATGAGTGCAGGAGGGAGACAGAGAGAGAGGTAGAGACAGAAAATCCCAAGCAGGCTATGCACTGCAGCATGGAGCCCAACATGTGGCTCAAACCCATGAACCAAACCACAAGATCATAACCTGAACCAAAATCAACAGGTAGAAGCTGAACTGACTGAGCCACCCAGGCATCCCCAAATTTACCCTCTTAAGAGCACAGTACAGTATTGCTAGCTACGTGTATATTGTTGTACAACAGATCTCTAGAACTTTTTCAACTTGAATGACTTAAACTCTACACCCATTGAACACAAGCTCCCTATTTCATGATCACCACAGCCCCCGACCACTCCCATTCCACTCTCAATACCTTTTTGATTTCTTTCAGCAATGTTTTGTAGTTTTCAACATACAATTCTTTTGCCTCATTAGTTAAGTTTATTCCTGAGTATATTATTCTTTTTGATGCTATGATTATTTTCTTAATTGTTTTCAGATCATTTGTTGATAGCGTTATAGGAAAGCAATTGATTTTTTATATGTTGATTTTGTCTCCTGCAATGTTGCTGAATTCATGTTCTGTTTAGGGGAGGTAATCTTTATGGTTTCCTGCATACAAGGTCATTCCATCTGTAATATTATAGATATTATTCTGTAAATAATATCTATTCTATAAAATATCTGTTTTATAAAAGCGATTGTATTCTATCCTCCTTTCCAATTTGGATACATTTTGTTTCTTTTTCTTGTCTAATTGCTCTAGCTAGGACTTCTAGTACTATGTTAAATAGAAGTGGCAAGAGTGGCATCCTTGCCTAACAACGAATCTTAAAGGAAAACTTTCAGGTTTTCACAGTTGAGTATAATGTTAGCTGTGAGCTTTTCGTAAGTGCATACATGACCTTTATTATATTGGAGCAATTTTCTTCTGAGTGTTTTTATCATGAAAAGAAGTTGAATTTTGTTAAGTGCTTTTTCTGCATCTACCCAAATGATCAGGTGATTTTTATCCTTTGTTCTGTTCACGTGATGTATCATATTGACTGATGATACAGGATGGCTTATGTGTGGAACCATCTTTGAATATCAGGGACAAATCTCATTTTGTCCTAGTGTGTGTGATCCTTAATTGTTTGGTTAAATGTAGTATGCTAGTGTTTTGTTAATTTGTTGGGTTTTATTCTCACTCGTTCTATGCTCAGCATGGAGCTGGGATTATAGTATGTGCGTATACGCGAGTCTAAACCATCACTTTGTTTTCAGCAACCCTCAACGTAATGCCCTTTCCTGTCAGTGCATACATTCAATCAAAACAGAAACCAGTCCTAAGGCAGTCCCTGAAAAGTCTGCACATTGGGTATATGTCCTCATCTCCCCCATCCCTCCCCAGGAAGAAGTCAGGAGCTGTGCCAGGAGAGGGAACATGGTGAGTGAGTGCCACAATTTTTTCTACCTAATTCCATGCGTCAGGTTTCACACTCAACTTAGAAATGCAAGAGCCTCTTAACAGGTTTCTGGATTTCTCATGAAGAGAATTTGTCCATATGTTGTTTTGAGTCTCTGTCTCCATGGGAGATGGGAGGTCTGGGATTTCTTCTTCTCCCATCTTGCTGATGTCACTCCTTAGGTTAAATATTTTATCAATAAGGTGCTATTTTAGGAATTTAAAGAAAGCAAAGACTATTTTTGTAACATTTATTTATTTTTGAGACAGAGAGAGAAACAGAGACAGAGAGACAGAGCACGTGCCAGGGAGAAATAGAGAGAGAGAGAGAGAGAGACAGAGACTCCAAAGTAGGCTCCAGACTCTGAGCTGTCAGCACAGAGCCTGACATGGGGCTCAAACTCATGAACCACGAGATCATGACCTGAGCCAAAGCTGGATGCCCAACTGACTAAGCCACCCAGCCTCCCTGTAGAAGACAAAAACTTAAATGCTTTATGATTGTATATGTGCAAGCCGGCAAATGTATATATAACTGATCTCATGGAGAACTTCAATATCAAGCTCCAGACTTCTAAACACCTCATAGTATATACAAATATTAACTTACTAAGTTCCTAAAGACTACTTTTTAAGTATTTTTTAAAAGAAACACATTAAAAAACACATGGTTTAAAATTTAAATATACAAAAAAAAAATCCACTGAAAAGTATCCCCAAACTTCCTTCTATTCCTGGAGACAAACAATGTTACTAGTTCTGTTTCCTTACTGATGTTTTTTAACATATACATTCAAATATCTTAAATTCACATTTTAAAAACTATAACCAACACTGATATTTTTCTGCACTATATAAAACTTTATTCATGAAAGCACCTATCCTTAAACATCCTTCAAACATGAGGAAGGAGTAAAATCTTTTAAACACCCAAAGTCTCAAAAACATTTCGCTTTCGCTGAACCCTTTCTGAGAAAGTTTTAGGAAGACTTGCTTCTCTTAAAATAGGACTTAACTGAAAAGGGGGAAACACAAATCAGGGAAAAGGAGATCCAGTACAAAGAGAGAGGCAAAGGGAAGTGCTGGGAAATATTGAAGAGAGATCCCAGGACAGCCGTCAAGTTGCAGGCAAAACCAAAACAAAACAAAACAAAAAGTCCAAATTGCAGCAAGAGAGTATTTTTGTTGGAATATCTTTAAAAAATTAAAATTAAAAAGCTACCTGCTATGTTTCTATATAGTAAGGAGTTATTTATAGTTCTGAATGTAAAAGAAGGTTAATTAGCAGTTGTATAAAAAATTAACAAGGTAAAAACAAGGCAGTTATTACCTCATTAGAAAAGAAAAGAAAATGTAAGAAAATAAATAAAATTATAGTATATTTAAAGGCTTTGGCATAAATGATAAATCATATTAAGGTAATAGTAAGGAAAATATGGAATATTTTACCATCACTGGCAGATGAAGATAGAAAAAAATGTGTATTTGTGCCTGCATGTGTGCGTGTGTGTTTGTGTTTGTGCGTGTGTGCTCTGGTGTGTGCCTTCCCATGTCTCAGTTAAATGAGACAAGTCTTCATCTTTAATAACAGGAAGTCTATAACTAATGCCTATGATCTGAAACGCATCACATAGTCACATAAATGTACCATTAAAATACATGAGTAAAGAATAAGAGAAAAAACTGAAGATTTCAAATGGATGCTTTTGCAGAACAAGATGAATGTTAAGGGACAGAACAAGAGGCTATTATTAGACTTTGTAAGTCTTAGGATTATTATATTTAAAAATCTGTGTATTTTGTAACTTAAATAAAAATTTTAATAAAAATACGGATAAATCTCACTATTATTAAACAAGGTCTCTGCAACATAATTTTATATATTTTGAGTAAAAAAAAAGAAAGAAAGAAATTTAATAAAACAGGTAAGCCATGAATCTGGTACCCAACGTGGTCAATAAAGAAATGCATACAAATGTGCATAAACTAAACACGTAAAAAGTTACCTTCCAAACATCACCTTTAGCTAACTTCGGAGTTTTGATTTTTGCATTCTTCACAGTCATTGAAATGAAATATTTAGTCTAATAAATGTATGTAATGAATGAAGGAATAAAATATCAAAAAATTTAAGACAACTGTCTATCTTTCCTCATTGAACTTAGGGCAAAATGAAGAATGAAAATGCTTAAGCCCTTCTTGTTTTATCTGTACACGAATCTATTTCCCTTTCATAACTCAAACATTTGTGTTTAGAAGACGAACACTTGAAACAGGTAAGAAATGCATATGGAATATTTATATAATCTGACCATATTTTAGCCTCATAGTTAATTTCATAAAATACTAGAGAAGACAAATAAGAAAAACAGCCCTTCTTGACCACATTTTATTGCAATAAAGTGAGATATTAACACAGAAACAAAACACAAAACAACTTTTTCACCTTGGGCGGGTGGAGGGAATGCTACAAAGCAACTTTGACATGGGTCAAAGGAAAATTGCAGACTTTTAAAATAATAATAACAATAGTAGTAACAATTAAAATAAAAATAAATTATACACTTGCTTGAAAAAAGCAGAAATAATTTAAAATAAAAACTAAAGGAAAATTGACAGAGAAAACAATTACATAGTGATGTTAAAAAAGCAGCAATTAAAAGCCATTTTTGGAAAAAAACTCAATAAAATAGAGTGCTGTTAGTATTTTTCCAACAATAGAGGAAATGAATAATTTTCTAAAAAATTATAATTAATCCAAATTGACCAGAATGGATACAGAGCCTAACTGACTAAATGTCATAAAGGAAAAAAGAGAAATTAGGAATGTTACACGAGAAAGATAGTAAATCCAAACTTTAGAACAGTCTCAGTGATAATTAAGCTGTTCTAAAGCATAATAAAGATAAACTTCTAGGGGCGCCTGGGTGGCTCAGTCGGTTAAGCGTCCGACTTCGGCTCAGGTCACGATCTCGCGGTCCGTGAGTTCGAGCCCCACGTCGGGCTCTGGGCTGATGGCCCGGAGCCTGGAGCCTGCTTCCGATTCTGTGTCTCCCTCTCTCTCTGCCCCTCCCCCGTTCATGCTCTGTCTCTCTCTGTCTCAAAAATAAATAAAATGTTAAAAAAATAATAATAATAAAAAAATTAAAAAAAGATAAACATCTAGCTTCCTTTTATGAAATGAGTATACAACAAATTATCATTTGCAGACCAATCTGAATTTTGAATATTAATGCAAACATATTAATTGAAATTTTAACTAATAGAATCCAAAAGTGCATTGAAAGTATAATATATCATGAATAAATGCAATTTATTTCAGAAATGCAAAGATTATTAAGTAGGAACTCCAATAATATCACTGTATAACTATATGAATAGAAGTAAAGAGAAAAATTATAAATTTGCATCTCAATAGATACTAAGAATACATGTCACCATGTCAGCACCTGTGCAGATTTAAAGTGCTCAATAAAAGAGGAATTCACGAGTACTTTGTTAACATGATCATGTACATGTGTTCATATAAACATACTGAATACAGGTTGGCATTTGGATTGAATGATTTCCTTTGGCCCAATACCAGTATCTTCATTAATGGGGAAAATATGAGGCTTCTCACAGACGTCAGAAATCAGTCAACTCTGCATGACTCTTTAACAATGTATTGGTGTTATTATTAGCCATTGAAATCAGACAAGGTCAAACATTCAGAAGCATAAGAATTGGAAGTGAAAGATGAAATATCTCTGCTTGAAATTGATATGATTAAATTTCTGGAAACCCAAAATAATCAATATGAAAACTCTAGTAATTTTAGTAAAAAGACAATTGAATAAATAAATCTACAAAAATATAGGACTCTCATAAATTAACAGTCATGAAAGACATTAAGGTGAACTTGAAAACATGGAAAGAGAGTCCATGATTTTACTTTCAATAAGATAATTTTGGCTACTGAATTGAGACAAGGAGCAGAATCGAGAATGCACATTTGGTCAGCTATCATGATAATCCAATGGCAAAATGGTGGTAGGGGTAGGCGGATCAAGGAGAAGTAATGAGAAGTAGATCTCAGATATATTTGAAAAACAGAACTGGCAGGATTTGTTAACATATGTGGAATTTTAGAGGAATCAAGTTGCCTAAAGGAACCAGCAACAGTTTAATTTGTGTGTCCTCTGGGTGTTTGATTTTCTTTTTTTTAAAGAGAGACATTCAGATTAAAGAATGTCATGTCTCATCTACTGGAAACAAGAGAATGAGATGGTCATCTGTCCTGTAGTAAAAAGGTATCATTCAGTTTCCTATTGCAGCTATAACAAATTACCACAAACTCAGTGGCTTAAAAATCACAACTATATTATGTTATAGTTCTGAAAATCAGAAGTCATAAATGGGTCTTGGTGGACCAAAATCAAGGGTTTGTATTTCTGTATTTTTTTTTTGCTAAAGATTGTAGGAATGAATCTGTTTCTTGCCTTTCCCAACTTCTAGAGGCTGCCCACCTGCCTTAGCTAGTGATCCCTTCAATCTTCTAAGCCAACAACGGCCAGTTGAGTCTTTCTTACCTCACATCACTTTGACTCTGCTTCTGTCTTCACATCTTTTTCTCCGATGCTGACTTTTCTGCCTCCATTTCATTTTTAAGGACCCCTGTAATTACACTGTGTCCATTCAGATGATCCCGGTTAATTACCTCATCTCAAGATCCTTAATCATATGCTTCAAAACCCCTATTGCCATGTAAGGCAACATATTCACAGGTTCTAAGAATTAGGACACGAACGTATTTGGAGGGCCGTTATTTTGTCTCCCACAGGTACAAAACATACGATGTAAGAATTTCACATAAAGCTTAGATTTGAATCCTTCCCCCTTATCGTGTAAGCTTAGGTAAATACTTATCCATTCTAAAGCTCCATTCCCACATAGATGAAATGAAGGTAATAATGGAATCTACTTCAGAGAGTCTCTGCATATGTTTTATTTTTTTTATTTTTTTTAATTTGTTTTGAGAGAGACAGAGAGAGCGAGTGGGGGAAGGGTAGCGGTAGAGGAAGAAAGAGAATCTCAAGCAGGCTCCACATTGTCAGCGTGGAGCCTGATGTGGGGCTCAAAATTCATGGTGAGATCATGACCTGAGCTGAAGTTGTACGCTCAGCTGACTGAGACCCCCAGGCACCCCCTATGTGTATGTTTTTAATAAAGTAAGGCCTGTAAGGCCCCTGAAATGGCTTGACACATAGAATGTACTGAATATGCATGAGCTTCCATGATGATACCACTAAGGGACACGTAAGTAAGATGTACCGTTGTATAAGCTTTGTGACTTTACTGTACTGACTTTCATTCAATTAACAGTCACAAGTCCTTCCCAACTTCAGAGCAGTTTTGAATTTTATATGTGCTCTTCAAGCCTCCATGAATAAAACTTTAAGCTATTTAGCCCCATTGAGAATGCTTATGGATCCTTTCTGTTATCTATCATGACAAGAAAGACTTCCATATTTGAGTCATACAGAGTTTTAATGTCAACCCTGTCCTCGTTTAAATTATTTATGAAAATTTTGAAGAGGAAAGGACCGAGAACAGATGAATCTCAAGAAAGCAATTGTGAAGTGTCTCACAGTCGATATTTGGATAAGTTATTAAGGTTTCGTTCTCAGCTCCAAATCCATCCTTCTAGAGTGTGTGTGTGTGTGTGTGTGTGTGTGTGTAGTAGCTGGAACTGAGACTCAGGAAATTATCCTTCTCTCTTGCCAGGGGATGTGATGCTAGTCTTGTCAATAGAAAGAGCTAACGAAAGCCGGCAGTCAGAAGGAGATGAGAAACCACTGACTTGTTTCTGTTTGCTTGAGTTCTGTGAGAAGCAGTCTATTCCAGCAGCAGTTAGGTCCAGTTGAAACCGGAAGCATCTTTCAACACTCTCGGGACTGGCCTCCATAATTCTCCTCAAAGATCCGAGGATCAGGCATCTCACTTCCGCCTCAGAGGTTTGAGTTCTAGCTCTGCAAAGTCCTTCCTTCATGCTGCTGACACATCAACACCTGTGTTGAGGCATCGTTCCCTCAGAGACTTCGTGCCTCATTCCACAAGGCCTCTTCTCCAAGCCTCCAGCTTCTGCCAACCTGAAATGCTCCGTTTATTTTCACTCCCAGAAACGTCAGCTGCTTCCTGCCAGTACCCCCAGGACTGCCATACCTTGGTTTCCCTTTTGAATTTTCATTTCTCCTCTACTCATTCATCCAAGTTCCTTTATTCAATTATCTCTGCTAAAATAACAAGTGATTTTCCTTTCCTTCCTTCCTTTTTTTTTTTTTTTTTTCTGACTGTATGCTAACCAAACCATCAGTCCAAATGTTCTTGGAAAATTAGCTACACATTTCTTTAACCATCCTGTTATAAAGTCAAGGTTTCTTTACTTCTTAGAAGGGTGACAATGGACTGTTATGTGTCCAACTGAAGATTTGAAGCTCGTATTTTTCATATATTTTTACATAGCATGTGAGAAGCCTCCCATCCAGAAGGACAATCCATGTCCTGGTGAAGTAAGGCTACCCTGTCTACTTTTCTCTGACTACCTATTCATCTCAAGGTGGTCTCACCTTAGTTGCACCCATTTCCCAGATTTCATCCCCAAATGTAAGTTCCTGAGTCCCCACCTTTCCCATGGCACCAATTATTGAGCTTTCCATTGATTTCCCACTTTTCATATCTGGATTCCTTTTATCTCACTGTCCCTGAATCTTCTGAGTGGCTGCTCCTAGCTCCCAGGTTCATGAGCACCCACTCAACCCCTTAGGCCTCTTCCATAAACGGCCTCTTGACCTTGATCTCTGTCCCCCTGCTATCCCTCCTAAAATCTTTTCCACACATCAGCTCTCAGCCGTGCACCTGTTTCTCTGATTGCATACGCCTCTCCACCAGCAATGCTTTCTTTTCTTGGTATCATTAACACAACACCAGACATTGAGCCAGATTCTAAAGTCATGCAGAAGAATGTAGGATAAAGCCCATGCCTTAGGCTGATGAAGGATCAAACAGATTTTAAAAGCGCTATCCTTAGAATGGAAGCAAAATGGGTCTATCTTAGATTCCTATCTGCACACTGCTTCTTTTAATATCTTTCTTTATAGTTTAACAACCGCCATGCTCGAATATTAACTCCAAACCAAAAAAAAAAAAAAAAAAAAGTTCACTTTTAGAAAGTATTCTTATGGAGAACAATGGGTTCCCTACTACTCCCTTAAGTAAGCTTTTGCCCCATTGTCCTTGCAACCCAATATCTGAAGATCCCTGCCCTATTTATTTCTATTCTTATTCCAAATTTTCTCTCCATGACTGTACTCTTTTCTTTCTTCTATGTCTACCAGATATCTCAATACTAATTGCCCCTTATCTGCTCCCTTTATCTACCTGTAAGGTCCTCCTCTGGGTTCCCTGGGCCTCTATCATAGTGAGACTCCTCTCTCTATAGCTGTGCCTGGCATTTTTAAACCTTGTCTTCTAAATCTCACTGTGGCTCTTTCTGTTTGAAGACATGTACTTTTTTTTTCCTTCCCTTAACAAACATCTTTTCTACCCCTTCTTATCAGCAAGTTACCTTTTTAAATACTTTTATGTAACAAAATACAAAAGTTGAGTTCATTCAAGGAAAAATATAAGGAAATAATAATGGACATGTTATGCAATACAGCAAAATGATGACAGCACATACTAATATCTCATGTTATATAAAAACATTTTCTGAGCTAATGGATGAACAACTGTACTAAAGAAGAAGAACAACAATTCTGCTTGTTCGTGAATTTTTGATGGCTCCCGTGAACATTGTTTCCTTTTATAATTTATCGGGATGATCACATTAGTAGTTGATGTATTTATTCTGCTTCAGAAAGATACAGGTTTTACCAACTTGCATTTATTTATTTTAAGCATTTATTTATTTATTTTGAGAAGAGGGAGAGTGCAAGGGGGAAAGAGGCAGAGTGAGAGGGAGTGAGAAAATGAAGCAGATTCTATGCTGTCATCGCAGAACCCCACGTAGGGCTTGAACTCAAGAACAGTGAGATCACGACCTGAGCTGAAATCATGAGTTGCACAATTAACCTACTGAGCCACACAGATGCCCCAACCAATTTGCATTTAAAACCAAAAAAATAAACAAAAAGCTAGTGCCCTCTTTTAAACAAACAAACAAACAAACAAACAAAACAGTCTTTCAGACCATGGGTGGTACATCAGTCCCCACTTTTGAAAGCTGACAGCCACTTAGAGTTCTCACATATGACAAGCTTTCAGAATACTCTGGAAATGAAAACCTCAAGATCAAGAGATTTGAGATGATTTTTTTTTAATATTTTTAATGTTTATTCATTTTCGAGACAGAGTGACAGAGCATGAGTGGAGGAGGGGCAGAGAGAAAGGGAGACACAGAATCCAAAGCAGGCTCCAGGCTAGGACCTGTCAGCACAGAGCCCCACGAGGGGCTTGAACTCCTGATGTGAGATCATGACCTGAGCTGAAGTCGGACGCCCAACCAACTGAACCGCCCCTAGATTTGAGTTGATTTTAAGCAGCAAGAGATTTCTTATAATTTCACAACGCCTAGATCACATGGTGACTATACTTACTGTCGTAAGCATTGACTAATGCATAGAATTGTCGAATCACTATTTTGCACACTCGAAACTTATAGAATATTGTATGTCAAATATATTTCAATAATAAAAAAATTTAAATGTAACATTTTTTTTAAAGATTTAAAAAGACCTCTTGAAAGATAAAAAAGGAGCAAAATAGGTTTGAGTAGCTATGTTTTTAAAGAATGTTTGGCTTAAGCCAACTGACTTGCTTATTGTTGTTTTCTTAAGTATCTGTGATTATAATATGTAATCATATTTAAAATAGTTTAGGAAATAGAGTGTGTATACCATTACTTAAAAAAAAAATTAATGTTTATTTCTGAGAGAGAGAGAGAGACAGAGTTGAGCAGGAGAAGGGCACAGAGAGAGGAAGACACAGAATCTGAAGCAGGTTCCAGGCTCTGAGCTGTCAGCACAGAGCCACATACAGGGCTTGAACCTACAAACCATGAGACCATTGCCTAAGCCGAAGTCCGATGCTTAACCGACGTAGCCACCCATGACAGGCGCCCCTCTATGACATCACTACAATGACCACAGTAAGCTAATGTAATTGTCTGCAATAGCCTTAATTAACAACAACAAAACACACACAATCTATCACACTTTTAATTATGTATTTGAGGAGTTTGTATCTGATTATAACTCAAAAGTCAGGTTTCCTATGAGAATTTATTGCTGGTCTCAGTGTGTTTCTAATGTTGAACACTAATATTTAATGTCTGTTTAAACTAGTGTTTGCATTTGGGCTTAAATCCAAATTGAGAGTTCCTTTATAGTGTTCCATCCATCCTGGGAAAATTCTACCCACTTCCGGAAGATCTAATTATGTCATCCAAAACATAAATCTGAATGATAATAATATACTTAATTTTTTTTTTTTTTTTACCAGAATGGAACTGTGCATAAACAACTCGGAAAGTGCTTTAGTTTAATGGAGAGAATAAGGTTGATGCAGAAGAGGGGGATTTAATTCAGGCAATATATAAATACTGGTGATAATAACCAATAGACCATGATGGTAGAGAACAAGGCTTCTCGATGTAGAACACTTGAGTTAAAGTGCTTAATCTAGCACAAACTGTGTTACTTTGGACAATTTATTTAGCCTTTCTGTACAGACAATAAAACACACACGGCACAGCTTTTTGGTAAGCATCCAATGGTATACTGTTTATAAATCACATAGAAAACTGAAGGTGGGGGTGCCTGGGTGGCTCAGTCGGTTAAGCGTCCGACTTCAGCTCAGGTCACGATCTCACGGTCCGTGAGTTCGAGCCCCGCGTTGGGCTCTGGGCAGATGGCTCAGAGCCTGGAGCCTGCTTCTGATTCTGTGTCTCCCTCTCTCTCTGCCCCTCCCCCGTTCATGCTCTGTCTCTATCTGTCTCAAAAATAAATAAACGTTAAAAAAAAAAAAATTAAAAAAAAAAAAAGAAAACTGAAGGTGGCTTTTAGTAATGCTAAGGAATTACTTTCTTATTTTTTTCATTTTTTAAAAATGTTTTATTTGTTTTTGAGAGACAGACTTTGAACTGGGGAGGTGCAGAGAGAAGGGGACAGAGGATCCCAAACAGACTCTGTACTCACAGCAGCCAGTCTTATGTGGGGCTCAAACTCAGAAACCGTGAGATCATGACCTGAGCTGAAGCTGGACGCCCAACCGACTGAGCCACCCAGGTGCCCAGAATTACTTTATTAACACTATTTTTAAATGCCTACATTATACCAGTCATTTTGATGTTAAAAAGTTATCTGTTCGAGCAAGATGAAACCAATAAAATGACATTAACAATAATGTGTGTCTTGAACCAGAGTTCAAAAAAGGAAGGTCAAAGAGGAATTGTGTCCTTCAACTAAAATAAGCACTTATAAAGCCTCACAAAGTCATAAATAATGAAGAAAAATTGGTAATATGTATTGAATACTTACTGTAGGCAAGGGATGGTATAATCACAACAACGCAGCATACCTCTGACGAAGAAATGATTATCTTCATGCATATCAGGAATCATGGACTAACGAGTTGGATATCTCACCAAAAGTAACTAATTCTGGAACAAGGATGTTGCTAGTATTTAAATGCAGACTTTCAAAAATGTCGGTGCCCATACTTCTAAATACGATATACCAGTGCCTACATTTGCAGTGGAATCATGTCTCCAAATGCACAGTTGAGAAGATCATGGAGTCCAGAGTTGGGTAGGGATAACCAGCACTGATTCTGAATTCACTTAAGGATCATGTCATCCAATGGAAATTTTTTAAAGTACTGGGGAAGACTAAGGTCATCCTCACTCAGATCCTGTAATTTTTCTGGAGCATACACGGCTGAGAGAACAGAGTACCACATTAGGGTCACTTTGGATCCTAGGCCCAATGCTGGTGCTCAGGAGACTGTGGGGTCCAAAGATTGGCAGCCTGCACTGCACCCTATGTATTGAAGAAACTTTTCCCAGAGGATCCATTTCTCACTGTTCAGGGAAAAATAAAAACTTGCATCCACTGGTAGGGCCTTTCCTTGCCTATAATACTTTTTGTGGAGCAGAAAATAGTGGGCTTCCCCTAGAGGACACTGTGTTAAGTGGTCTGGTTTGGGAAATCAAACAACAGATGGATTTGGTAATCCCGCTTCCCCTTTCAACTGATGGGCTTCCGCAGAGACTTGCTTACTAACAATGTTCTGAGATAATAGAAGGCATGGTGGAAGGAGGGTAGAAACTTGGGGGAAGAGAAAGGGAGAGATCAGTAAAGTGCTGAGAATACAGACATTGTTTCTTTCATATCCGTTTAGCAATTTGGCACAGCACCCCTCGAAAGACTTCTAACTCCTGCTTTCCTTCAGCTTGGGAAATACGCACAGATACTACGGTGCGTCCCTCGGGAGAATGTAGTAGTCTCCTAAACTAGTGTGGGGTACCTCGAACCTGGAAGCAACATTATATTAAAGCACCACCCCCTCAAGGGGCATGGCTGGAGAAAGTTGTCAGTTTTTGTCTTGTTCTCACCCTGGTTGAGCAGGGGGTGTAACATAACTAGCCCTCAACCACAGTCATGTACCAGGGCAAGCAAGCATATTTATATGGATTTTCCATCCCTTTCAATCAACCTCTTGTCACTGCACAAGATCACTGACGAGCATAAACATCTAACTGGGGTCATTAGTCATGACTCTCTGACCGTGCTACTTATTTTCACAGCTAGACAGGTCCTTGGGGATCCTGTGGTCCCCCACAAAGTTCCCAAAGAACTCTGAATATTTGGGATTAATAAAGTTTGTCAGTTAGTTCTCTGACAACCAAGATATTTAACCAATGATAATTAATATTTCTTTTCTTTTAAGTAGGCTTCATACCCAGCACAGGAGCAGATGAGGGGCCTGACGTGGGCTTAACTTTCTTTGAGATTATCATGATTATTTTATGTGTTCAAAATATAGACATTCCAGATAGACTTAAGCCTTTCGTTACCATAAAAAAGCAGATGAAGTAATGGCTGAGGGTATAGACACACAGGATTCCATCAACCATGTTTATCTGTTTATGAGAAGTCCTCTTGGGCTGGTGGGAAGAGGTGGAGGTGATGGGAAGGAAGGTGATACAAAATAACTTATGCATCAAGAACACTCCCATAACAGGTGCGCTGCTTGGGAGGGAGTTCAATAGATGAAATCTTCCTGAATTAGTCATTTTGAAACAAATCTTTCCTGCTGAGGTTTTCACTGTCATTTTCAACACTTGGGTAAATTAATTCAAATAATCAGCTCCTGCAAATCACCCACCATTACTGGAAATCTCTGGCTGCATCACCCAGATATTGTAAGAATCATGCCATTCTGATTCTTGTCCTTCTTCTATGAAAATGAAGGAGCTTACTTTAGAATAATGCATCAATCATAGGTTCTCTTAGTCACTATGGGATGATTCTGTACTCAGCACGAATTGCCCTCACTCTGAGATTTTTGTACAATGACTTTGTGCGATCGCATCTTAAGAATAAGAAGAGCTATTGTCAAGTTCATTATCTCAGCAGGGAGTGTTTGTGATGATGAAACTGCCAAGCTTCATCAAGTTGTTCACGCTTTTTCCATTTTATTAACATGACCCAATTCAGCCTCCCTCTGATAACTCATTTTGATTTTAACTCACTTTAAAAATGAGTCAATTTGATTTTTAAAACCTTGTTGATTTAAACTTATTTCAACACTTCCTGATATAATATCTTGTATTTTAGAAAAGAGAGAGAGAGACAGAGAGAGAGCCTCTTGACTCAGCAATCTTGAGAGGAAAATGTAAGAAAGTACAAAACTGACAAATGTAAAGGTAGCTCTAGTTCATTTTTCTTCACTTTTCCTCCCAACGACTAACTTTATTGTTATTTTTTTTAATGTTTATTTAATTTTTGAGAGACAGAGCATGAGTCAAGGAGGGGCTTGGTCAAGAGAGAAGGAGACACAGAATCCAAAGTAGGCTCCGGGCTCTGAGCTGTCAGCACAGAGCCCAACATGGGGCTTGAACTCAGGAACCACCAGATCACGACCTGAACCGAAGTCGGATGCTTGGCCAACGGAGCCACCCAGGTGCCCCTCTTCTGTCATTCTTAAAGATCACTTAACTGTGAATTCTCCACTCACAATCTCGGCCTAGTCCAAACTATTTTTAATCCACTTGACTCTGTCTTGACAGTGTGCTATCATATTCGGTTTAAGGGAAAGAGCCCAGCACGGTAAGGGAAGAGACAGACAATCCCCGCAAAACTGCCAGCTTTCGTGAAATCTGATTTATGCCATTTCATTTTTATGACACTGCTCTCAGCTAACATGTCCAGCTACTACCTTATTCTACTCTTGTCTTGCTTTTTCTAAGATTTCCTCCAATGTCCTCTGACACATACAGAACGCTAGGGGCAATATCTTAGCAACGATTTAGAGTATAGTTCTGAAGGGTGTAATACTACTTGCAGGGGACCCACAAATAAGACAAAAAGTAGAAAAGTCGTGCCTCCAAGGTGGCTTTTGAGTTGCTCATTTGAAATTTTGAATAAACATTATCAGATAAATAGCGATGTTATTGGTAGTTAAGCTCCCAGAGGAGCCCAAAATACACCTGCAATACAGTGCATCTGTGGTGTGGGAAACAAAGGCAAAAGGAAATGGCAGATAAAATTAAATTTTCCTTATAACCTGCAGCCCATTAACAAACACTTGAGGCAGGCAGAGTAGAACATGTCTCCAGGAACTCCCCCAAAGGTCTTAATGCTAATGCTTTGCCAGAGGGAAAAACAACCTTAGCTTGACAATAGCTAGGCCTCCACTACCAGGGAGTCTTCTTTACCATATGAAAATCCTTTTGGAAGCTTCCCTTGGCTTTTACCTCCTCCAACACCCAAGTATATAATCAGTCACTCCTCACAATCCCAGGGCCGCTCTTTCTGCCCCTGGGTCCTGTCCCATGTTTTAACAAAACCACCTTTTTGCAACCGAGATGTCTCAAGAATTCTTTCCCGGCCATCCGCTCTGAATCCCCAAATTGTTCACATTAATTTGCATTAAAAATCAATGATACTTAAAAGTTTTGAAATATGAATCAAAAAAGTGAAAATAAAATAAAGATTGATTTTTCCGTGTACATTTAATATTCAGCCTGTAGGAAAATTTACAGATACGTGATGTGGCAGATAGATCGAAGTCAAGAAGGCATAGCATATTAGACTTAGATAGAAACTTTAAATCCGTGTCCTTTTATTTTATTTTATTTTATTATTTTATTTTCTTTTTTGTCAATACCATACGCAGTATGATAGGAAAAAAGATTGGATAAAATAGGCAGAGAGGGAAGGATTAGGACCTGAGGTCCCTGGGTGGGGGAAAGCACATATTTTGGAACAATGCTACGAGTGTCTGACTAGGGCAAACCCCCTCAGGCTCAGGAGAAACTTCCTCTTAAGAGTGTAACAGACCCTACCTACTCCACCTCAGTTTCCCTCAGGAATTTGACAAAAGACCTAACTAGAAATAAGTGGTCGATCATAAACTGTATAACCCAGAAGGAATGATATGGCCATAGACCACCCCTCATAGGATGGAAAGGAGCCAATCAGGAACGGACAACCCAGCACCTTGATAGCCAATAAGTGTTTGACCTGAGGAGGAACAAGGGGGAAGGAGAGGGAGAGGTGACCAGAACCTTATAAAACAAGGACCCCTCCCTGTAGTCCTTGGGCATTCACTTTTGAATGTACCCTCTCTGTAAAGAGCTTTCATACTATTCTTAACTTTCTCAACTGTACTCTAATAAACTTTTGCCTGCTACTCATTTTATTTTGTGTCCACCTTTCCATTCTCTGAAGCAGTGAGGCAAGGAACCCCGGGTATTGAGGTAAAAGATCCTGCAACACGAGTTCCTCAAAGTTAGACACTTAGGCTCTTTATTGATAATCTTAGTGCAATTAATTCAGTTCTAAATTCAGGTATTGCCATAGCTTAAGCTCCCCAGTCTCAACTCAGTGGTCCTCAGCTAGAGGACTAACCAGGACATCAGAACTGTGAATCACTCCAGAAAACTCCTAATTGGCCACTAGTAACTTTCAGAGGCCTATGGACTTTGGGATGGTCCCATTAAATTCTGCTATACTTTCAACAGCTCACCCCCTCCCCATCCAATGTTTTTGTCTTAATTTGTACTTAAAAATTCTGCCCAGGACTCTGACAAGCATTCCAACCTACTCTAAGACAAAAAGACTTCATTTGAATATCAACTAATTTTGGATAGTGGGTGGGGAGTGGGTGGAGCTTTTGTTTCACTTTTAATGGGTCCAATTGAAGGGTTGGTACCAAGCAAGCCCAGTGCAGATTGTGCAAGGCTGCTCTCATATTTGGTTTGGCAAACTTGCTATAGCTCCTACACATTTAACCTTGGACGTTGAGTTGTTCACTGTTTGCCCGATGTTCATAAGAATGTATTAATGCAAGAGCTTATTAGCACTCCAAACTGAACCTTTTTCTGACATTATCTCCAGCTTATTAATTCTTCTACTGTCTGCCTTGCCCAATGGATCGATTCTCTGCTATGTTCTGCCTATTTTCTATCCTTCTGTACCTAAAAATAAATCTATCATGCAAAACTGATTCACTATGACCAAAAGTACAGGATATATCTCTGAAAATATGCTGTTAAAATAGTAACAGCTTTTAGAAACTTTCTGAATGCTTTCGATCTTTACTCCTAGAGGGTCCTGTAAGTATCTCCATCCTTAACGATAAGGGGGCATAAAGCAAACTGACATCCCCCAAACCCCACCCCCCTCCCCAGGTGGAATATGTGCGACATTCCTCAGAAACTCCTAGCTGCCCAAGAACAAAGGCAGAGGAAAATAAATGGTTAACTAATAGAGATCACAGTTATGCAGGACACGAGTCTCCATTAGTTTACAATGAGTAAAGATTGCAAGAAAAAAGCAATCTGAGCTATGGCCTCATCTCTGGAAACCCAAAGACTCAATATCCTGGAACCCTAATATTACCCTCCCATCCACAGTGATATGGGGAACAAAGGCAAGACGAAAATGTAAATAACATTAAATTACTTTATAACCTGCAGCCCCTTGACAAATACTTGAGGCAAATACAGAATATAACACTTCTCCATGAACTCCCTACTGTGTAAGTGTTAATGCCTTAGTAGAGGGAAAATAACTTTAGCTCAACAACAAGAAGGCCTCCAGTATCTTATGAGTCCACTTTAGCAGTGAAAGCCCTTTTGGAAAATTCCCTTTTGCCTTTACCTCACCAGACTCCGCAGCATATAACCAGTCACTCCTCACAACCCCAATGCAGCTCTTTCTGCCCATGGTCCTGTCCCCTCGCTTTAATAAAACCACCTTTTTGCATCAAAGACCTCTCAAGGATTCTTTCTTGGTTGTCACTTCTGGACCCCCACCACTCCGAATCCTTATCCCTTAAGATACCATATCTATGCACATCGCTTCCTTCACAATTTCCTACTTTTAAAAAGACTTGTCCAGGTTCCAAAAGACATTGATGATATTTGTATTCAGACGATATGCAATTAAGTCTTAATTTTGCCACCTTCTGCTCTTGTAAATTTGAGCAAATAACTTAATTTTCACAACTATTGATTAATTTGGCATTAGTATTTCTTTAAGACAAGGGAACTAAAACTTGTGAGTCTTTCTGAAATGCTTTATGTGAAAATCCTTAGTCTTTAATATAAGGATTACTTAACAGATAAATACTTTGCTACTAAATGAATATTTGTCCTCCCCAATTCATATGTTGGAACCCTCGCTCCAATTTGACAGTTATGAGGGTAAAGCCCTGAGGATAGGATGAGTGCCTAATAAGAAGAGACACTTCAGAGCTTATTTCTTATCCGCGTGAGGATACAATGAGAAGAAAGCCATCTGCAAACCAGTAAGTGGGCTCTCAGTAGACACTGAATCTGCCAGCACATTGATCTTGGCCTTCCCAGACTCTAGAATTGTGAATACTATTTCTTGTTTCAGTCCCCCATCCTATGACAATCTATTGTATAACAGACTGAACTGATTAAGACACGTTTATAAAATAATTATTAACCTATTATTCAACTGACCAAGTGTCTTCTTGAGAGCTTGTGTGTGCATGTTTGCCTGTTGTGGTTTACATTTTTGGATTATAGATCCCTTTATAATTCTGTCTTTAGGAATTCTAATTATAATATAAATCCCTTTAGAATTCCTAAATTCTGTCTTTAGGAAAATGCATGTATTCGCACAAACATGTTTAGTGATAGGATATTAAGTAAACAAAATTGCAAAATTTCTTGGAATTGGAGTTAGCAGATTTCTTTTTTTTTTTAACATTTTTTATTTTTTTATTTTTGAGACAGAGAGAGACAGAGCATGAACGGGGGAGGGTCAGAGAGAGAGGGAGACACAGAATAATCTGAAACAGGCTCCAGGCTCTGAGCTGTCAGCACAGAGCCTGATGCGGGGCTCAAACTCACGGGGTGCGAGATCGAGACCTGAGCCAAAGTCAGACGCCCAACCGACTGAGCCACCCAGGCGCCCTGGTGTTAGCAGATTTCTGATCTCAGTACAAGAGAAGCAAACATTTCAAAACTCAGAACTCAGCCATATGGCATAATTATTAGCTTACAATCGTTGATTTTTAAGCTGGGGTTAGTTTAATTTAGTTTGGTTCACATTTGTTTTCCTCTTAGTCGTGATTTGACCCGTGATACAAAAAGCAAACAACCTTACTTAGGTCTCCGCTAACCTAGTGGGCATCTAACGCCACTTGAGAGTACTCCGAATCTCGAAACATCAGGATTGTCTCCAAGAGATACAAGACTGAAACTGGGAGTCGTGCTCCCCTACAAGCATCATTATCTTTTTAGAGTCTTTTTACCACTTATTTGCAAAAAGTAAAACAACTTTCAAACAAGCCCAGCTCATTGTTCTTTGTGTATTTTCAAACCTGGACCACCCCAGGTCTACCCTGATATGTGTAGTTGTGTAGGTGTTTCCTGATGGTTCAGAGAGTTTTGAAAAGCTCAGGTAGAAAATATCTGAGATTCTTAGGAATCACACATTTCCTGATAGGTGACCAGGAAAATTCCACAGCAACTCACCCACTAGTAGAGAATTGATACTTTTGAAGACTTGCCACTTGATTTTTAATTATGTTATAAAATTCTGTTGGAGGGAACATTCTGTGGAGGGAACTTTTGCCTAGTTTTACTTTTTTTTCTGCAGAGGCAAAGAATAAATCAATCTTCTCTTCCAAATTATAATATTGCACACTTGAATTCGCCTCTCCTATGGTTTGCAAGCTAAGGGGTCCAATGTTCTCCACTATTTTTCAAAGAAAAGTTTCATGGCATTGCTTATCAACCTCTGATTGTTTTGTCTTATCTTTGATGTGAAAATGCATCTTATGAATTTGCATCAGGGTGAGTTGCACGTAATAAATACTCTACAGATTATCCACATACAGTAACTATATTCTGTAATGTAGGAAACATATTCTAAACAAAGTATTCTATTTTTTGTTGCCTTTTATTTTGTTGCCGTCAAGTTGAGAGGATATCACTTGCTCTTGTCAAGAACAATGGCTCAGTAAGGAAATTAAATTAATCTCAACAAGGAAGACATGAATTCTTAGTGCTTCGGACATAGCCCTCCAACACCTGAGCTGGGCAGGTGGGAGCTGGCAGGTGAGATTCCCCAAATCTCAGTGGGGAATCGTGTACTAGTGAAAGCCGTTTTACTCAAACTGTATCGGTTCACCATATATTTTAATGTCTGCATAACAATTTGGAATTTTTTCACCTGTAAACCTAGGCGGTTATACTTGCGTTTCAGGAATATTCCTTCTTCCAAATAAATATGAAGCTTTATAATTATTTCCACTGAATGGTACTGTTGTAAACTATCTAAAGCTTCTGCCTAACTAGAAAATTTTAAATTCCAACTTTATATTTTCCTAATTTATAGATCTTCCAAATGTATAAATTTTCTTATGTGGTAATGTGCCATCTCTATCTTTGTAGCATTTAGATGGATTTTAAGATAATTCTGGAATAAAATATAACAATTGATTTTAATAATTATCATGTCAATTATTTATAATCAAAAGAAGCTGCACATATTAAAATGCCAGACCAACATTAATAATTCGAACATGGAATCAGCACGTATGCTATTTTAACTCTCTTATCATTGCTATAGAGGAAATGAAAATAATGAAGAGTATTTTAACATAACAGTGCACATACATATGAGATTAGAAAAAATTAATTTTGAATTATATCTCTGAAACTCTCCTGGATGTATAGTCTTAGGAGAATTGTTAGACTGTCTTAATTTTTTCATAAAAATATTTTTTCCAGGGCGCCTGGGTGGCTCGGTTGGTTAAGCGTCCGACTTCGGCTCAGGTCATGATCTCATGGTCCGTGGGTGCGAGCCCCACGTCGGGCTCTGTGCTGACAGCTCAGAGCCTGGAGCCTGTTTCAGATTTTGTGTCTCCCTCTCTCTGACCCTCCCCCATTCATGCTCTGTCTCTCTCTGTCTCAAAAATAAATAAATGTTAAAAAAATTTTTTTTTAAATATTTTTTCCTACTTTGGTGCCTAAATAGTTTACAATTTTTATTTATGACTATATCACAATAAATTTAAACACAAAGAAATGTTCCACCCATAATTCTGTCCTTTTAAGAATCAATTGCTGGGGCGCCTGGGTGGCGCAGTCGGTTAAGCGTCCGACTTCAGCCAGGTCACGATCTCGCGGTCTGTGAGTTCGAGCCCCGCGTCAGGCTCTGGGCTGATGGCTCGGAGCCTGGAGCCTGTTTCCGATTCTGTGTCTCCCTCTCTCTCTGCCCCTCCCCCGTTCATGCTCTGTCTCTCTCTGTCCCAAAAATAAATAAAAAACGTTGAAAAAAAAAAAAAAAAAAAAGAATCAATTGCTGTAATTTTTCTGTCTTCTTTTATTAATTAAAATGTATTAAATCTTATTAAAATATGCACATATTTATCTAGTAAAAATCATACAGCATACTGTTTTGCAGTTCATTTATTTTATTCAATATTATAAAAATGTCATATTTTAGACTTTTATATTGTTTCCATACTTACTGTTTTATTGTGCATAAAAGAATTGATGTCCTTATGTATTCAATCCTCTTATTTTTGTATATTTTGAACATTTCTGATCAAAAGACCTTTTTCATTTTCATTGCAGTTTAGTGTATACAGATGTTGGGGAAAGCACCAGAATGTGCATGCTTTTAAACAAAGATTTGCCTTACACTTCCCTATCCATTCCAGTAATAAAAATAAGGTAGACAGTTTCCATCCATGTACAATTGTGTATGATCTAGGAGATAAGGTGCTTAGGAAAGAACCATCCTAACTGGAAATAAGGGGATCTGTTGGCTCAAGGAAAATATAAACAAAGATTTTTTTTTTTCTACATTTAACTTCTAGGTGGATTTCCCCCTATTTTTTTGACATCTACATCTATCGACATATTAAAACCACAATTTGACTGTTGCTACTAATATCTCTGTAAACAACTGCACAGCACGTAAGTTTATATGAGAAGATAAAATATAAACACAGGAAGGAAAGAATTACATGGCACACAAATACTTAAACGTTTTACTCAGGAGAACATTTACATCTCGTGGTCACCCAATGCCCTTCAGTAAGCCGTATAGGGCACAGAAATGGCATTTTGATTTAGCAGTAGCTGCAATGACAACGGCTCTGGAAGATTGGTTAAAGCCCTCGAAAGCCAGGAGAGCAGCGGTGCCCCCTGGTGACAACGCACACCCACTTGTAAGTCTTGCTCTTACGAACTGGAATTCAGGAGAGTGAGATTTGGAACGTACCATGTGGATCATCCAATTGAATCCTGATATTTAGAGTAACTTGAACAACGTCATATAGAATTTTTGTTATTGAAAGGGTGACAACAGCTCTGTCCCTTGACTGGTAATTTTATCTCACTTGTTTGTTTTGTTCTGATTCTGTTGCCAGATTTTTAACCATAATACCCGGGATTCATTGTCTAGTGGCGTCGAAGAATGAAGAGGTGGGCACAAAATAAAATGAACAGCAGGCAAAATAAAATGAACAGCAGGGGTATAAGATTGGAAAGGAAGAATAGTAAGAAAGTTCTCTTTACAGAGGGGGGACATTCGAAAGGGAATGTCCGTGCACTACAGGCAAAGGGCCTTCTCTTATAAGGTTCTGGTCTACCCTCCCTCATCCCTTCCCCTTGGTTCCTGCTCAGGTTCTACCCTCATTGGCTGGATAGCTCTAGACGCCACACAGCTCAATCAGCTATCCTGATTGGCTCCTTTCCATAATATGAGCGGTGGCCTCCGGCCATAGTTAGGTCTTTTGTCAAATTCCTCAGGGAAAGTTGAGGGCGAGCTGGTGGGGTCTGTTACATTCTTAAGAGGAACCTGATGCCTGAGGGGGCTTCCTGTGGTCAGGCACTCCCAGCATGGTCCCAAAATAGATGTTCTCTCCCACCCAGAGACCTCAGGCCTTATTTTTCCCTCTCTGCCTACTGAATCTTATCTTCTCCTATCAATTTTATATTTAAAATACTTAAATTTTCTAAAGGGGAAAACACCAGAGTGCAAATACTGTCTCCAAGGATATTATTAGGGGCTTCAGGGAGAACACTTTGTTCTCAAATACGTAAATAGTTTTTTTTTGTTTGTTTGTTTGTTTTATTATTTTGAGAGAGAGTGACAGGTAGAGAGAAGCAGAGGGAGAGAGAGTGAGAGAGAGAGGGAGAAACCCGAGCAGGCTCCATGCTCAGCTGGGAGCCTGATGCCTTCAGGCCTCTGTCCCTTGACTGTGGGATCATGACCTGAGCTGAAATCAAGAGTCGGACATTCATTGAGCCACCCAGGCACCCCTGTAAATAGTTTTAAGTCATTTTTTAGCAGGGAATTATTATGCATAGCTATATGCATTTATTATTTAAACTTATTTTTAATAGGTAGTCACTAAAAGTCACTCTTCATCACTATTATTCACATAGCAACATTTTCCATCATATCGCAAATATAATACTAAAACTCAATTAGCAAGAGGAAACGTGGATAATAAATTTTGATATGCGAACATCAGTTTACAAGGAGTCTTAACAATTATGAACTTGATAAAAAAAATCCTAAATAGCAAAAGTTGACCATTTATTCTTCACTATTTATAACTTTATAACAATTATAAAGTTTTTTGGCGAGTATTTATCCCCTCAAGTGATATGATTTCAAATATGTACTCTGGTAAATGGAAAAGAAAATCATAGAGGGTATTTTTTAATTCATATTTTGAATGTTTTTAATTTATGGATATATGTTTCCAGGGCATATAAATTTTCCTGACTTTAATAAAGGTTATATGTATACTCCACATATGAATAATTTGAATAAAATGCCTTTCAATATTTAATAATGGTATGTATTAATATTCATTGAGTTGATTTATTTTCCACAGAGCTCCACTCTTTATTGAATGTGTTGGCTGATGGCATAGTACACAAACAATAAACTATCTGGCTTCATTCCTTGGGATAGTTAACAATATACAATATTCTTTGGAACTAACCACATAGAGTAATTGAAAATTACTTATTTCCTAACATTATACATGGTAGTCTGTAAAACTTTTCTTTGATGATTTTGAGAGTGCCTGTTAGATTATATTAAGTATACTCATGATCAATAATGATTTTTATAGCTAAATTTCAAAAATAAATTATGTCCTGTTTTCATAAAAAATAACACTGTAATAACATATTAAATGTTTCCTTCAATTATGATCAAAACACAAATCAAAACATGATACAATTATATGTCTGTGGAAAATTAATAAAGATTATACATGATATTACTGAGATTCTTAGCTAAACATGTCAGGTTATATATATTTATACATAAGAGTCTTATACTTAAATATGAAGAGATAATCAAGGACTAGTCAATATTTGCTAAGTAGAGAGAAGACAAAAAAGAAAATGAAATGGGGTAAATGATCTTGTAAGAATATGGATAATTCAGATTTTCATATCCAAAGAAAATGTGCTTCAAAAAAATTAAGGCAAAATAAAGTCTCTGGCATAAAAATAAAAATCTAACACAATCTGATGCCAACGTATCTTCCTTATAAAAATATAGAAAAAATTCTTCAGGCTGACAGAAATTTAGGTTTTTCCAAAAGAATAAAGAGTGCCATAAGTAGACAATATGTAACTAAATACATACATTTGTTTACCTTGTTTTAAAATTTCATTTAAATATAATTATTTAGAACCAAAATATGTGACAAAAATAACATAAAGACAGGGGATATTGTAAGATTATTTTAAAAAATAGTATTTATTTATTTACTTATTTATTTTTGAGAAAGAGAGTGTCTGTGAAAGCACATACAATGAGGAGGGGCAGAGAGAGAGAGAGAGAGAGAATCTCAGGCAGGCTCTGGCTCTGTGGGTGTAGAGCCAGTGAGGCTCTCCAACCCAGGAATTGCAAGATCATGACCTGAGCTGAAATCAAGAGTGGGACGCTTAACCAACTGAGACACCCAGAAGCCCTATAAGATTCTTATATTAAATGTGAAATGATATTGTTTGAAAGTGACTGTGATAAATTAAATATGCACACTGTAAACCCTAGGGCAACCAATTATAAAAAGGGGATCTAATAAGCCAATAGTTGATATATATTTAAACACTAAAAAATACTCAATATGAAAGACTTTGAAAATATGGAAGGGAGGAAGGCAGAGAAAAATCAAATAAGAAAATGGTAGATTGAAACCCAATTGATACATTCAATATATACATTAGATTAGATGTATATACATCTAATATAATGTATATACAATATATGAATATACATGCATACAATATATACATATATAGTACATATACAATATATATAGATCAATGCATACATTAGAATATACACAATATATACATTAGATACATTATTAGAATGCACCCAATATATACATTAGATAGTTTTAAGATTACAATCCAAAAGCAGAATTTCTGAGAATTTTTTTTAATTTTTTTTAAAATAAAATTTTTTAAAACTAAGAAAAAGAAGTATCAAAGGAGAATAGAGTTCAAAAACAAAACCATGCTTTATGACTACCTGATTTACCTAAAGATGTTGCTCTGGAAAGAATGGTCTTTAAAATAAGCGATGGCATGTCGGTGGAATATCCACATAAAAAAACTATAAATGACTAACATTTTCTTCCTCACAAAATACAAAATAATTTCTTTAAGATTGATCACAGAACTAATGTAGAGTAAAAAAGCAATGATGTTTCAATAGAAAAACATTGTAAAATATACTTATTATATTTGAGTATCAAAGGTTGCCTAAAGGACACAAACATCACCAATAATCAAAATTAACATTAATAGTTTAGGGATAATGATATGAAAAAATTCTGTTTAAGAAAGGAAATATTAAGGGGCACCTGAGTGGCTCAGTCGGTTAAGCGACCGACTTTGGCTCAAGTCATGATCTTGCTGTTTATGGATTCGAGCCCCACATCAGGCTCTGTGATGATAACTCAGAGCCTGAAGTCTGCTTCGGATTCTGTGTCTCCCTCTCTGCCTCTCCCCTGCTCATGCTCTGAGACTCTCTGTCTCAAAAATAACTAAACATTAAAAAAATAATAAGAAAGAAAGGAAATATTAAGACAGTAATAAGGGAACCCAGCAACTAGAAAGGGATACTTGTAATATACACGGACAACCAATAACTTCTACACATAATATAGACAGTATAATTAGGAGTATTTTACAAAACAGATATTCAAACGGTCAGTAATCATATGGAAAGGTGACGAAGAGCATTTGTCATTGCAAAAATGCAAATTAAAATGTCTTCGGGATGCCGTGACACACACACAATAATAGCATGGCTACAATTCAAAACCTAACAATCTCGAGGGTTGCCAATGATGTAAGACAACTGGATTGCCGATGGAAAAATAAATTGGTTAAATAACTTTGGAAGACAGTTTGCCAGTGTCTATTAAAACTATGAAATGACCAAGGAAATACACACCCAAGTTTTATATTAAAGAGAAAAGGGTTCATTTGTCGACCAAATGATACAGGGTTTCATAGCAGCTTGATTCATAAAAGGTCACAATTTGACATGACCCAAAGTCCAATCCTGGAATGGGTAACTACAGTATACGACACTCAAGCATTGTAAAAATATGTCACCATAAAAAGAGAATGAGCACCACGCTCGACAATGTGGATGAGTCTCGCTGACAGAATACTGAGCAAAAGCAGTCTTAAACAAAAGAGCATATATACTGGGTTCTGATGCCTCAAATTTAAGAACAGGCAAAACTTACCTATATTTTGATGGTAAAAGTCACCTCTGGGAAGCTGTATCGCCTAAGAGTGATCAAATAGGATATGCTTGTAAATATTGAATATCTTGATTCAGGTGCTGGTTACATGGCTATAAACACATTTATTGAGACTTTATACATTTAGCGGGTTTTGTTTTTTTTTTTTTTTTTTTTTTTGCTTTAGCACAAATACAAACATTTGATAGAGACAACGTCTGTATGATTTAAAAGAAAATATTACTGTTGGTCTGTTCAGGTTTGTCTATATTCTTACAGATATAAATCTTCCAATTAAAAAACACAAATTTGTATGTCTTGTTAAACATAAATTTCCATCTTAATTAACATTTAAATAAAACTGTAAAAACTAAAAATATTTAAATCAACTTCCGAATTCAAGTTCTTTCTGGGACCAAAACATTAAATTGTATCATATACAACAAATCAATGAGATGATAGATACTCTGAATAAAAGTAACTATTCTATTTGATTTATTTATTTTGAGAGAGAGAGAGCAGGGGAAGGGCAGAGAGAGAGGAAGAGAGAGAATCCCAAGCCGGGTGCATGCTGTGGGCACACAGCCCCCTGTGGGGCTTGAACACAAACTGTGAGATCATGACCTGAGCTGAAATCAAGAGTCAGAAGCTTAACCAACTGAGCCACCCAGGCAGTCCTATTCTATTGTGTTTGAATCTCTAAAAATCTCTTACCATTACTCTTAACTCTTTGTGTTCTCAGGGTAACTAGGAAATAAGGAGGTTTATACAACGTTAGAAAAACTACAAGATGCATTCGCCTATAACAATATAAAAATTGTAGATAATCTAAAACAAGATAACCTTAAGAAATAAAATCTCAAAGTAGCTGAAAATCAGTAGTTCTCAACCTTTTTAGTTTCAGCAATTGTTTACCCTCTAAAACTTTCCTATGGACCCAAAGAGCTTTAGCTTGAGTTATATAGTTTTAAATAAAACTGTAAAATAAAATGAGAATAAAATAAATAAAAAATGTATGTAAAACATTTGTAAAATAAATGTATGTAAAATACATTTATGTAAAATAAAAAATGAGAAAAGTTAGTGTATCTATTTTGTTTGTTTGTTTATTTCAAGACCTTATTTAAATTCCAGCTAGCTAACATATAGTGTAATACTGATTTCAGGAGTAGAATTTTGTGATTCATCATCTATTAATTCATTTAAAATGAGTAAACAAAATGGCTATTACTTACCATATTGATTCTACTTTTCTAAAAAGAAGTATATTTTCTAAAACCAAAATAATAAAAAGAGTAGTATTGCTTTCTGTTTTTAAAAAATGTCTTTAATGTCTGATTTAATAGAGGACAGTTGATTCTCATACTATATCTGTATGCAGTCTGTTCTTCTATTGTATGCCATTTGGCCTTTGAGAAATTCTATGTTCCACTTCAGAAAGAATGGGAATAATCATACTATTATTATGAAAATGGATTTGACCTTACAGACTGCTTGAGAGTATCTCAGAGATATCCAGGACTCTCTGACCCTAGTTTGAGGTCAACTGATATAGATTTCTTTCTCTAAACACGAAAAGATTAGATTTAGTCCCTTCCATCTATATAAAGACCACATTCCAGAACAAGCCTCTGGATTAGAAGAATGAAAAGACACAAACTTGTCTGCACTATCTCTTGGCCGCCATTCTTGTGTGTCTTCAGGGGGCAACATGTTTCTAAGAACTGCATTTGAGAATCTTACGGAACCTCTGATGTGTAGTAACAAAATAACTCTTCAAAATGCCCATCTTGAACAAGTGACCAGAACATGCTGGCACCAGTAATTCTATTCAGAATTTGCAGTTAAAAATAAAGTTAGCATTAATAGAAAAAAAAAAAAAAGCCTATTTATCAAAAGAATTCCACCTCTGGTTATCTAACAACAACCCAGTTACTGAAGGAGATTAAAAGTACAGAAAATGAAGGGTTGCAAAATCATGCTCTAAGCACTTTTCCCAGGGCAAAAAAAAAAAAAAAAAAAAAAAAAAATGGTCAGAAAGATAAAAGCCGACTGAACTTGACCGGTTTAGGGTCATCAAGGCCTACCTCTGTTCCAGCATTTTTTTTTTTTTAACAAAAACATTAAGAAGATGAACAAAAAATATAGAGAGATTTTTTTTTTTAAGCACCAGAAGTATTTTTAGAGACATTTTTAGTTGAATTAAGTATGGAAAGATAAATCTTAATTGCTAGGTTGCAGCAACTACATCCTCAGTATTGCACACATAATCAAAAGAAGATGAGTTGAACAATTTTGTTGAGGTATTAGCTTGCTAACCAAAAAAGGCTTTATTTGTTGATGAAATAATAGGAGTGTGGTGTGGTCATTCACAAAGGGAAAGGCAAGAAAAATGCTTCTAACGGCCATTCAGTGATGACTTCCTTTGAGTGTTATGGTGGAAAATTGCTTCAGGAAACATAAAATTACTCTGAAACAAACCAGAGGGGAACGTTATGACAGAGTGATAAAATATGCAAACAAACAAAAACCAGGGGAGGAGTGTGGTCCAAGTGTGTTTTTCTTGAAAATCAGCAGAGGGGAGCAGGGGGTGGCTCAGTCATTTAAGCATCTGACTCTTGATTTTGGCTCAGGTCATGACCTCAAGGTTTGTGAGTTCAAGCCCCACATCAGGCTCTGTACTGTTGGTGCTGAGACTGCTTGGGATTCTCTCTCTCTCCGCCCCCCTCTCTTTGCCCCTCCCCCACTTGTGCTGTCTCTCTCTCTCTCTCTCAAAAATAAATAAACTTAAAAAAAACAGGCAAAGGAAACCAAAATACAACTACAATAACCAAACAATAGCTTCAGGTGCCATGTTTTTAAAACTACTAAAGCAGATTTTCTCAGATATGTTACTGAGATACTAATTTGGGGAGAATGTAATAACAACTATCATGTTCCCACTGAACCTAATACCATTTTTGTGACCTGATTTTTTTTTTTTGTGGTATGTTTTTAAAAAAAAATACTTTTAAGTTTTCTATCATAAAATAAATATACAGTATAACATATCAATAAGATTTTTAAAAACTCAAATATTCACATAAAGCTTCACAAAAAAAGAAATGTTATCAGTATTTGAAACATCTTGCAGATTTCAGAAGTCTTAGAATCTTCCCTTCCTCCAGAGTTGATTATCTTAACTTTAATATTTATATTTCACTTCCTTCTTTTTAATTTTTATCAAAAAATATGCATCCATAAAAATAAAGTCTTTCATAAGTTATGTTTCTAAACTGCATAAAAATGGACTCTTGAGGTACCTGGGTGTCTTAGTCCATTGGGCATCTGACTCTTGAGTTCAGCTCAGGTCATGATATCAAGGTTTTGTGAATTTGTGAGATGGAGCCCCAAGTCGGGCTTCATGCTGAGTGTGGAGACTGTTTGGGATTCTCTCTCTCTCCCTCTCCCCCTCTTTCCAGCTCATGTACTCTCTCTCTCTCTCTCTCTCTCTGTCTCAAATAAAAAAAAACAAATGTACTCTAAGTTCATGCATTCTTCTGTGAGTAACATTTTGCTCAATTAATGTTGATTTGTGCTGGTGAATATGGTTCATTCATTCTCAATGGTGGATAGCATTCAATTGTGTGTTTGTATTATAACATTTATTTTTCTATTTCCCTATCAATTGATATTTGTTTCCTTTTTACAACTTTATTAAAATGGTTACTATGTACCATTCTTTTACATGCATACACATGTTTTTCTCGAGTGTGTACCCAGGAATCTAATGGGTAGTTAATAGAGTATACATGTCTTCAATTTTACTAGATAATGCTTATCTCGTTCTTATAGTTCTTGAATTAATTTAGTTCTCATCAGTGAAGGATGGGAAAGCACAGGGTCCACATATCTCCACATTTGCCAACCATAATACTATTTTCAAGTACAGTATTTTATTTTTGGCAATCTGTTGAATGTTGAAAGCAGCATACATGTGGTCATTTTAATGTGCATTTCCCCAATTACTAATGAGTTCAATATCTTTGAATGCATATATCGATCAGTTGGATATCTATGTGAGGTAACTATTTAGTTTGCCCAATATTTTGTTTGGGCTTTCTGGATGTTCCCTGTTAATTTTTGGTATCTTTTCGTCTTATATGTTTCATCCATATGGTTTCCAAGGTGATTCCCTTTCACAAATAAACGTATGGAGTCTTTTAATAAATATTCTCAAATTTTAAATGTAGTTTATTAATATTTTCCTTCACTGACTGCATGTTTTGTGTTTTAAGAAAACTCTCCCCAACTTGAGATGGCGCCAAGGCTCTCATATTTATCTTCTACCCCTCCCCCCCTTCTTGTTTTGGACGTTTCAGGTAATCTACATGAAATGAATTTGAATGGGAATAAAATTCCTTGAGTTTTACCTTTGGATGCCCCATTACTGCAGCATCAATTATCGAAAAGACCCTGTTTTCTCAGCTGCTCCTCAGTGACTCACTATTTACCAAACATTAACATATGTGTGATCTATTTCTACACTCTGTTGTGTATCCCTGCACCCATAGTGCTCTGTCAGAATTTATATAGCTTTATAATATACAATGATAATTTGTAGAGCAAGTCCTCCATTCATATTCTTCCCCTTCAAGACTATCTCGGCAATTATTGACCCTTTGCAATTGATTTCATGTAAATTTGAAAATTAGCTTTCTCCTAAAATATGAGCTGCAATTGGCTTGGGATCACATTAAAACTATAAATCAATTTCAAGAGACATGACATATTTATAATGCTGTCTCCTTATTCATATATGGTATATCAATACATTTATCTCATTCACCGAAGGATCTCCTTTAATTTAACAATTTTGTAAGAGTTCTTGCCTATCATACATTTATTCTTATATATGTTTTATGGTTTGTGATATGCAAACTATTTTTGTTTAATTTTTACTTGGTTTCTTTGGCTGGCATTGGCATATACAAATTCACTTGATTAATCTATATTATTGTGTGTTTGGCAAGATTGAAAAATTCTCACATTAGTATTATCTGTATTTTTTTTTTAATTTTCTACATACACTATCATCTGAAAACTAAAATAAATTTAATTGTTCTTGATCAATCTTTACATTTTTTTTTTAAATTTACTTTTGCCTTAATGAGAGGTTAAGTTTCCAGTATCAAGATAAACATAAATTGAGATAATGGACAACTTTTTCTTCTTGGGGAATTAAAGGAAAACCTTCCAGCATTTCAAAATTAACTATGAGTTTGGTTTTAGTTTTTTTTTTTTTTTTTAAGATATATTCATCTGCATAAGAAAGTTCTCTTTCTTTCTTTTTTGAATGTTTATTTATTTTTGAGAGACAGAGAGAGACAGATAGAATGTAAACAGGGGAAGAGGCCAAGAGAGACACACAGAATCTGAATGAAGCAGGCTCCAGGCTCTGAGCTGTCATCACAGAGACGGATGTGGGGCTCGAACTCCTGAACTGTGAGATCATGACCTGAGCTGAAGTTGGTCGCTCAACCCACTGAGCCACCCAGGCACCCCAAGAAAATTTCTTATAACAATTAAAAATTCAATAGGTCAGATGAAAGCAATATAAATTTGTATTGCAATGCTATAATGATTTTAGTGCTATATGGTGCTTACTTTTTAAAATAGCAACTTATATATTTCTTCATTGTATTTGAATATATATGTCAGAAAGCTATTCTGCAATGGAACATAGTTTCTTATTATGTTTTGAGCCCTAAAAATTCACTCACATGCTAAAAGTAGGTGAGCATTCAAAACATGGAGACTGCTACCTATGCAAATTTTATGACTACAAAATAAACTGCAAAATACTTCAGGGTGCTAGATATATTTATGGTACATAAAAAACAAAACAAAACAAGAAAAAAACAAAAACAAAAACAAAAAAACATGAATAGAGTGAGTGAGTAAAAGAGGGAGGAAAGTGAGAAAGAAAATTTCAGAACCCCCAGACTCGAGCAGGAATCCAGATAGATAAGCTGGGCAAATAGAGATCTGGGGACAGATCCTGGAAACTGGGACCAGAGACAAAATTTGTGTAATGCATTAACCAATGGCATTATACCTCTCAGATTATTAGCCTTCAAAAACAGTGGTTACATCTATTATGTTTCCATAATGTACAAATTGACCACCAATAGAGCTTATGCCTAACGGTTCAGTCTAATACAAGAGTGGTTTGAAGATGTGCCTAGAAAATAACCAGGGAGCATGAGAGGTAAAACTCGTAAAATATGTTCTTGTGGGTGCATAACTATTTTCCTTACATGACCTGTTATGTTCAGGGAAATTTTTCATTTCAATCAAATTGACAGCATGATTTTAGTCTCAACCGTTTTCCTAGGACTTTGACATGAAACAAAAATAACCCGAGAGCATTTCTAGGTCTTTGTTAATACAGTTTCATGCTGTATGACTGAATAATTTTATGTATTTAATATGATGAAAGAAATTGAGAGCAAGTTAATTTAGTTAGAACTTTTTTTTAAATTTTTTTTTAACGTTTATTTATTTTTGAGACAGAGAGAGACAGCATGAACGGGGGAGGGTCAGAGAGAGAGGGATACACAGAATCTGAAACAGGATCCAGGCTCTGAGCTGTCAGCACAGAGCCTGACGCGGGGCTCGAACTCACGGACCGCAAGATCATGACCTAAGCCAAAGTCGGATGCTTAACCGACTGAGCCACCCAGGCGCCCCACTTTACTTAGAATTTTTAGCTTAGTTATGGATATTCTTCCTTGTGGATGATACTCTATCAATTGGAATCAGATCCCAGATTTGTTGCTTCATGAAGGATGGACCTGTTTGATCTTCGGCTTCTGTTGGTTCATGACTTTCAAAGAGAATGCATGGGTTTCTTTGTTATGGAGAAGTTCAAATTTAACTCTCTCCCCACACAATTCTGAAAATAATGAGCCTATTATCATGCCAGAAATCCCCGTATAAAAATAAAGAATTATATTAATGCATGTAACGCAGCTCTGTTTTTTGGGCAAGGAAAGCTTTGTCTCCGAGGCACGTACTGATTAAATCAGGTACATTCGTTCAGCAGTGTGAAGGAGCACATGTTTGCCTAAGCCCTTGGAGATTCAGAACTGGCATCTTTATGACCCAAATGGGACTCCATCAGATTCAAAATCCCCAGAGACATAGTCTCTGAGTCTCGACTCTCTTTAGTTTCAAGCGCTGTTACGAAATACTGCATGATAATTAGTTTCGGTACAGTTATGAGCTTTTATTTTTAAATGGCCTACATGTTTAATTTACTCAATAAACTGAAATATGCTTGATCTCTTACCAGATTGTGTCACAATAACAGCTGTTTTTTAAAGTCTCAACTGGGACAGTAGTTAAAAGTCCTTGAAAAGTAAATGGCATGCATTCAATTAAGCTAAAGAAATAGCTAAAACAAGTATTATTTAGTGGGTTTTTAATTAGATGACTTCTATTAAATTGGTGCTCTAAAAGGGATTTCACAACCTCCCAAGATTGTGCTAGTTAGAAATGAGACCATAAAAATTCCATTTAACTCTATCTAGTGAGAACTCGCTCACAGGTTGGGTATTTCTCTATCATCAGCCTCCATATGCCTGGCACTGCACCATTAATTCACCAAATGACGTTCAAGAGGTAAAACAAGGTAGATCATTGTCAGCAAATCAAAGCGACAGACTTTCTGATCACGAGGCACAGTGATCTCTACCCTTGCACTCCTGGAACCTCCCAACATCAGCAGCAGAGTAACGGAAGACCATGATTAGGATGTCTTCCTTGCTTGGAAATTTCTGGGGCAAAGAGAAGAGAATTTACCCTATTCTCCACTGGGCATATCCACCAGCTCTCAGTGGATCTTGTATTTCCGTAAAAGGCCTTTTGTGTTTTGGTCCCTGTTTGTCTGACTAGTCTGACTTCCGTTTTACCACCATTGCCAGATTTTGAGGTTTCAGTTCCTGTGATACTAAGCTTCTTAGTATTTTCAAAACAACAATGTTCCCATATTTGTTTGCAATTTTTCTCACTATTTAGGATGAGCCTTCAGCAGGAAACTCTGCTTATGTTTTAAAACATTGCTTTAGCATCATCTGCTCTATGACTCATAAGATACTGCATGCTCCTTCCTACCGATATCCCGTCCCTAACAGAGTGAACACCCTGCTTCTGTTTGCCAGTTGTCTACTGGACACATATTTGCTTATCATTCTATGTTGTAAATATCAATTTTTTGCAATAGACTAGGAGAGTGTTTTTGGTCACAGGTTTTATGTAATTCAGGTATTTACTCAATTACTTATACTAGATACTCAGTAAAAGTGAACTAAACAAACAGAACTGAATCAAATACCCTCCTTTACTCTCCCCAGTAACAGACGGGACAATTTCTGATTCACTGCTTTATGTACACGAAGAGAGCAAAATACATAAGGCCAAGAATATGACAAACTTTCTAAATCCCGACTGCCTTTTCTGTAAATAAGGATGTATTTATTTAAAAGGATTATCAAGGCACCTGGGTGGCTCAGCCAGTAAGGCAGACAACTTTTGGTTTCGGCTCAGGTTACGATTGCACGGTTTGTGAGTTCAAGACCCAAGTTCGACTCTGTGCTGGCAGCACGGGTCCTGCTTAGGATTATCTCTCTCCTCTCTCTCTGCCTTTCCCCCGCTCTCTCTCTACATCTCTCAAAGTTAATGAATTAGTTCATTAATTAATTTTAAAGAATTAAAAAGGATTATCCTAAACAACTGCATGATCAATGTGAAAGAATTTTGTATGTCATACGAGCAAAAATTATTTACATACTGAATGCCTGCACTTTACATACATTGCTTAATTTGATTGTCAGTGCAAATCCACACAATAATGCTTTCATAATTCTTATTTGCTAATGAGTGAAGTGATGTTTAGACAGATCATGAACTTGGAAAAATGACTAATAGGGAGATTGATTGACTCTAGAAATGATATTTTTAAGCACCATAGTACAAAAAAAGAATACCGACAAAGAGATCCTTGTGCAGTATGCTGATTAGCGACGTCTTGTAGAATTCAGTATTATTCTGATGTGGTAGCTGTTGAAGGTAAAGAAAGAAAGAAAGAAAGAAAGAAAGAAAGAAAGAAAAACCCATGAAGCTAGAAAACATAGTATCTGTTTAAATTGCTTCACTCATAGTATAAATTAGTGCTATGGGAACAAATAAAAGTGGCTGTGTCTTTTTTTTTAATAAACAACATATGTAATAAATATGTAATAAATGTAATAAACAACATATGTAATCAATATGCACACATCCAGGAAAGAAAAATACAGTAAAATAATCCGATACATATAATTAGGATTTCTGTATTAAGTTAAATAAAATCCAAAGTAAAGGTCACCATTCAATTTCGCAATCTTTCCACAGGGTAACTTGGCATTAGTAGCTGAGAAGACATTTCTGGCTAATTAAAGACACAGCACATCTGTTAAGCTTTGTATTCTTAGAGTCCAGTGCTCCATACTATGTCCCAATTACTAGGTCAATTCCAAACCTCCTGTTCTTGCTACCTCTGTGTCTGGGCTCTCTTCACTTTTCCTTTCCAATATGCTCCCCGTCTCCACTGAGATCCCCATGTAGTATTTGGCTACATTTCGTCTTTCTCATTTTCCAAATCCTACACTCAGAATCCCTGAGTTATAACTCAGATCCAGCACTTATAAGAGCAGAGTGAATCCTAATAGCGAGTACTTCCATTTATTTTTACTTATCACATGGCATTTTTATTGTGAAGGGTTTTTTAACATCTATCTTTCTAATTCTCCTACAATCCTGAGAACTCGATATTATCATCATCATTGCAACGGGAGGTCAATATTCTATGTCAAGCAGCTGGAAAACACAGAGGTGGTGTTTGAGTTCTGACTTGTCCCACTCCAGAGTGCGACTGTTACACTTCACTGTCCCCCTGAATGATCCACGCTTATTTCATTCAGTAAACGCGCATTAAGCATCTCTGTGAAGTTAAGTGTGGCATTTGGGCTCGGGGATTTACAAACAAATACGTGACACAGTAATGTGAAGAAAACTTCAGATATCCGAATAGGAATAAAAACTCCGGATGTCCAAATAAATAAAGGCAGTGAGCTGTAAGTGATAACGCAAAACCTTACACGTGGAAAATTCTGAAATGAGAGATACATTGGCATGGCACTGATGACTAATTTTCTCTTCATCTTTGGTAACTTTGCAAAGAGGCCAAACAGGATTAGGTTAATTCGGTAGAAGGAAAGATCCAATGACTGGGCTCTGAAGACTCTCCATTTCGAATAAGGCTGCTTTCTTCACCCAGGAGCTTCCATGGTTGCATAGTTGCCTAGATTATCTCTCACCACACTTCTATCCCATAGTCATGGGATAGAGTACAGAGTTTCTCCATTAGCACCTTCTCCATGGTATTTCCTCCCAGCCTGGGCACTCTTCTTTGGGACAACAACAGCTTGGGGGACCACGTGCATTCTGCTATGTCTATCGTTACAGATTTTCCTCCAACGAAGTATATTTTTAAAGTTGCACCACGGGAAGCCAGTCATTTCTATATTTGTGTTCCCTTTGTAGGACTCTACCCATTTCAACAGAACAAAAATAACTCACTATTTTAAAACGCACAGTGCTTGGGGTGCCTGCGCGGCTCAGTCGGTTGAGCGTCCAACTTGGCCTCTGGTCATGATCTCACAGTTTGTGGGTTCGTGCCCCGTGTCGGGTTCTGTGCTGACAGCTCAGAACCTGGAGCCTGCTTCGGATTCTGTGTCTCCCTCTCTCTCGCTGCCCCTCCTCCATTCGTGCTCTGTCTCTAGCTCTCAAAAATAATGAAAATGTTAAAAAATTTTAAAAAATAAAATGCACTATACTTTATACTGTTACTTACTATTAATAATAGTCACTTTTTTTTGAGAGCTACTATAGGAAAAGTGTTGTACATACATAGCCTCCAATCTAAAACACAGTCTTGCAAGGTAAATGTTGTTAACATCCATCTTTTCCAGTAAGGACTCTAAAGTTCAAGGGATTATGTTACTTCTTTCTATGCTATATATGCATTAGGTTTTCTACGTTATATATTGCAAATCTATTACATGCTAGAATGTGCAGATACAACTGTGATCTAAACAGTCATAACCTGTGTCTTCATGGATGAGCAGGAGAGCCAAATACCCACTCGAACCATATATAGTTGGTTCCATGTTACGACACATTCCAAAGCAAAGTAAATGGCACCATGAGAAATCAAAACAGTGTTCAATTTAGGGGATCAGAGGAGGTCTATACGAAAAAATGACAGTTGCAAAACGACCCATTTCAAAAGAAAAGTCAGAAAGGTGAACTGGATGTGGGTGGGGGGAATAATCCAGACAGTAAAAACTAGCTAATTTAAAATCCTCAAGGGAGGGACACTTCTGACAAAAACAAGGAAATCGGAAAGGCAGTGGTGCTGGGGTTTGGCAATGAAAAAAGGCTATGAGATGGAACTGAAGCTCTAGGAGGGAGTCACTTCCCACGGGGCCTCCCCTACTATGCGAGGATTAATGATTGCATTCGAAGGACGACGGAAAGATGATTGAAAGTTTTAGTGGACAAAATGGTAAGGTCAGATTTGCGTTTTAACAGTCTTCTTCAAACTACTCCATAGGGAAATAATGTAGGAACAAGGATTGAGAACAGGTCTGTCTCGCTCTAAAGCTGGGCTCTTTTCACTACACCGCACTGCCTCCAACATCCCTTATTATAGTTGCTTTCCAGGGCAAACCCATGGAGGTGGAAAAAGTAGGAATTATTATTTACTTTTTATACATCTTTACACTTACACTAGAATTAAAAAAAAAATGCACAAGGCCAAGGTCTCTTTACTACCAGTGACTAAATGATACAGTTAACGAGCTAATGGGGAATGGCTAAGAATTACCGTGGACTTGCCCAGTGCCGGCTTCCGTGCTGAGCATCTTTTCTTTATTAACTCCTTGAATTCCTACGAAAGGAGTAATGAAGATTCACTCCCAAGTACCTACAGAAGAAGACGTGGTGCAGAAAAGAATGAAGCAACTTGGTCAAGTTCAAATAGCTAATACGGTTCAGAGGCATTTGATTCTAGAATTTAAATTCATGGTCACTGCTCTCTTCTGGGTTAGACAGGCTGTATTGGATCATTCCTCAGCAGCACAACATTTACATCAGCCCCTCTTCTCTCCCTACAGATTGACCGACAAGATTTATTCTTTCTTGTGCCATTGTATGATGTGAGAGTCACCCTCCATGTTCACGGTAACGACGATTAGATAGACTGGATAAACTCTGCTGGGAATTGGAGGTTTGGTAGTACGTATGGAATTTTTCATTCAAATTTTACTGTGTTATTTTTTTTTATTACAAGCAATAAATGAATATTCATAGTGATGATAAAGTGATATAACATTATGGCTGAGCATAATGCAAAATACCCATAAAGGTCCCTGGAAGCAAATGGCAGACAAATATAAATGTTCTCACTAAAACCTGAGAAGTAAAAGCTAAGCAATCTTTCTTAAGTATACAGTAGTTTATTTTCAGAGTAAGTATGTACTATGAAGTTACAGGTTGTGCTGCTTGTTAGCGTGAATTAACATATACTGTTTGGTTGCTCTCAAAGAGAAATAAGATTTTCTTGCCTATGAAAGTGAATATTCTCTCTCTGTTCAATGACTGCTCCCCAATTAAGAAAAATAGTATAGACTTATCAACAATTGCTTCACCGCATACTGTATTGCATAACTAGATGTTTGAATCAGCTTAAAATTTATCACAGCAAAGGCACCTGGGTGGCTCTGTCAGTAAAGTCTCTCACTCTTGGTTTTGGCTCAGGGCAGGATCTTACTGTTCATGAGTTCAAGCCCTGCGCTGGGCTCTGTGCTGGAAGCACAGGGCCTGTTTGGGATTCTCTCTCTCTCCCTCTCTCTCTCTGGCCCTCCCCTGCTTGTGCTGTCTCTGTCTCTGTCAAAATAAATAAATAAACTTAAAAAAAATTATCAGAGCAATAAATACTGTAAATGAGGTTAAGTATATACATTAAATCTAAATTTAATTAAAATTAGTGCAAAGTGAGATTTTTTTATTCATACGATGGATATGTAGATGTTGAGACAAATGCTGCTGTCTCCTGGCTTGGACAGTTATCCTATGATCAGGGATAAACACTTGTAAGGAAGGGAAGTCAACATAAATGAATATCATAGTGCAATAATGTGAAAAGAAAAAAACAAACAAACAAACTCAGACTGGCAATCTCTTTGAGCTCTTGAATTATGTCGGAAAGCAACTTCCTTGGGACCTGTAATGAGTAAAATTAAAAGTACTTTTTCTTGTTGTTTGTTTTTACTTTTTCTCTTCCTTTCTGATCTTTGTATTTCAGTTGGTAGAAATAGTATACAAAAAAAACCAAAAAACAAACAAACGAAAAAGGACTGAAATGTTAGAATCTCCAAGTCGGAAACAGCAATAATGTAGCTCTGGAAAGAGGCACCTCTCTGTTTGTTTGTTTTTTTAACATTTATTTATTTTTGAGACAGAGAGAGACAGAGCATGAACGGGGAAGGGTCAGAGAGAAGGAGACACAGAATCTGAAACAGGCTCCAGGCTCTGAGCTGTCAGCACAGAGCCCGACGCGGGGCTCGAACTCACGGACCGCGAGATCATGACCTGAGCCGAAGTCCGCCGCTTAACGGACTGAGCCACCCAGGCGCCCCTAGACACCTCTCTGTTTTTAACGAACCGAATAGTAGAGAGAATGTCACCTAGAGACACTCCCAGTTTGTCACTCCCAGTTTCCTACCTTCTGCCTCCCTCAGCGTTGTGCCTGACATATGGTATTTGAGGAATGTTACTTTAGTTAAGAAAGTTAGAATTCGTGGGGAGGGCGAGGTCAAGTGAGCTGACCTAAAAACCTGGCAGACATTCATTGTGGAACAGCGCTATCCCAGGGCTCAGGATTCCCCGCTGCTATGATGGCGCCTGTCTGCAGCCCATGCCTCTCTTTACTGGCTAAATTATAGATCCTGGCAACAGCGATAGGAATTGGAACCATTCCTGGCTTCACAAATAATGGACCAACTGGAGCATGATGTATACCTTCATTAACAAAATTGGGGCATGGTATTCAATAAACTTTCCCGACTACTCCTTCATTGTCTGTCAATTTCAATTTAAACAGAGCTATTTTTAGCTACGGAGTAAATTGTTTAATATTGGCAAGGCGCTTGGTGTGGTCGTCATGCCAAGAGTCTTAATTAAGCATCAAAGAACGATGCCGTTCATATATAAGCTTTTAAAAATGTAGTTTGGCCTTCAAGGAAGTAATACTATGAATTTCCTTGAGATGTTACAGTTTATGACAAAATAAAAATAGTCTCCCAGCTGAGAAAATAAATTTCACTGTTTTCACTTTAAACTTACCTTTTCTACGTTGCAAGATCATGATATATGAACTATTTCATTGATCTGCGGAGTCAATGGTTGATTTATTCTTTAAGGGAAACATCCAACAGAGATGAGCTCATCACAGAGAGCATTTTGAGCCAACACTGAAGTCAATTTTTTAATGGTTTACTGACTAGTTCCCCTGAGGGTTTTATTACTATTCCTCTTCCAATACTTCATCTAACTCAAGAGGTTCTTTACCTGGGGCCAATGAGTACTCTTATAGGAACATGAATCCCCTGGTATGGAATGCAAAATTTTGAAGTAGGAGTCATAGATTTGTTCTAATCCTCAAAGCTGTCATCTGTAACAACCAAAAATTAATAAACCATGCTCTAAACCCTCATCTGGGATATTTTAAGCATCTCTGAGGTTTTAATGAATACACTAATACCTTCTAAATATGTAGCAAAGACAGCACTCTAACCTGAATACCCGTTCTGTAGACCCTCACATAAAAATACTGAAAGTATTGATAATTCTCTGAAACTCACTAAAAGTGCCCCATCTTTTACCCACTCACTAAAGCCACATACCAAGAAAAATAGATCTGCCACTTTTTTCTCTTCGCTCACCTCATGCATACACACATCAAGTTCTGTGTACAGTAATTCCTACACATGTGACAAGTCTCCCTATTCTCCATCGTCACTTTTCCTCTTTTACTCCCCATCCTCATATTCTCCTGCCACAACCAGTGCAATAGCTTCCAAATCAGCTTTCCTAACTCTGGTTTTCTCTGCTAAGTGTAGTCTCCATATGGCTCTCTGAATGATATTACCAACACGTAAGCTTGATGTGACCATGTCATTCCTTGTTAATCATGCTTTCATGGCTGTCTCGTTTATAGGATAGGATCTCTTAGCCAGACATCTTGGATTCCTTCCCAGTTAAGTTACCCTAAACTTGAAAAAGACATGAATTACCAAACCCCAAATTCCTTGCAAGCATGTAAACATACCCTGCTACTTCCCAAACTGAAGCAAAGACAAAACTAGAACAACCTGCCTTCTATTCCATCCCATTTTGTTTTTAAAGATATTGATACACACACATACACACACACATACACACACACACACGGAGAGAGAAAGTTGAAGGAAAGACCATTATTTTTCTTTCTTTTCTTTCTTTCTTTCTTTCTTTCTTTCTTTCTTTCTTTTTTTTTTTTTTTTTGCTTTCTTCATTTCAGGGATTTGCTAATTTTACTCAGAAAGAGGGATATCTGTCAGTTACATTTTGCAAGGCCAACAATTATGGGAAACAAATTTTCAGTAATGCATTTTGCTTACTGTTTTTTTTTTTTAAATATCCAGGCCCTATGAAATATATTTAAAATGCAGGCTTATCAGGAGAAACTATTTTTCTGACCTCTTTATTTCTTATCAGACACTTCCTGAACTTTTAAGCAGCATTTTCATTTTCTCTGTGCTCAGCAGTAATTCTAAGAGTAAAGCACTCTGCATTTAAAGCTTGCCTTCCATTCTTAGTTCTCGTTTTGGAGGGAACACGTGGTTTTAAATTAGAACGTGCAACAGCAGTTAGAAAACCTATTGATACTGACAAAAAATAGTAATAAGAGAAAGTTGGTTTTTCCACCTATCATGTTTGAATACAATCCAGTTGGAAAGATTTTCTTTTCCTAAGGGCAACTAACCAGCAGGTTTTACACTGATACATTTTGGAAACATAAATTGAAGTTAGGCACTTACAGCATACTGTACAAAGTATCTAATTCCTCTAGGACCCAGGGCAAAGCCTCATTTGAAATGTGCATAATCCATCAATGGTAAAGGATCACTCAGAAGCAGAAGCAGTAGGAACCCGCAGTGAAGGCATTTTTCATTCACTGTGAATTATGAACTTTGCATTTGTTTAGATTTAATAACAAAATGGAATTAAACTTGTATTATCATGTCTAGAAATGTCTTGAAACTACCATGTCCATGAAATTCCTGTCACATACGTACTAATTCGGTGTAGCCAATATATATGAATTTGGTTTATTCAGTAACCACCCCCTAGGCTCCTGCTATCTGCCAGGTACTGAGTTATGTCCTAGTATTTCAGAAGGTCAATAAGAGACAGTCTCCATGTTCCGGAAACACACATGCTCATAAGGGTGAATGTTATATACATATAAACTACAACGAAGTGTGCTAGTGTAACAATCAATGTACATAATAAGCCCTGCATGAATTCCGATTAAATAAACAGGGACAAGTTTTAAAATGTTTTCATCATGTATGAAAGAAGGAGTGAAGTCTCAGAGGTAGATAAGGGGCTCACTAAGTCACAATATTTGAGGAGTTGGTAGAAGGTGGGAAGTGAAAATATCCTGCCAACAGAGAAGGCTTAGAGACTGAAAAAGGAAGCAGGCAACTCCATGTGGTTTGCACAGAGTTTTATTCAGGGTAACTTGCTGATGGGGAGGAGGGGCAGATGACAATCTGCACTGTGCAGCTATTCTCTACAAAGCTTAGACCCTAGTCTACAGATTTTATAGAGCAAAGGGATGCACAGGAGGGCACTCTAGTGAGATCAGAAGGTTTGCAAGCGCTTCAAAGGGTTTGCGTGCATCTATCTGACAGCTAACATTTAACAGACCTCTCCCGATGCAATCTGTGCATCAAGGAAGAGGAAAGACTATGTTATCCCTAACAGATTCACGGGAGACCAAAGCAGACCTCCCTGCATACCAGCCTTGGCGGTCATTTCTAAGGTATGTGTTAATCTCCAAGGGTCCCAGAAAGTGTAGCTTTAAGAGATGTCATTGAGCAGACATGAAAAAGACGAAGAGCCAGAGATGGAATCAATAGGGAAAGCAGTCCCACAGGGGAAATTGGGTAACAATGTATCCACCAGACTCTATTGGAAAGAGCATTTTAGGTAGGTGAATAGGTGCAGAATTATGAACAATGTGATTTTTTTAAGAGAACGGTAAAGATGTTATTTCTGGAAAAAATGGTATACAAAGTACAATGGTAGAAGGTGAAGTTGAATGTGAGGATGTAGACAGATAAGGATGCAATTTCATGTTACAAAAACGCAGTTGGGATGAATTCAAATTGCATATGATGGGAGGAGTAATCTTATTCTACGTGGATGTTAAGAATGAACTATGTAGCAAAAGAAGACTACTGAATATTCTCAGCATGGAAAATATTTTTACATTTGAGAGAAATTATTTAGCTGCTGTATGGAGACTTGCCTGAAGAAAGGAGGGAACATAAGCACAAATAAACATTAGAAGTCTGTTCCAAAAGTTGAACCTAGAGATAATGGCTTAAGTAGCAGGCTAGAAAATAAGGTGAAGATGAAATTTTTAGATTTGATAACCCTTTGGATATGGCTCCACAAATACATTTGTTACCTACTTGGATTTCATTGCCATGAATACCTATGCTCCTTTTATTATTTTCTATAATGTTAAGCTCAAAGGTTTGGTGAAGTTTAGAATAGATCCTCTCTCATTCCACAAAGTAAACAAATGAATATAAAAAGGGAAAGATACAAGGATCCTGGGGGTGTTTCTGGGTGAAGAACAAACACAGAGAGAGGTCCAAGGTTTGAGATAAACAAGTGGGAAAAGGACTAGAAGCTTCAACGAAGTAAAAGAAATAATGGGGAAAAAGCATAAAGAAATGAGGGACTGGCAGGATGGAGATCTGTAGTCACGTATTTTCATTGAGCTTTTCAGCAGTGGAGAAATTCTGGGTGATGGCAAAGCACAGAGTGATACCTGAAAATAAAAATCTCAAGATTAGAAAAGTGAGGTACACGTGGCACCAGATTCTCGGATGCAGCGTGCAAGTAGATTTCAAAAATGTTAGGAAAATGGACAGAGTTGGATGGGGAAGAACATCTTGTGCCTGGGGCCAAAATGCTCTATGAAAATGTAATGATATAGAGTCAGACGATGGCAGTGGCCATCTTCAAACAGTACAATGGTTGACACAGAGTGGAAATGAAATAGTTTGAAAAAGAGAAAAAAATTGGGGGAAATAAACACACATAATATTTATTAAGAACATAATATTAATTAAGACCTGAGTCAGGTAATATGATAAAATTCACAGAATACAGTTTTACCCCCTAGGATTTCCTATGCTTTTTAGGAAAGCAAAGCCTTATAGCCACAAGTGTCCTCCAGAGGGCAGGTGAGCTATGGGACTGCGTTCTGGATGGTTCCTGGACAAACAGGAAGGAGAAATATCAATAGATTAGGCATCATGAGGGTTCTGATTAGAGTGTTCTTATTCTAGTAGCTGGTAATACACTGATAAATGATTTTCATAAAGAGAGAGAAACAAAAAAGCCTCCCTCATGAAGCTTACCTTCTAGTGGAGACAGTTCATGCCATTGATTTGGCCTCAGATCCCATCCACCATCAGGAATTTGGCAATGTGTATGGTCAGTGAGCCAATTACAAGAATGATCTTTACTGTTGGTTCCCATAACAGCACACAGGAAAAGTTGACTCTGAATCATCTGTCCTTCAGGTAGGAATTAAAAGCAAAGGACCTACTTTGCTATAATGGTGGACACTTGCTGGTCTATGCCTTTTTTGTTTTTGTTGTTTTTTTAATTTTTCAAAGATGCTGTAGATTTATTCTTTAATTTGCTTTCATCTATTTTTAAACATTTTGATGAGCCAGTGGAATCATTATTTGCCCTTCTCAAGTGTCCTAAGTATTTATTTCCCTAGTTCCTACTTGGAATGTCTCATGATTGCTTGAGATAATCTTGAGAAGTCAAGGGACTATGAGTACATTTCAACAAGAGTCATCATCAAAACTGAAATGGTTCTAGCAAATCTAAACCCCAGGGTATAGTGTCCACTGTTAGGATGCCAAAAGCATTCAAAGATATCAATATATCTGTCAGAATCCATTGCCATAAGAACAATGTGCCATTTATTTATCTAGGATTTATGCTAAGTAATAAGGATACAATGGTAGAAAAAGAGTACAACGATAATGCCGATGGAACTTACCCAAAATAAGAAGAAGTCTGAAATGTTTCCCCTGCCATATTGTTACACTCATAGCCTTTAAATATAATTCCTTTCTGTCTCTGAACTCTTGTATAGCAATAACAAAAATCACTCAAGCCAGAAACCCTTGATTCCAGTATCTTCTCTTATCAAATAATGTGACTACAGGCATATCTGCTTCTTACTCAAGACTTTTCTTTTGGAAACATTAGGAGTTGAGGCAATTACTTCTCAAGCTATTTCTAGTTGCTTCACTGTGATTTTTAGTTGAACATAAGCAAGAAGGGAAGAATTAAATGGATTTCAGAAACAAATTGTGTAGCAAGGGAAATAATTATATATTTTCCAGACTAGTAATCAATAAGATGACTTAAAATTCATACATACATGAATATGAATATACACAAGTTCACATATAAGTATGCACGTATTTAAATCAAAGCAGATAAGATAAAAAGAACTGTTTCTTTAAGAATCTGAGCTAAAGAAATAATACAGCTGAGAGGAAAGCTACATTTTATAGACTCAGGAGAGCTTTTACTCAAACTCTGTGACCAACATACTTTTTGTTCTTCTTCCTGGTCTTTTGAATCATTTTGCATTTCACTTCCCGGAGTTTTCTCTCACTGCTAAATGGTAATACCAATTCTTGCCATTTACTGTTCAGAAAAGTGGATAGGATCAATGAGATGATATTTATCAAGTGCTTTGGGCTCTTTGGAAGGTAAGACTATATAAATATCATATACTGCACTCAAGTATATAGAAGAGAATTGCTCTAGACTTCAAATTCTTCAGGGAGTTACCCATATAATGGAATCTGTCTCAGTGAAATTGAGATTAATGGAAAACAAGTGCTATTGGAAAGTTTGTAGCATGTCATGCCAAGTTCTACCTGTACTGATGAAACATGGCTTTCATATCCACACTCTTTTTACAAGTACAAGTGGATAGAAGTGCCTGTGGTAAATTTGTCCTACGGCATTAGGCAGCTAGGATATCTATTTTTAATAGTACGAACAAAATTAAAATTTATTTTTATTTACAGTTTGGAGCAACCTATGTGATTGGTAATCAGTTTGAGTGGACTGTCTCCTTTTAAAATAAAAACTAATCATTTTAGCGATGCCGAAGTTTCACAGGATGCTGAGTATTAAAGACATCAATTCATTAATTAAGCTAATATTAATTAAGCACAAGTACCTGCTATTTACTAGGTATGCACTGCTAAACAAGAAATGGATGACCTCCGCCCACACTGAATTCTTCAATTACATAACATAGGCAGTCAAATGGGAAGCAAGATTATTTCCTTTTTTTTCTTTTCTTATACTCTGAGCACCTCAAAGGGTGTGCATAGGTTAGGAATGAGTCCACCAAAATCTTGGAGGGACTAAACCAGTTCTTCTAACCTTGAAGGCTCAAGAAACAACAGAGATGCACAACTAGAGACATAAAAGGATTTAAAATGCCATCAGAGGGGTGGCTGGGTGGCCCAGTCGGTTCAGCGTCCGACTTCGGCTCAGGTCATGATCTCACAGCTTGTGAGTTCCAGCCCCGCGTCGGGCTCTGTGCTGACAGCTCAGAGCCTGGAGCCTGCTTCAGATTCTGTATCTCCCCCTCCCTCTGCCCCCCCCCCCGCCCCCCGCTTGTGCTCTGTCTCTCTGTCTCTAAAATAAGGAAGCATTCAATTTTTTTAAATAAATAAAAAAATGTCATCAGAATAGATCCTAAAAGGGTTTAGGTTTGCTTGCAAAGGTGCTCTGCTAGAGCTAATGCAATAGCTTTTGCCTCAGATTTATCTGGAGCAGAATCTGATTGGCTACATTTCCAAATTTGTAGCTAACGACCATAGTGACAATCTGCATGAAATGCAAGTTAGAATGGGGGAAACACATTATGCAATTTTCAGAGGCACAGAGTGACCTTCACATCCTATTTAGATCACAGAACCTCTTGGTAAACTCTCTTGTTTTCTAAATTAATGTAATTCTCTTGTCCATCCCTCTGAGAGCAGCTACTTTTTTGTTTTCCAGAGCATCAGATGAAAAAGGGATTAAGGAACTGCAGAATAAAGACAACTTTGTTGTGAGCTAAAAATGCCCTCAGAGGAATGTTCACGGTACCCTAGAGGGAGCAAAGAATTGAAGGTTTCTTCCTTTTGAAATAATGGCTAGCTTTATGGAGATGGAAAATAGACTGACAGATCCCTTTTTTTTTCCCCTGCTGGAAGAAAAGAAATGTAAGTGCAAGATTGGTTTGGTGACATTCATTTGACATTTACTCATATAAGTACTCAATCACTTATTCAATAAATATATACTAAGAACGTACAAGCAAGGTGCTGTTGTAAACTCCGAAGGTAAAGTTGTTAAAACAATAAAAAAAGAGCCTATTCACATGTATCTTTCTTTCTAGAGGGTTAACAAAAAGACATGAAACGAGAAAATGGATAAGGCGATTTCGGCTGGTAGTAAGTTCCGGGAAAGGCATAAATTAAAAGAGTGTAACATTTGGAACGGTTTTACCTGGAACAGCTAGAAAAATCTCTCCGAGAAAATGGACTAAATGACAAGAAGGAGCCAAATGAACATGTGGGGACAGACCCTTCCACACAAAGGAACGGTAAGTACAAAGATCCTGAGGCTGGTGACATCTTGTTAGAGCAGAAGTCCACTAAAGGCCAGTGAGACCACAGCCCAGTGAGCAAAAGAAATGCTGTCTGAAACAGATACAGAGAGTTGGGAAGGGGCTGAACACTAGGGAGATTTAGGATTTGAAAAGTTTACATTTCAAATTTCAGAATTTCAAAAAATTATTTCATAAGCTTGCGGCAGGCAAAATAATGGCTCCAGGATGTCTGCCTTAATCCCCTGCACCGTAAATGTGTTACCTTATGGGACGAAGGGGAATTAAGATTGCTAACCAGCTGACCTGAAAATAGGAAATTTATTCTGTGTTATTCAGGTAGGCCCAACATAATCACAGAGGTTGATTGTGACTGCCCAAAGTAGAAGCAAATGGGGCGCCTGGGTGGCTCCGTTGGTTAAGCGTCCGACTTCGGCTCAGGTCACGATCTCGCGGTATGTGAGTTCGAGCCCCGCGTCGGGCTCTGGGCTGACGGCTCAGAGCCTGGAGCCTGCTTTGGATTCTGTGTCTCCCTCTCTCTCTGCCCCTCCCCCGTTCATGCTCTGTCTCTCTCTGTCTCAAAAATAAATAAACGTTAAAAAAAAAAATTAAAAGTAGAAGCAAAAGGGAGAAGAGTCAGTGTCCGAGAGGCGGAGTTTGGCAAGATTTGGTATTCCATTGCTGACTTGGGAAACGAAAAGGGAAAAAGAAAAGTCTAGCAATGCAGACAGGCTCTAGAAGTGAGGCCTCCAGAAACCCCTGCAAGCTGAATAAAGCAAGGAAGCAGATTCTCCCCTAGAGTTTCCAGAAAGAGTAGAGTTTGGATTTTAGCCCAGCAAGACTCACATGGAATTCTGAGCTCCAGACTGTAAGATAACACATTTGGAACTAGAGTGTATTATGCTAAGCGAAATTAGTCAGTCAGAGAAAGACAAATATCATATGACTTCACTCATATGTGGAATTTAAGATACAAAACAGGGGCACCTGGGTGGCTCAGTCGGTTGGACAGCCGACTACAGCTCAGGTCATGATCTCGCGGTCTGTGAGATTGAGCCCCACTTCGGGCTCTGTCCTAAGCTCTCAGAGCCTGGAGTGTGCTTCCGATTCTGTGTCTCCCTCTCTCTCTGCCCCTTCCCTGCTTGCTCTCAGTTTCTCTCTCTCTCTCTCTTTCTCTCTCAAAAATAGTAGACAATTAAAAAAAATAATAAAAAAAAAGATACAAAACAGATGAGCATAAGGGAAGGGAAGCAAAAAGAATATAAAAACAGGGAGGGGGCCAAAACAGAAGAGACTGTTAAATACAGAGAACCAACAGAGGGTTACTGGAGGGGTTGTGGGAGGGGAGATGGGCTAAATGGGCAAAGGGCATTAAGGAAGACACTTGTTGGGATGAGCTCTGGGTGTTATATGTAAGGGATGAATCACTGGGTTCTACTTCTGAAATCAGTATTTCACTATATGCTAACTAACTTGGATGTAAATTAAAAATTAATTAATTAATTAATTAAAAAATAAGTGTACTAAATGATACCTTTGTGTCCTGGGACTGAATTAATCATTTGTGGGAGAGACTATTGGGACGTTTAGATTTCTGAGTGATAACATATCTACAGTTAGTGGAGCCAGGAAATGGAATTAATATTTATGATGGTCTAGAAGTCCCGTGATTGCGCATACGATGGTTTTCCCACATTATCTTTTGAGTTCAAATCTTCTAAATACTCACTGGCGATCTCCTCCCTCTTCTTCTATTGGCATATGCAAAGTTAAACTGAGAGATTTTTTTTTTTTTAATTTTTGTAAATGTTTATTTACTTTTGAGAGAGACAGAGACAGAATGCGAGTGGGTTGGGGCAGAGAGAGAGAGAGAGACACAGAATCTGAAACAGGCTTCAGGCTCCGAGCTGTCAGCACAGAGCCCATCGTGGGGCTTGAACTCACGAGCTGCGAGATCATGACCCGAGCCCAAGTCAGATGCTCAGCCAACTGAGCCACCCAGGCGCCCCTAAACTGAGAGATTTCATAGGTATACACCTAAGCCTTTGCTGTTCTTTTCTGGTTGTAGTTTAACAAATTTAAAGGTAGAATCAAGGTGACAGTCTTGAAGAAAGCGTGGTCTGAGCCCTTGTTCTAGACAAGTGCACTTGGTACTCTGACTGTAGATCGGGGAGTCCGAACCAAATATGAATATAGAGAAAATTGTAAGGGATGCATTGTTTATAACAAGAGAACCTGAAACAGAAGATGGAACAAATTTATAAAATGCATTAATTAAAAGAGTTTAAGCAAACTGAAACATGGGAATTGGGCAATAAAATAGAAAGTTGAGAATCAAGGTCTCATGTAAATATAATTAATATGTCCTGGAGATATCCCTGAAACATTGGACTAGAAATTCCCAGCTCTTTGGTATTAATACAATCTTCTTGTATGGTTATACAGATTGAACTAAGGAATAAAATGATAAGAAGCTTATGATTGAGAAAAAAAGATGCCTGATTTTAATATTTTGCCATGGATTAATCTTGCATATATTCTTATGGTGCTTTATTCAGTTATTGTGGTCTTGGGTTCTGTGACTGCCTCACTTTCTGAACATAACACTGTGTGTGTGTGTGTGTGTGTGTGTGTGTGCCTATGAAAGAGAGATTAAGAGAGATTTATTATAAGTAATTGGCTAACACAACTACAGAAACTTGTAACTCTCAAGGTTTACAAGATGAGTCAACAAGGTGGGACCGACGATTTGGTTCTAAGCTGAGTTTGAAGACAGGAGTAACGTGAGAGCTGTTGGTATAGTTCCAGTCCAAAAGCCAGCAAGCTTGAAACTCAGGAAGAGCCCATGTCCTTGAATTCGGATCCAATGGCAGGAAAAAAGCCATTTTAAAGTTCCAATTCCAAGGCAAGTAAGCAAGAAGTCTCTTACTCAAGGGAAAGGCACCCTTCTTGTTTTACTTCTACTGATTGGATGAGCCCCACCCACCTAACAGATGGCAATCTGCTTTACTCAATCTACTGTTAATTTTATCTAAAGCACCCGCACCGACACACCCAGAATAGTTTCGTCAAATATCTGGGCACCTTGTGGCTCTGCCATGTTGGCAATAAAATTGACCATCATTCACGGGGATGTTAGAAAACCAACAGAGACAATAGAAAAGAGTAAAGGAAAAGGAGTGGTGTGGGCAGAATCCAAATACATTCAGAGTCAGTAAGAGCCATTGCCCAGAGTGAAACTTTTGCCTGTTTGCCATTTGTAGTGCAGAAACACTGCTTAAGAGGTAGTCTCTGGGATCAGGCGGATGTGATTTTAAATTTTGGCAGGTGAACTGAATACTATTGTAAAATTGGGCACCTGGTAAACCACTCTGAACCACATGTTCGTTATGTGTAAAATGAGAAACTTAATGATACCTGCATCTTAAAATTGTTAGAATAAATATGATAATACATGTAAAGCACTGAGCACATTGATATATAAATCTGAAAACAATATTTTCTTAGGTGTGAAATGAGAAACTTAATGATATCTGCATCTTAAAATTGTTAGAATACATATGATAATACACGTAAAGCACTGAGCACATTGGCATATAAATCTGAAAAAATATAGTTTCAGAAGTTAACATTTGTATCAATACCATTATTTGTATTCTCAGGTTGGATCTCTTAGAAAAGCCCAGGTCAAGGGAGAAATTCACTTCATCAAATGCCTTCTCATCACTGGACTTGCTTTCATTTGAAAGGATTTGTTCACATACTTCTCTCTTTTTAGAAATTATACTTTTTCGTGGAAATCAATAGTCTACCACAAGCAGATATCACCAAAACACTACAGCTCACATATGCCTGCAAGGCTTTGCTGATCCCCCCAGCATTTATAATGTATCTGATTGTGTGGTATAAGTAATCCTCCCATTATATTTAAAAGTAACCGCTTGGGTCTGATAATGTCACAGAAGGTATTATAGCACAGGAAGGGCATGAGCTGCGTTTGACGGAGACTGATATCACAGGATGGGAGAGAATTAGAAGTGATATTTCCCATGTCTTTTCTCATGGTCTATCGAGTAGCAATTTTCTTACATCATACAGTATCCCTCTCCCTTTATCCTAAAAGAAAAGTTTAGTAGAAATACAAACGGAAGCATTTTTTTTTTTTTTAATCATTCGTGAGAAATGTTATACATGTTCAATGATCTGACACTTCTTTCTCTTCAAAAGTGGCGTTTGTTACATTCTTACCCGGGTGGGGGCTGTGAACTAGGTGTGTTACAAGGTTACCCCCTTGAAAGTCAGCCTGTGAATCTTGCAGCCCACATATCTGATAGCAGGAGAGGTCTAGGGATTTTATGAGTCATTATTCAGTGGCTTCTGGAGAGACTTGCATTGACAAATTGATAGTGAGTTACCTAAGTGTCATTTGAAAAAAAAAAAAATGCAAAAGGATGCTCTGAGCAATGTAGTGGAGCGTTAGGGCTTGGAGTTCTAATCCTGGATACAGCATGAGATAGTTCTGTAATAACTGGCTTATTAGTTACTATCACGGGCAGTAAATTTCCTCGTAGGTGTACTTTGCATATTTAACATTGCTTAAGACAATGAGACAACATTTATAAATGGGCTGACATTTTTTAAACTATTTTTTGAATGTTTATCTATTTTAATTAATTAATTAATTAATTTATTTATTTATTTATTTGAGAGACAGAGAGGCAGAGAGCACAAGCCGGGGGAGGGAAAGAGAGAAGGGGAGAGAGAGAATTCCAAGTAGTCTCCACACTCAGCATGGAGCCCAACATGGGGCTAGATCTCACCACCATAAGATCATAACCTGAACTGAATGTTGGACACTTAACCAACTGAGCCATCCAGGAGCCCCAACCTTCTGTATTATTTACAGCATCTTTACGCATGCATTTTTACTAGGGAGCAGAAACTCACATCTTAGATTTTTAAACAGACAGATTTGCTCAGGGTGCCATCATCCTATTTGCTTTGGTTTAAGGACTCTAAGTAGTGTGGCCGAGTTTGGAATTACTCAACCAAATGGGTTCACTAGCCACGTGTTCTTCTATTGTTAACCATTTACACAGACAAACAGGGCATAGAACAAGTCTCAGAAATGGACACCATGGCTATAACGCTCAGAAAGTGCCAAGCTACCTACAAGAAAAACCTTTTCCTGGACTGGCTATGCAAATAAACTTTTTGGACAAAGAATGGAAAACATCCAACCAGGTTGTTTCTCGTATATTTTAAAAAAAATTTTTTTTAACGTTTATTTATTTTTGAGAGACAGAGAGAGAGCATTATTTGGGGAGCAGCAGAGAGAGAGAGGGAGACACAGAATCTGAAGCAGGCTCCAGGCTCTGAACGGTCAGCACAGAGCGCGATGTGGGACTCGAACTCACAAACCATAAGATCATGACCTGAACTGAAGTCGGACACTTAACCAACTGAGCCAACCAGGCACCCCCTTTATATATTTTCAGTGGTATTGGGGGAAGGTATTTACCTCAGTTTTTAGCTGAAGACTCAGATAGAAGTGGGATACCAGGTAAGTCAGAACTACTTTTGGAGCACAATAAGAAGAATTTGGATGGCCAATGTTTCACAATGTGAGAAGTAATGGAAAAAGAAAAGTAAAAGTATGAATACAGTTAAACGTAGAAAGTTAAGAGGAGAAATTCAATACCTCGGTAGTTGTAAAAGATTAGGAGAATAAAATACAAATAGTAATTTTAGTGAGATTCAAACTGAAAAACAAACAGCAGTACTTTTCAGCATTCAGTATTCATTATTGTTGATTGACAAATTTATAAACAAACTTATGTGTCTACATCCAGATAGCCAACTCATAGCCAACAGAAATCTTCAGAGACCCAAGTCCTTTGTTCCAAGGCCAATTTTCTGCAGATAGCATGGCTTCCTCACCAAACCAACCATACAAGGCCAGTGGGAAGGGACCAGCCTTGTCCCGTTTCTCAGCTTGTTTGCTTCCTACCTGTTGGAAACAGTCCTGAAGCCAGAGCTCACTTCATTTCCTGAGGTAGCTTCCTCCCCAGGGGGAGATTATCAGGAGTTGCAGCTCTGTCCAGTGGGGCACCTTGAAGTTGTTCCCCACACATCTGGCATTAAGTTTACTACGCATGAATCTGGGGCATTCCTAGAGACCCCATTCCCTACATGCTCATTCCGTCTTTTACATCAAGGGGTTCCATCAGAGCTTTCCTGTGCCCAAAAAGATTCAGAGTCAAACCTGAATCCCAGCCCACTAATCTGGTATCCTGTCATCTTGCCAATGTCCTACTGTCTCTTTGGAATCTTCTCCCATTCCCCAAAAGAAGCTATTGCGGTCCCTAAGCGAGTGAAATCCAAAGCCAGAGCTCCCTGTAGCCAATCCTTCTCATTTCATTTAGAGCAGGCAGAGGGCTAATTGTGACAAACAAAATGTTAAATGCATGAAGAAGACATCACATCAGGGGTTAACTGTCATTTTATTTTCCCAGTGACCACCCTCAGAAGGAGAGCCAGAAAAACGATGCTAAATCTTGTCTTGCAATCCAAATGTGCCACAGCAGGTGTCCTACAAAAGGAATGGGAATACAAAAGGAAAAAGAGCACATATGTTATGAATCTCTCTAGAGAGGAGATGAAATACAGAGCGTGGGCCGGAAACGTTTCTGGTCCCTGCAACCCCCATGCCCAATAACCATGAGGGTGGTTGGGGGAGCAGGGACATGGTCTGGAGGTTTGAAGTAGTCTGGGAAGGAAAAAGGTCTGAACCATCACCTATATCTGACCCATCCAGAAACCCAGGAGTTAGCAGTCTTTGTGTCATAAATGCTAAACGGACATGACCTCTTTCCCTTGAGTATGCTGCTAAACATCAGCTTGCCAAGCTTTTTTATCATTGCAGTAGAGTCCAACCAAGGGTGGAGGAGGCTTGATGATGAAAATTTAAATTGTGCAAGGACTCGATCTGAAGGGAAAAAAAATGCTGAATGGAACTAGACTACCTTGAATTCACAAGATCCATTTTTTTTTCAACACGAAGCAGAAACAGGACATCCTGAGATAACGTCAGTTCTAAAGAAAGTGAATATTTTGAACAAATAAATCCATGACTTTATACTGCTTAAATCACCATAGGGACTGCCTTCAGGCTCTGTTGTAAGTGCTGAATGGACATGACCTCTTTCTCTTGAGTACATTGCTGAGCAAGAGCTTAGGACTCATCAAGCCCCGGCTTTAGGCTTCTAAGCTGCTCTCACAAGCACCAGCGTCTGAAACCAAGTCCGTTTCTCCAGCCCCAGTCTTGTGCATTCCTGGTCCCTTTTTATCCTCAAAGGCCGGCGCTGCTATATAGCTTCTGCATGCTTTGCCCCAGAGTCTGCTCCCAATGTGACATTTACAAAAGCCGAAAGAACATTTCCCTTCGGTGGTTTACATTCCAATGACACTAAGGCCCTTTAGTTGTGTGCTAAGTTTGGAGCCTTTCGTTGGCTTAAAACTTTTTTTATACAAAACAGAAAGTGATTTCATCTTAAATATGGGTAACATGCTATGCCACATTCAGACAGATTGAGAAGCTTAAAAAGAAACTTGTCACATGAATTCTGCAAAGGAAATTATCAAAATGTGTGATTCTAATACCTTACAGAGAGACTCTTAAGCATTTTTACAAATGTTTAGGTCAAGGGTTGTACTACAATGTATAATTTGCCCTCATATAAGAAATAGACACCTAATGTGTAAGAATAGAAACATTCTAATCAAATGAGCCTGCTGATTGCTTCTGTGGGTCATGAAAAAGCACTTGTGTTATGTTTCCAGTAGAATATTTAAGAGACCCAAATAGAACCACTCACTTACTGTATTTAACTTAGGATATCATAGTTCTAAACATCATAGTAAACTAACCACTAAAAATATGCCAGATCCCCAGTCATAATGTCTATTTTTATAAAAGGGTAATGAGAAAGAATATGAAAAATATTTTAAGGCAACAGTGTACCAAATTACATCACATATTGTTTTTTTATCTAAATTTATTTGTAGATCAATAAATCTTGACATGCTGCTTTTTTTTCTAAACAACCAATTTCATATGATTTTGCTTAGGTTTTCTTCTCAAAATAAAAACTAAACAAAATGAAAGGTAACATAAGTTGTAGTAACATCTGGGGAAAATATATTGATATATTTCCTTCAAGTAGTGGTACCCAAGTTGCTGGATAAGATCTGCCCAGGAGAAACAGATATAAATTATAAGTGGGTGGATTATTGATCTTAAAGAAAAGTTGTGAAAATAATTTAGATGAACATAAATTCAATTCATCTTGGTTCTAACCCTGGGGCATCCAATTGTGTATCATCCCTTAACAGGCCCATTCATTGCTGTTGAGAAAAAGTAATTAGCCATCTATATTCTTTAATTTAAAGGATGATTTGGAAGTTACTCCCTTCCATAATACCTCTGTTGAAAACTACCACTGTGCTTGAAATCTTATCATAGATTTATTCATTTGGCTAAAATACTACCCTGTCTTTAAAAAGGAAATAAATATAATAATAGCATGAATATTTTTTTTTTTTTTGCTAAGCATTATATCTGTTGAATCTGTCAAGTGCAATTCTTCACATAATTCTTGGAGCAAAACTATGAGCAAAGTATTAATATTACCATCTTACAGATGAGAAAACTAAAGCCCGAGGAAGTTAAGAAACTTACCAGAGGTTGCCCAGCTGAATAGTGGTAGAATTTTATGTTCCAAACAGTTAAGACTATATGTGTATTTATTTTTGGCAGGAGTACCCTTCCTGATTGTCAAAATTCTATTTAGCCCTCAATAGGAAGCTTTCTATGATTCTCCTAGGCAACTCTAACTCCTATATCAGCTTGTTTTTACTCTATAATAGCTTGTGTTATATTGATTTGAAATAGTTGTTTTGTTTTGTTTTTAATTTCCATATCCTTTACTAGGTTACTTTTACAGGGACAGTGAATATGTCTTTTATTAATCTTTTCATTTTTATTTGCTTAAAGTTTGTTTATTTATTTTGAGAGAGACAGAAAGAGAGTGCAGGCAAGGGAGGGGCAGAGAGAGAGGGGAAGAGGGTCTGAAGCGGGCTCTGTGCTGACAGCAGAGAGCCCAATGCAGGGCTCCAGCTCACGATCTATGGGATCATGACCTGAGCCAAAGTCAGGCACTTAACCGACTGACCCACCCAGGTGCCCCATGTCTTTTTAAAATTTTTATTAGTATGGTTGTTGCTACTGCTAATCATTGAATATGATGTCACCTGCATCTACACTTGTTTTCTGCATAAATGTATATAAAATTACATCAGCATCTGCTTATAAGGGTTCACGCTGCTTTGTTTTATAACTGGGAAAATGTAGGGTAGCATGAGAAAGAGGAGGGCCAAAGAGATTAATAAATATTTACTATTCAGTTATAGAGACAGAAAGATACAAAGGGTAAAGGGAATCTGCCGTGGCTTTACCTTGGAACAGACCTGCTGTCCTCTGGATACACTAACATGTCCCAGTCAAGCAGTTTAGGTGGTGATGACAAGGACGAGTGGTTGAAGCTTCCACTTACGATTGGTGGATGAAGCCCCACGTTTAACTTTATTTCAGATAGAAATCTGAACAAATTACATTAAAGGATTAACTACAATATATCTATAGTGGAGCACCTCAGTGGTGAGGCACTCACTTAGCTGAGTGTCTGACTCTTGTTTTCAGCTCAGGTCATGATCCCAGGGTTGTGCATTGGGCTTGGAGCTGAGCATGGAACCTACTTAAAATTCTCTCTCCCTCCCTTTGCCCTTCTTCCCTTGCTCATGCTTTCTCTCTCTAAAATAATAATAATAATAAAATAATAATAAAATAAAATAAATAAAATAAATAAAATAAAATAAAATATATCCATAAAGACAAAAAGAGCAGAGAAAAGGAAACAATATAAACAAAAATTTTGAAAGTTGTAAAATAGATGCGTAAGTAGTAAATAACACTCTAGACCAGGGATTGGCAAATATTCTCTACAGAGTCAAATAGTAAATATATTTGGTCTGTGCAACACACAGTCTCTGCTATAATTACTCAACTCTGCCATTGCTGGGTGAACGCAGCCACAGACAATACAAAATGAATGGGTACAGCTATGTTCTAATAAATCACTATTTATCAAAACAGTGGCTAGCAGGCAAGCTATAGTCTGTGGTCTCCTGCTGAAAATCCACCCAAGCTCACAACGGAAGAACCTCAGAAACAGCCTGATTTAGACCCGACGGTGGCAGGAAGGTTCAGGAATTGGCAATGACAGGTCACTAAATTTGGTGTGCACTTGAAGCACTCAGGAGCATCATCTGACAGTCAATGCAAGAGACAGACCCCAAGTTGGATCCCGCCATCCCGTACAACCTGGTGATGGTTTTCTACCACCTGGAAAAAACCCTGGAGATCACGACCCTGAGGGGATAGGTCAGCAGGAACCCGGACTGGAGAATTCTAGGGTCGGCTGAGAGCACTGGTAATTTTCTGAAAAAGAAAATGGTGAGAGCTTTTACCCACTCCACTTCTGCTACTTGGTTTCAGCAAGCTCGGAGTCTGGTTTACCCTCCAGGAAAGATATTGAAGGAATTTTATGCGATCAATAAAAAACCAGCTCCAAGAGAAATATTAAAGATAATTGAGGATTCTGCGATGTATGATATAGTCATTTTAACTCATAGTCAAGCCCATCAATAAGTGACAGCCATAAAACAAAAAGTGATATCTAAAAAGAAATATTCAGAGAAGAAAAAAAAAAGTGCTTTGAAATTTCCATATGTTATCATAAAGTTAAAACCAGCCCAGTGTTGGGAATTTAAGCTGTAGGGTTCTCTCAGAAAGTAGATCAAAAACACCAAAAGGTGTACATAAAAAATTCGTTGAAAAAAATTTTGAATTAGTTGAAAATGAAAGTATAGAATCTGCCCAGATGGTGCAGAATTTGAATAATAAGGAACTAAACAATGAGAAAAGAAAAAAAATGAGGGAGGAATAAATAATCCAACATATTTTCTCAGAACCGGAATCCATGCATGTATAGATTAAAATGGCCATATAAATGCCAAGACTATGGCTAAAAAAAGCCATGCCAGGACATATTATCATGAAATTTTAGAATAGTGGGGGGTGGGGGGGAAGAGAAGAGCCTAAGAGTGTTCAGAGACCAAGGCGGGGTGGAGGGGGACAAAGAAAGAAAAACAAATTAAAATCGGATTACAAGTACAGGGTCAAGAACTGAGAATGACTGAGAATGCGGACTATGGCTGGCATATCACTGTCAAACTACTGAAAATCAAAATTAGGGAAAAGGTAATGAAAGCAGACAGAAATAAAAGTGTCATACTCCATGTAGTCATGTTGGATTTAAGTACCGGCAAATAAATTCCCATTTCCCCCTCCTGAGTTGAAATTTACTTGAAATTTCCTATGTTTTCATCCATTTTGGTCATATTTTCCCTTAAGTCCTATAACATATTTATAATATCTGCTTTAAAATGTATTTCTGCTAATCATAAAATCTTGGACATCATAATATCAGGTCTTAGGTTGTTTTCATTTTAAGTATAGGTAATATTTTGAACATGACTAGTGCTCCAAGACAGAAATTTCCTTTTTTTTTTTTTTTTAATTTTTTTTTAACCTTTTTATTTTATTTTTGAGACAGAGACAGAGCGTGAACAGGGGAGGGGCAGAGAGAGAGGGAGACACAGAATCTGAAACAGGCTCCAGGCTCTGAGCAGTCAGCACAGAGCCCGACGCGGGGCTGGAACTCACGGACCGTGAGATCATGACCTGAGCCGAAGTCGGACGCTTAACCCACCAAGCCACCCAGGCGCCCCAAGACGGAAATTTCTACATACGGTGGAGGTGATTACGGAGCTCGCTCTTTGTGGGTCCCATTTGCCGGGGGATCACAGTCTGCCCCGCCTACTGTTCCATCCCTCAACATTACTGCCTGACATAGGTTTTCTCAATTTTAAGGAATTTACAAGCGGGAGGGCAAGTCTGTTCACCAGTTACACCTCTATGGCCGGAAGTAGAGGATTCATTTTTTTAATTTGAAATATAAACTCTTATTTTTCTTGTAACACTTACAACAGAGAGTTGTATTGGAGGATTGGTTCTGGGTATCCGGGGTAGTTTCTTTCTTTCCAGATCACTCTTTTCCTCTACTCACTTTACGAAGGGAACATTTCTATCAGCCCGGAAATCTGACCTAGTGCAAACAACCATCTCACATGTCGTATGGAAGTAAGATGTGTCGGCCTGCAATTTATCAGCTGTCCGTGAGATTATAAGCCGTTTGCTCTTTTCTCCGTAAACCTGACCAATCATAAATCCTTGGCAGTAGATTATTTAACTGAATTTGTTGGTTTCTGGCCTATGTAGCAATTCTTCAGTGTCTGTAACTGTGCACCTGTTAAGACCTCCCCGTCATTTTATGAACCGCTTCATGAATGATTTTCAGCTAATAATCATCCTAATGAGGACCGTATCCACCCACTGTTATCCCAAACCCTTTATTGTCTTCTTAACATTCTCCTGTCTTATCGTTGTCTTCCTCACGGCTCTCAGCCAGCATTTTTACTCTTTCCTAATTAGTCGATCTTTGACGACAGGAAGGCTGAGTTGCTATTTGGTCGATGTGCTCAGTAGGTGCTAGAGTTTCTAGGTGATACCAGCCGGCCCTCGCCTAAAATACTTAATACTCTTCAGATTAAATTTTCTCCTTACTTCCTCTTTTAATGGCCCAAGGCACCTGGACCGCAGTGATTTAGGCCGCATTATAAAACCCCTTGGATTAAAGAAATGTTCTGATTGGTGCACAGATTAATGTAAAGGGTAGATTAATTTTTGCAAACTACCGGCTCGGCTGAAGTAGCTGCTCGTGTTTTAAACCGCTAACATCATCATATTCTAGCACACAGAAGTATGGTTTTCCTAAGAATGAAGATATCCAAAAGAGAAACTAATAAGGCATATCTAAGCAGGGTGTTTGGTAATCATGAGATAACACTCTGGAGGGATTAGAAGCATGAGGATGCATTTCTGTCAAATTATTAGCTCATGATAACCCCTTCCTCCTTGTCACACCTGACTGCATAATTCCTATCCAATTAAAAGTGACATTTTCTGGTGATGTTAGCAATTTAGTTGCACACTTTCCTTTTTTTTTTCTTTTTTTCTTTTTTTTTTAAATTCGAGAACTCCTTGGAAGACTGATCATGGAAGACTGGAGATGTCTTTGTTCCTCAGATGCTCTCACCGGTCCTTGGTGAGGAAAATTTGTCTAAAACAGATTGGATAGGGCCTGGCCATTGAGCCGTGGAAAGGATTCCCTTAGTGTTGGGCTCAAGGTCATAATATGGTCTGTTCCATTTGTTCCATTTCACCATTCGGTGCTGAGAACTACCCATCTATTTTTTTTTTTAAGAAGTTCCTTTTCATCGCAACTAATTAAGTTAGTCATTTTTTTATCGGTGTGGGAAATGTGAAAGTGAGGGGTCCTGATACTAAGTCATATAAAACAAATGATCCATTGTACTTCTGGGAAATTTGTTATGAAAATAATTGTGATGATTATATATAAATATATATATATAATGTATATATATGTGGATGTATACATGTATATATATGTATACGTATACATGTATATATATGCATACACATATCTTCATAGCAACATGAAAGACATTTGTAAAGCTACCCCACTACTCAAACACAGCTTTTTAATTTTAATTTTAATTAATTTATTTATTTGTTAACGTTTATTTATTTTTGAGACACAGAGAGACAGAGCATGAACGGGGGAGGGTCAGAGAGAGGGAGACACAGAATCCGAAACAGGCTCCAGGCTCCAAGCTGTCAGCACAGAGCCCGACGCGGGGCTCGAACTCACAGACCTCGAGATCATGACCTGAGCCGAAGCCGGCCGCTTAACCGACTGAGCCACCCAGGCGCCCCGTTAATTTTTAGTATCATCTACTGACATCCAGTTCTTGGCAACACATCAACATATGTGTTAAATGACAGAAATGCTCCAAAAAATGTCGTTTTCACACACTTTTATTCACTTCAGGTAGTGTCAAACCTTTTATATGTTTCTATATTGTTTCCACGATGGTACTCTCATTTGCTAATAACCTGATTTCTCTGAGGATCTAAACTTCACTGAAATATTTTCCTGTTGCCCATTTTCTTTCCCTCGTATTAATAATACTGACATAGGGGCGCCTGGGTGGCTCAGTCGGTTGAGCGTCCGACTTCGGCTCAGGTCATGATCTCGCGGTCCGTGAGTTCGAGCCCTGCGTCAGGCTCTTTGCTGACAGCTCAGAGCCTGGAGCCTGTTTCAGATTCTGTGTCTCCCTCTCTCTGACCCTCCCCTGTTCATGCTCTGTCTCTCCCTGTCTCAAAAATAAATCAATGTTAAAAAAAAATTTAATAATACTGACATAGATGGAATTTGAAACCAATGTTTGATTTTCCTTGTCTCAATTTCCCCACAATAAATTCCTTAGCACAGTATTCGTAGACCTAATGTCTCACTCTTGCTCAGGTAGCCATCCTGTTTCATGTTGCTTTCTACATTGTAGTGGGGGGTCTGGCTCTGCCACCAGCACAGTGACCTAACTTAATAGGTCGTAAAAGAATCTTCCACTGCCCTGATCTTGAGAAGAAACTTAAGCCATCACTTGATCTATCTCACACCACTATCGCTGCTACTAAATTGATACTGACAATCGATCGATGCCCACTTCTGACAGGTCTGTCTCTTCCCTTGCTATAGACTTTGAGTTGGCTGCCCTGGTTGGTAAGTTTTTCTGTCTCAAGATACTTCCTGGCCGATAATTTTTCTGCCTTAATTTGGTGCATCACTCATTACTCTAACTGATCCTGACCACCTCATGGCTTTCCTCGGAAGTTAGACAACTTTATTATATGTTTGTCTTCTCTCTGTGGGTATAACCCTTTGAGGACAGCATGCAAAAGTAGAAACATGATATCCTTCCCACAGTGATTCCCCCCCCCCCGCCCCAGCATTCTTCTGCCATATGCCCTTAGGAATTTTTTAAAATAGAAATTTAGGCACTCTGCTATTTCTTTATCTGCTTTGTGTGAAACCACGGTGTAGAGCCTAGCTGGCTGCTATTTACTGCTTGTATCGTCCTGAGAGTCCACTGTAATCAGCACTATTCTGAACTACCAATAAAGAAAACAGACATCCAAAAAAAAAAAAAAAAAAAAAGTAGAAACATGGTTTACCTGGAACAGCGATCACCGAACCATTCAGGCAATAGAGTTATGGCAATGGTGTATTTTTCCAGGCCTTCAGGGGCCAGTTGGTAATGTGGCCCAGAATGGACAGAGGGCTGCAAATCTAAAGTATATCAAAAGGGTTCTACTGGAAGTTATTTAATGGTGTTAATATTGCCAACATTTCATTAGACTAAAATAATTAATACTGACGAGAAAATACTACAGGATATATTTTATATTAGAATATCTTGAAGGCATATTCACCTCATCAACATCAAGAAGGATCTCATGAAAAAATACCACAGGTAAATTTTATAATTTATCTTTTGATAATTCTAAAGGAAATAGGTCAAAATTTAAATTCAACTATTTTTTACTATAAGAAAATATAAATAAAATGTATGCAATGCATTTTTATCACTAAAGAGAATTTTAACGAACATTATACAATAGGGACCACTCAGATTTTTAAACTGATCCAAAATGATTATAGATAATTATATTTTTTTATTTTTATCATATAGTAAATATTTTAAGAGATATATGTACTTTTTCCTTTTTGATTGTGATAGAATATATATAGAGAGATAGATATCTATATCTATAAAGCCATATATATGTGACATCTTTCTTCTCTCTCTTTCTCTCTCTAAAGCTATATATAAATATATATATATTTTAAAATATATATATTTTATATTATATATATTTATTTATAAAATAAATCAAAATATTATTTATATTTATAAACAATATTTATATTTATAAAAATATTTATAAATAAAATTTATATTTATAAATAAAATTTATATTTATAAACATTTTTATAAATATAAATAATATTTATATTTACATATATTTATATGAAATAATATATTTTTATATATGTAAATAAAAATGCCATATATTATATATATATATATGGCATTTTTAAGTGTATAATTCAGTGGTGTTATATGTTTTTACAATGTTATATATATATATATATATGGCATTTTTAAGTGTATAATTCAGTGGTGTTATATGTTTTTACAATGTTGTATAACCATCACTATCCGTCTTCAGAACTTTATCATCGAACTATTTCATGAACTATTTCATGAACTATTTCATCACCTCAAATAGAAACTCTATGTCTCTTTAACAATAACTCCACATTCCTTCTGCCTCCAGTCCCCAGTAATCTCTATTATACTTTCTGTCTCTAGAATTTGAATTCTAGGTACTCCATAAAAAGGGGATCATATTTGTCCTTTTCTGACTGGTTTAGTTCACTTAACCCAGAAAGTTTTCAAGGTTCCTGCATGTTGTAGCATGTGCCAGAATGCCATTGCTTTTATAAGGCTGAATAATAGGCCCTTGTTCGTATACACCACGTTCTGTTGACCCATTCATCTGTTGATGGACATTTGAGCTACTTCCGTGTGTTGACTACCGCGAATAATGCTGCTGTGAAGACGGGTGCAAAAGACTCTGTTTGAGTCTCTCCTTTCGGTTCTTTGGGGCATCCACAGAAAAGTGGAATCACTGGGTCCTCTGGTAACTTTCTGAGGAACATTTGTTCTCCTTAGCAGCTGTATGAGTCTACATTCCCCTTACGATGCCCCAAGTCTTCAGTTTCTCCACATCCTCACCAACACTTGTTACATTCCATTGTTTTGATGACAACATCCTAAAAGATGTGCAGTAGGAAGACTTATGTATTGTAAATCCTTTATTTCTTACCATAAATTGGTGCCTAACATTGCTCATAACATTTATGTTTGAAAACATTCTAAATAGCGTTTCTTTTGGGGTTACAGTATGTAACCCCGGGAATATTGTTAACCTGGAAGAGATTCTGTCATCCACGTGGCTCTAGGAAAATAATAAATAATAGTTTACTATAGCTAAGCTTATAGTGCGATCACCGGGGTACCGATTTTATCAAATGATTCGTCATTAGGTACCATTATGGGTGTGTGAGTGGGTGTACAATGTGAACAATTATTTTAAGGTGTTGGTTGAGTAGAATAGGCATGTATTGAGTAGAAAATGCAGCATTATTTAGAGTTTATCTATGGCTTGTTATGCTTCCAAATATCCTTATCAGCACAGGAATATTGGCACTAAGAGGAGTTTATTGTCTTGTGCCTGAATTTATCAGTAATCAGTATTTCTCTAATTAAGACCTCATATTTCTTTCTCATTCATGCTTCTATAAACAGGTTTAATAAAAATATATTGCAACTCTTTCATTAGTTCAATAATGTAGATTGTTCCCAATTCTCTACCTCCAGAGAAAGAAACGAGACTTATTCCAACAGAAGATCAAGGGAGGTTTGAAACCAATTGTAATTAAAAAAATAATTTTTGATGTCAAGATTGTGCATGCTTGCGAATCCCGAAAGACCTTTCTACAAGCTGAATTCTGCACTAACACTGTTGAAGGAACTTGAATATGTCAGAACATGAAAGGTATATGTTCACAGTCATAAAAAAACACTAGTGTGTACCATAAAAGTTAGGAAAGATGCCATATGAACTTGCAGTCTCAGATTAAATGCTAACAAAACCCTACCAAACCACCGTGAAGGGATTTATTATTTTTGCCCAAATATATGGCTCATAAAAAAGTTTTAGGACATTGGAATAGAAAGATGGAGGTTGGGAGGTTATATTTCAATACAGAGACAATTATTTGGTTTAAAACAGACAAGCCATGAAATAGTTGGGTGGCAACTGTTGTTTAGAAGCAGAATTTAGATACAGAAGAAAGGTGTCAAAGAGGTTGCATCTCACCAACAATTTCAATCAATTTTTCCATGGGAGCTGTACTAAAACTCATTCTTAGGCTATCCGTACAACCCCAAGGAAAGTAGGGCAATGATAAATTTGCTATGACTGCTTAAGTTCTGGAATGGGAAGATCTAGAATGCTCGTCAGATGCCTGCCATTCGTTGCCTATAGTTAACGTCTCTTAGCTAGAGAAGACGATCACGTCAGTAGGATTGGAACAGAGATCAAAATAAATAGATGACTGTACACTTGAAGTCAGATCACTGTATTTACAACAAATTGCTCTACATTCTAAAATGTTTCTGTTGCTCTACAAAGAGAACTAGAACCTGTAACCTGTGTAAACACAAACAAATGAATGTATCAAAAGGCTGAGTGACATCTCATGAAGAGATAAAGACGGGTTAAGGAGAGGGGTGGAGGTTAATCACTTGGAGTTGCTGAATTTAATTATAAAAATCGAGGAATAAAATGATGTCACACAGAGTGGAGACAGTGGGAAGAAATAGAAAAGGTCCCACATTTCGGAAATGGAAAAAGTCAGTGATGGCATCCAAAGAGTTTCATCTCCAAGGAATCGAAAGCTACATTGTTCACGATTAATGGTTTCACGAAAATGTCTATGAGAAAAGGGCCTTTTCTAGTGTAAATATCCAATGAGAAACTGAGTGTGTCTATGGAATTTTTAAATTCTATTTAATCCATTACAATATATCATTTTTAAAATCCTGAATGTGGGATTATTTATTATATGTCCATATTTAATATAAGCACCAGAGGAATATCCTCTAAAAAAATCTAAAGCTTAGTCACTTTCCTCCTCCCTTTGCAAAGATGTTCCTTCCTGCAACAACCTGTTCTCTGGCCTCCCAGTCTTACTACATATATTCCTTTCCTAATGTGCATGTGGCCAAAACTGCTTACAAACAATATCAATCACAACAAGAATAACAAAAACCCAAGGGAAAAATTAACTTTGAAAATACCCAGGCAGGAGGAGAAAGGAAAAAATTATGGTTTGGACCTAACCAGAGATCAGTGATCCTTTGCATCCTTCATAACCTTCATGGATATATCTTTTACATCCTTCAGGGATATGATCCCATGATCATACAATCACATCTGCAGTGACAGGCAGCTCAGAACTGAGACAAGTGTAATCCAAGGTGCTCAAACCACTCCGAGCTATGAGGCAGTATTGTGTCTGGATGTGCAGATCTGGCTCTGATGGGGACAACTTATCCAGAGCCTACACATGTTTTTGTTATTTAAAGCTGTAAATCTATAAAAGTTTCTAAATATAGAGCCAGAAGACATGGATGTTAGTTCTAGAACGGATATGAAGTAACTTTGTGACTTTTTGTTGTTGTTGTTGTTGTTGTTGTTGTTGTTATTTTAGAGAGAAAGCCCAATGTGGATCTTGATCCCACGACCCTGGGATCATGGCCTGAGCCATATTCAAGAGTTGGATGCTCAACCAAGTGAGTCACCCAGGTGCCCCAGTAACTTTTTGACTTTAAGCAAATCTCATAAAATATTTGAAAGTATATCTTCACCTGCAGAGGAATGATATTCCTATTATACCATACCTTCATCCAGGTTTTTACACACAAAATATAATTCCCTCCAGTTACTTTTCATCTCCTACATTCCTTTTCACATACTCCTGGGAATTTCTTGCCGACCCAACACTCAGCTTGCAACTTTCCTTTTCCTTTCCAATGTATCTGCTAAAAGACACACTTCCAACCCACTCAATTCTTTCACAAACACACTAATTGCTTGCTTTAACTAAACAGAATAGCTCGCATTGGAAGGTACTCTTTTCCTGCACCCTTCCCAGCTAGAGATATAGCAATTGATAATACTCTTTAATAAGAGAACCGGAAGACACAGTTGACATTCTCCCTGATTCCCTGGTGCTTCATTAAGACCAGGACCCATCCAGCTTGTATATAATCCCATGTCCTAGGAAGCTCATGCCATCCTACCACAGCAATCGTCTTTGCTCCTTCTAGAGTCGTTTTAATCTTTTGGACACTGTTCCTCCATCACAGACAGCCGGAATTGCTTACTCCGTCCTTTTCTCTCCAGCCTCATCCATTTTCCTACAATGGGCCCTTCTGTTCCCATGGCTTTGACTCTCCTAGCTCCACAGGTAATTCAAATTTCATATCTATATCCATATAGATACACACATGCAGCTGAGGGGGGTGGAGGGAGGGGGAAGAACTTCTCTCTTCTTGCTATTTGAACTTGGTGACCCCACAGATTCTTTTTAATTCGTGAATTCAAAACGTTACTGTTCATCTTTAACTTTCACACTGTCCCACGATTGCCGTATGTGCTGTCTCTAAAATATTTCAGTCTTGAGGAATGCCATTGCCATCCCTTTGGCTTCTCAGATCATACACCTAGAATACATACCTGATTCATATGTGAGGGAAGATAGTTGCCCTTAAAATCCGTTAGTTTATCCTTTCACGGTAATGTAGTTATAGCTAAAAATCTGGCCACCCAACTAGAGATTGTATATCTCAGCATTCTTTGGCAGTAACCATCACTCGGGTAACCAACTTCTCATCATTAGAATTTGAGAAGTGATATGTGCAATATCAGTGATAGATACAGTGATATATGCTCCACCTGCATAAAGTTTGGGTTCGTTCCCATAGTCTTTGGGTTTGTTTGCATTTTCTTTCTTGTCTCTTCCTTGCAGGCTAGAGTGCAGACATGTGAGCAACCCCTCATCAAACATGCAGATAATGAGCCCTACCTGTTAGCAAATAACAAGATGGAAGAAACCTGGGTCCCTGAGAGACTTCATGGAACAGAGCCACTCTGCAAGCCTGGACTCGTCTGAATATTAACATATTTGAGAAACAAACTTAAGCCTCTGTATTTTGGATTATCTTTGTTTCAGCAGCTCAGACTTTGCCTAAAAATACAATATAGTTTTCTTTAATAAATCTTGCTCATTCCAGCCCCAGAGTTAATTTGGATTCGCTCTTTCTTTCTCTCTTTCTCTTTCTTTCTTTCTTTCTTTCTTTCTTTCTTTCTTTTTCTTTCCTAATTTCACTATTATAATCTAATTCTAATTTCTGGCTTCATTTAATGATATAACCTTGCTACAATTAAATCCTTTATTTTCTTCTTCCTGGAATATGTCAATGGATCACATTTGGATATTTTGCCTAACTTGTTTCTAAATATATACTATATTATTATATAAATATAATCATCATTAACACCCTCTACCCCAGCCCTAAAAAAATCATCTTTCTATGTGGTCCCCATTTCTTCCAGAATAAAGATCAATCTTGTTGACAGGGCACATGAAGTCCTTCATAATATGTCCTGAATTATCTTTCCAATATTTTCTCAAGCACCCTATACTCTATCAAAATAAAATAATATTTTTTCCTAAAATGCTCATTCTTGTCACTTGTATGTTTCCATATATACCATTTTCCTAGCTTCAACTGTTCTGTCTAGTGAAATCTCATTTACCTCTAAGACTCAGCTCAAATATATATTATGTTTTTTAAAAAAATTAATGTTTATTTATTTTTGAGAGAGAGAGAAAGAGACACAGTGCAAGCACGGGGGCGGGGGGGGGGGGCGCAGAGAGAGAGGGAGACACAGAATCCGAAGCAGGCTCTAGGCTCTGAGCTGTCAGCACAGAGCCTGACATGGGGCTCAAACCCACGAACTGGGAGATCATGACCTAAGCCAAAGTCGGATGCTTAACCAACTGAGCCACCTAGGAGCACCTATATTACCTTTTAACCCTTCAACTGCTCTAAAGGAATAATTTTGCTTCTCTCTCATGTGTTTCGTCAAGTTGACTTGTCACATTATATTGTAGTTCATCACATTTTGGTTCCTTAATTATCTATATCCAACATGGTAAATTATGTGAGGGAAGGGACTCTCTTTTGCAATTTTGTAAGCCAAATATCTCGGATAATAAGTATTTGGTTCTCTGCAGGTGCTTTTATTGTTTGAATTTACAAATAAAAAGGCAGGCACCTAGGAGCTTACCCAGAGCCACACATAAAATTAATATGAAGCCTGTGATTAAAATTCAGATAAATCAGGCTAATAGGTTGTCATCCACACCAATTAAAAGAAGTACAATATATATATATGTGTATATATATATATATATATGATTAACTAAGACTCAAAGCACAGACTTCTTGAAATTTATCATTATAAATAAGGGGATAATTAAAAATAAAAATTGGAACCAGAAGTCCATGTGTTTCATTTCCTAGGAATAAGAATCATTTCCATCTAATGCAATAAATAACATAGCACTTACTGTAATAGTCAATGAGCTATAGAATCCAAAGTGAAATCAAGAACTTAATTTTGTGTTTTATCTACTTCAGGCCTATTAGTGAAAATTAAATTTCAAGTTAATAGCTATAACATGAAAGCACATGATCTTCACAGGGCGTCGTAAAAGGGTATTCTTGTATGTAAATAGAATGGAAACATTTCAATGTGTAAAATTTTTAAATAATTGTATTACAGATAAGAAAATGATAATTTCCATTGTAATTTGTATTTTAAGGCTCCTTTTATAAATAATTAAGTTTTAAGAGGAAACATGCCATAGGTGACAGTAATTTCGAATTTTATGAAGACATGGAAAATGTTTTTGGCTATGATAATCAAAAACCTAGCTAAAGCAGACTTGAAAATGGCTAAAATGCTATTTACAAATGAGAAGAACTCTGGCACAAGTGTGCCTGCGTTGGTTCAGGTGTACTTGGATATATTCCATCAGGATATACAATGGCTGTTCTAGCTCCTGGTCTCTTATGTAGGTTCTGCATCATCTAGGCAAAAATGAGGAGCATTTACTACTAGTTTTAGTTTTAGTTAGAGAGAAAAATATTTTCACTAGTCAATCCCCTGGTTGTCATTTCACCCACGGTCATTGATCAGGGGTGGTTTATATGCCTATTCCATAAAATCACAGAAGGTTGGGAAAGTATTTGACATTTCAGGGTTTATATCAGGTAGCGAGCTTCATCACTTCCTGTGCATATTCCTACAGTTATGCTTATTCTTTCATGCATGTATCCTCCCCTAGACTGTGGGCTTATCAATGAAAATAACTTTATTGTAATTTATGTATTTAATGTTGTAATAAATTATCTTTCAGTGAGTGGAAGAGAGAAAGAAGAAAGGAAGGAAGAAAGGAAAGAGGTTGTAAGTAAATTTTAAGTGTGATGGACTTTCTTTGACTAGAGAAAAATGTCAAACTAACTGAGCAACATCAGAATACTGTGTCAATCTGCTTTATTTATTGAAGCTCTTCTGGAATATTATTTTGTATATCTACCCTAAGGCATCTCTCCAAAAGCCACTCTACAATTTCTTTCCTCTTGGTTCAATATACTTGCCCTGATGCTACTTAGCTTTTTAGAAGTTACATTAAAAGATCCAAAATCAGGTACATAATTTAGCCATAACACCTTTTGACAGCAAGAAATTCTTGTTTCCTTCAGATCATACAATCACGTTAAGACTGTTTAATTTTTAACCACAATCAAGTCGAAAATATTACCTGACTGGCAAATGGTTGGATAATTAGGTTAAAATGGCAGAAATATGAATTGAATACAGTTCCAGTGCTTTAATGTATAGCTTTGCAGTCAAATGCACACTACTTAGAACACAAACTTTAAGTTTCTGTGGCAAGCTTCTTGGTTCACTCATATTCATATGCCAGCCTACGCTATATGCTAAAGAAGGTCAAGACTTAACGGTAATAAAATGCCCTTCATTGTAAAATAATGGTCTCAGTTTCACTAAGGTTGAAGTCAGAGGGCTTTCTATAGCTCTCCAAGGAACAGTAATAAAGCACAAAACATGGCCTGGAGTGGCCTAGTGCTTTTAAAATGACCAGTACTGCTGAAATCGGTCTCTTAATAATAGGATGAACATTTCTGACAAAATGCATGGCATAAAGGGAACAGTAGCATAAATACTTTAAAAAAAGGAAAACTAGCCAAAAACAGCACTGAAAGAAAAAAAAACTGTTTATCTTTCTTGTTTATAAGCATGAGTTGTATTTAGACATGCTTTATATATGCCACCCTGATCGTACTTTAAACACAATTTAATCTGAAAGCATAACAATTACTTAAGGGTCATTCTTAATTTTTCTTCACTTCTTGCTTTACTACTGTAATTGCCTGTATATATACCTGACAAACAATGGTTTCTTAGTGTTGTTAAATGAGTAAATAGATGAGCAAATGATTCAAAAAACTCTCTCTTTCCTTCTCCCTCCTAATTTGAGGCTGTTGTCATCAACATCAATGCTGCACATCACTCCTTCACATAGAAGGAACATTATAGTCATCATCGTCTCTTTCACATGTAAATTCCTTATTCTAAATTGTCAGTTACATTTGCAGAACATGTTGCATTTATAAGAATGTATCATTCTTATAATGTACTGTTATGATAATATAAAATATTACCTTGCCAGATATATGATCTGTCTTATTTACCATCTAACATTATGACCTATATTTAGCCCAGTGCATTTATCCAAAAGGTGGTCAAATATTTCAATAAATATTTGTGAAATAGAAAGCATAACAAATACTGCTGACCCTATGGAGGAATCTAACAGAAGACTATCAGAGATCTTTACTTTTTTTTTTAATATGAAATTTATTGCCAAATTGGTTTCCATACAACACCCAGTGCTCATCCCATCAGGTGCCCTCCTCAATGCCCATCACAGCTTTCCCCTCTCTCTCACCCCCCATCAACCCTGCTTATTCTCAGTTTTTAAGAGTCTCTTATGGTTTGGCTACCTCCCTCTCTTTTTTTTTTTTTTTTTCTTCCCCTCCACATGGTCTTTGTTAAGTTTCTCAGAGATCATTACTTTCAAGAAAATTAAAATCTAGTGATAAAACGTGAAATAACAAAGCCAACTTACATTATAATTTTGAAAATTACTGTCTCATGAATAAACAAAGGAGTATCCTCTCTGACGTTGTTTAGTGATGTAGATACATGGCAGATCAATTTTTTTTTTAACGTTTTATTTATTTTTGAGACAGAGAGAGACAGAGCATGAATGGGGGAGGGGCAGAGAGAGAGGGAGACACAGAATCGGAAGCAGGCTCCAGGCTCTGAGCCATCAGCCCAGAGCCCGACGCGGGGCTCGAACTCACGGACCGCGAGATCGTGACCTGAGCCGAAGTCGGACGCCCAACTGACTGAGCCACCCAGGCGCCCCAAGATCAAATTTTTTAATTGGTGCTACAACTGTAAAATGATACCTCAACATAGAAGATAGGACGAATGTTTTTCCTGGGGAGCTTTAGAGAAAAGGTGACATATGACCTGGATAAATGGAAGGGAATTTCATCAGCACACAAAGGAAGAAAGAAAGTCTAGAAATAGTATCAGGAAAAAAAGTTCAGAGATATGGAAAGGGTGAATTTGAATAACAGGGAAAAATGTGGCATGCCTGAGCCATAAACTTTTATGGAAAGTCAGGATCTGGGGGTGGTAGAGACATAGGGAATAGGATTTACAAAGGTGACTGGTGCTATATTTTGAAGAAAATAATTAGAGCATTTAAACGTTGTCCATGAATAAAAACTTAGACAATACCTATACGATTTTTTAAAACCAAATGTTCTCCTAGGCATAGTGGATTCAAACATGAACAAGAGATGTGATACAGAAATGAATAATAATACATCATGGAGCTGATGGTCTAGACAGGAAGACAAACTCATGATAAGCTCTTGTAGTACAGAATGTGACAGATTTGCCTAAAAGGCTATGCGAGGAATCAGAGAAACAGAAAACATTTTAGGTCTTTCAAATAGAGGATATTTAATATTGGTGATTGGCAATGATTAAAGAATTAAAAAGCTAAATGGATAGTAAAGCAGCAGGAAGCCACTACCAAAATAGGTCTGAAGGGAAAGGGGAAGCCATGGTGATACCAGAGCTCAGAATTCAGGACCATCTGGTGAGGGTCAACACCACAGTGGGAGGTAGCATTATGGGATTTGAAACCACTGGAGGTAGAATTACCCAGCTGGAACTAGGACTACAAAAAAAAAAAAAATCAACACCAGAGATATCTCTTGATGATAAATGAGAGAGAGAGAGAGGCAGAGAGAGAGAGAGAGAGAGAGGTGGTTTTCTAGTATATTAATGTTAATCAGAACCAGGGAAAAATAGAAAACATATATGAAACTTTACATAAAAATGAGTAGCGCTGGGGGTGTGAAGTAGGAGATAGGTAAATAATAATAATATTCAAATAATAATCAAAAATGCTTCTGGAAAAATGTGACTAAAATGTACCTTTCTGGACAAGTTGGAATTAGGTGAATGAATAAGGAAAAAGAATTTGAACAATGAGGGAACAACATGTATAAAACTATGGGACTTATAGGGGCGCCTGGGTGGCTCGGTCGGTTAAGGGTCCGACTTTGGCTCAGGTCACGATCTCGCGGTCCGTGAGTTCGAGCCCCGCGTCGGGCTCTGTGCCGACAGCTCAGAGCCTGGAGCCTGTTTCAGATTCTGTGTCTCCCTCTCTCTGTGACCCTCCCCCGTTCATGCTCTGTCTCTCTCTGTCTCAAAAATAAATAAACGTTAAAAAAAAATTAAAAAAAAAAACAAAAAAACTATGGGACTTATAAAAACAATGTTTTGAGAGAAATTTAAATATTTCAGTATGGTTGGTGGTAAGAGCATTTACAAAAATCTAACTAAAGACAGATCACTGGGGTAAGGCTGTAGCCATATTGGATGAATGGAGAGTCATAAAAACATTGTATCTCAGAGAGTAGTGATAAATTCATAATTTAGAAAGATTAATCAAACATAATGGAAGATAGATCTCAAGGTCAAGAGAATGGAGGTTAAGAGACTAGAAGATTGACCCAAAGGGAAAATAATGTGTCTTGAAATGGAGCAAAGACAGTGAGAAAAGAGAATGGACCTACAGAACAGGTATTTAATTGACTGTGGAAGAGACATCAGGTTGAAGACGACAAAATTAGAAACTTTGTTTTGAACTAACTAATTTTGAGGTCCACGGAAGATGTCCGGGATTTGGCAATGAGATATTCAGCAAAGGCACAATCTGGAGACTAGAAGTAGTTACACCAGTGGGGGCAGGTGAGATGTCAATATAATCAACATGGCGTGTAGAGGAAAACAAAAAGATGGCTGACATCAAAAGTTTCTGAAATTAAGGTTAAAAGGTAAATGAAAGGAGAACCAACCCAAGACACAATAAAGTCAGAGCGGACAGTGTGCTCTTCTTGGCCACCTTTACCTTCAAGTCAATTACTTATATCCCCCAGTTTGGTGTTGCCTCCACAGGTAGTCTGACCTTCTCCAGTCTGACCTCCACAGGTAGTCTGACAGGTAGATGACTTCCCAGCCTCTTGTGCCTCAGGGAGCGGGTCCTCTTCCAACTGCATTCATGCCACCTCCCTGCAGGGTTCCAGCTGCCTACACTACCTGCTATATTTCAAACTTCCCAACCATCACAAAACCCTCTGTTCCTTTATCTTGATGGTGGTGGTTGCTTCTGGCTTTTGTTAAGCTCTGGATGAACAAACCCTCTCCATCCCCTGTCGGGTTTTGGCTTTTCTGTCAACATTTTAACCCATTTCCTGCAGGAAAAGTCTCCTATTCCAAATACTAAGTGGTTTTTGTGTTCATCATTGGACTGTGGTTGATACAAACAGGTTATGCAAAACCAAGAAGGAAGTCTTTTAAAAGAAGGAAGTAAATGTTGCAGACAGGTTAACAGAGCTGAGAAAAGGAAATCAACACTACATCAGGCAGGACACCTACATGTTTAATAAGACTCCAGCTAGTAGGTGGTGGAACTAGACTGTAAAGGTGCAGCTTCTAATCTCTGATTCCATAATTCCTGTGTCACACACACTATAACACTTAGAATAAGTCTTACCTTAAATTTTGAGGTTCCTGGGCACGAGCCCATTGCTGTTATGATGATGAATCGCCTAATTTAACCCTTAGTGCTATCTACGTCTGCAATCCCAGTGATAGAAGTAAGTCCATAAGCCTTCTTCAAAGGATTTGGATATGATGACCAACTTAATAACACATTACAGAGACTTTCTGGGGAGTGAATAACACAGATATAGCTGTGTTGCTAGCTTGATAAGATTCCATTTTAAAGAGTTGTTTTCATATAAGGGTAAGTAATGCTCTTGCATGAACACTCAGTGGTATAAGATATTCTCCATTCCACCAAGTGATATAGCAGCAGCATATATCTGCCTAATTTGTGAGAGGTGAACATAAGCTATCAAAAAAGTTTTAGGGGCACCTGGGTGGCTCAGTTGGTTAGGCATCTGACTTCAGGTCAGGTCCCGGTTCGTGAGTTCGAGCCCCGCGTCTGGCTCTGTGCTGACAGCTGGAATCTGCTTTGGATTCTGTGTCTCCCTCTATCTCTGTTCCTCCCCTACTTGTGTCCTCTCTGTCTATGTCTCTCTCTCAAAAATAAATGTTAATTTTTTTTTTTTTAAGTTGTAGAGCTCCAAAATATAAACATCTTGAAAGCCATCACTGCCGTGCTTATAAGAAAAAGTCTGGATCAGCTAAAAACTCAACAACTTTCCTTAGACCCATCAGATAATCAAGGTCACTGGACAAACTGAAACCTGGTGAGAAAGGAAGGTTCTGAGTCCCAGCTGAGATATCCTTACCTGGAGCAGAAACCACTGGAGCCATCAAGTGGCAAGAAGAGATAAATATCAACTTCGAAGAATTCTCACTTGGGTGAGAATTGTGAGGAACTCTTGGAAGCCAGAATCTTAGCGGGAGGACCAACAATTTGTGGGTTTTACCTTTAAGAAAAGAATCACTAGTTTCTCACAGTAAAGAGCAAAGAAATATGTCCAGTCACCAGCAGAGGAAGGAGAAGAGTAACTAATGTGAAATACGGCCAGTGTTCTCTGTAACAAAAGCCTACTCTCCAGGGAAAAAGACTTCACCAAAGCTTTGCCCAGCCTAGGGGAAGGGCATTTCCCCAGCTCTAGTCCTAACCAGTTTCCCTTTTGCATAGAAAGCAGCAGCTAAGAACACTTGTGAAAGGCAATCCCAGGGACACAAGTCCACTAAGATAGTAAGATTCAGTCATTGATATTTTACTCTCACACTTCTGAACAAAGTGCTCTGCACAGAGGACCTCATTGTAGTATTCACAAATAATTTACTATTGTCTACCTTGAGTTTTGCCAGTTAATATTCCAGTTTCTAGTGTGGTGTCTACATAATTACCTAGCTCCTGAGACATTACAATCTTAGTTGAAATCAAGGTGCTATACGATAGAAAGGAGACAGAACAGGCTCTCCTTACAATGCATTCAAAAGCTTTGTTTGCTAGGGAAAAATAGTTGATGAGTGTGATATTGCAAGGTCTTATGCTGGATGGGGAGGTTCTCATGAGTTTACTCTCGGATAATGAAAGACTAAATGATTCTTCAGATTGTTACAATTATCTGAATGATGCATCCAGCCAACAAATCATCAACATTTGTGATAAAGGATCAAAACGTAGTACTTTTACAAAAGCTTACTTAAATTTCACTCTTACTTTTACTATTTTACTATTTTACTTTTACTATTACTTAAATTTCAAATCTTTTAAGCCCTTTTGTTTAAACCCTGTCTTCAAAACAATGTATTCTTAGTTTCAGAGAAAATAGCATTAACTATCAGTTGTTCTTAATTGCTCTGCATTATACTGTTTTCCTTTTTTTTTTTCCAACCTGTAACAAGGCATGGCTCATCCAGAAAGCTACAAACGTTGTGCAACAAATATCTGTGCATAAAAATAGTGGAACTGATGGTATCTAAAGAATTAGACTCTTGAAGAAGAGAAAAAAATACTTAGTAGTATATTAGATAAAATTTTATGAAAATTATTGATAACTATAATACATCAAAATCAAGTTTTAATTCTTTACATATCAGATATTTTCAGGCATTGGTTTTATATTAACACCTACTTGCCATTCTGAATATTAGGCGTGTGTTTGCAAAGACAGTGATTCAACAGCATATATGCATATGTAGGCTTCAAGTGTAAAAAGAGAGAGAAAATTAACCGTGGAATTATTAAGTCAGGTGTGTGGGTTAAATATTTAAGGAAAAGTCCTCAAATAATAAAAATAAAATGCACAGTTTTATGGTGATTAGAGAATGAAGACATCTCGATTAATCCAGTAAAAATCATAAAATAGGAAAGAAAATACAAGGTAAATAGCAAAAAGTGAGTAGTAAGATTGCATATTATTACAATTTAACAAAATCCAGACAAATGTTATTTTCAAAAGGAAAATTAAGGTATTAGTACAGAATAAAGTAGAAGAGAAACATAACTTCTTGACGAGCATTAATAAAAAGAACATTGGACTGGCTATATAATTATTAACCTGGATTCCCAGGTAAGAAGTCTAATTAAAGATACAGTGTTTCTCTATTTAAGGATAACATGTAATCAGTAGATAAAGAAAGAGAGTCTGATCAGAAGGAAAAACAGGAGGAGAGGCAGAAAAACCAGAGCCTAGAGAGTGATTCAGAATGCCAGAGAGAATGTGACCAACCAAGCAGGAGCATAAATTTTGTGTGAGCCTAAAGGAGGTTAGTGATAGAGCCTCAAAAGTTAATGGATGATACCCTTTAAATAAAATTTATTTGACTTGGTAAGTCATTGAGCATATTCTTTTAATTACTCATATAATTTCAAACAGCAAACTATTTTTGCTAAGTATTATTTTTTTAACAAAATACCAAGACGATTTTCTTTCTATCAAGCAGTTGATGGTCCAGTGAGAGGAAAAGCAAGTGAGCCAATTGTTAGAGAAGATGTAAGAGGTATACCTGAAGTATGATGAAAGAAGACAGAAAAATCAGAAATCACTTTAAGTCTTTAAAGTGGAAATCCCCTTCAAGGATACTTTAAGAGAGTAGACTATAGTCAATCGGTTACTGTATTGATTAACTAAGAGTTTAGTGAGATAACCTTGCCATCAAAAGTATCAGGAAGGCAGGTCTATAACAGGGCTGGAAGGATAATGGCAGAGGATGGGGTTACTAGACCCTAAAAATAAGGGCCAACCAGAGAGATCTAGGACCACACATTGGGAGTCGGAGGAGTGGCCTGATGGGATCTGGGGCCATCTAGAGATAACTGGGTACAGAAGCAAACGGCAGAGCCCACATTTGAATTATTGGATAAGTCAGAATAAGAGAAATATATGTCCTGTATCTTTCTCTTCCCATTGACTGGACCTACTTGGAAGTCAATTGTTAATTTGTCCTTTGAAATATGATTCTCTAAAATGAAGATTGGAGGCAAGGAGAAATAGAGAATAAATACAAAAAGAAACAGGCAAATTATTAGTGTCAGGAGCATTAAATAATAGAGAGTGACCAAAAAAGCTTCTTGAAATATGTGATAAATTGCCTTTTGGAGGAACAGTTAGAATTAGTATGGTGAATGATAAATGAAAAGTGTTTTCCAATATAATTTTAACACCCATGAAATGCATATGTCTTTAAAAATCGACCAGAAAACAAATACCAAACCTATATTGTGCTACTAGATACTAAAGTAATTGGAACAATGTCAATATCTTCATATTCAAAGCAATTCCAATCAAAATGACAATAGGATTTTTTGAGGAATTTAATAAACTAATTATATGTTTCACATATAAATTAAAATGGCTTAAAACAGGCAATATACTCATGAAGAAGAATAATGGGGTGGCGGTGGATGATGTTATTGACATAGGGTCAGGAAAATAAAGAATGAATAGAACATAATGGAGAGGCCAAAGAGCCCAAATCTTATATAGAGATTTAATACATATAAAAGATACAGCATTATATATAAGTGAAGAAATTTTCAATAAACTTTGCTGGGACAATTAACTCTCCATATTAGGAACAAATTAAATTGGTACCCACCTCATTCTTACATAAAAAGTAAATTCCGGGGCATCTTGATGGCTCAGTCGGTTAAGTGTCCGACTTCAGCTCAGGTCATGATCTCATGGTTCGTGGGTTTGAGCCCCATGTCGGGCTCTGTGCTGACAGCTCAGAGACTGGATCCTGCTTTGGATTCTGTATCTCCTTTCTCTGAATCTCTCTCTCTCTCTCAAAAATAAAAATAAACATTAAATTTTTTTTTAAAAGTAAATTCCAATTTATTTCAACTTTAAATGAGAAAGGCATGTGTCAAAACTTTTACAAAGCATGAGAGAATATGTACGGCATTTTATGTAGATAATACTTTTTAAAAGAAAACAAACTGTGCAAAGCACACACCCAAATACTGATGAATACTACCATTTTAAATTTTAACCTTTTATATCAATCATCTATTGCTGAATTAAACCTACCCCAACACCTGGTGGCTTGAAACAATAAATATGTATTGTTCATCATGATAATATGGGTCAACTAAGAAGTTTAGCTGCTCTGGAGATGCTCAGTTGATCTGAGCTGAGCTTACACATACATTGGGGTCAACTGATAGATCAGTGCGTAGTTGGCTGATGACTCTGAGGGCAATGATATGGACAGACCATTGTTATTTCTCTTCATCCCACAGATGAGTATGAATGTGCCCACATTTCAGTGGCAGGGTTCTGAGAGAGAACAGATAAGCCCTCTTGAGACACGGACTCGATGTTTCAACAGGCACAACGTTTATTCCACCATATTGTTTTGGCCAAAACAAACTAAAGCCAATCCGGATTTAAGAGGTGGAGAAATAGGCTCTATCTGTTCAAGGTTCCTAAAATGCTACTGTAGAAAAAGTAAAAATAGCCGGATAAGATATTGATAATAAACCGGCAAAGAATTTGTTTGAAAAGCTATGAGATTCACTACTACGAATTTTGGCAGAAGAACAAATACATTGAACAGTTAAGTAGAAAAGAGAGCCTAAAGCTTACCCATACATACATGGACTTTTAACATATGAGAGAAGATATTTTAGATCACTGTAGAAAGGGAAAGCATTTTCAGTAAAACGGAGATCAAAATGCCTGGTTATAAATCTGGAAAAAACTTTTAGATGTACACTCCTTCCTGCCAAACACAAAATCAATATAAAAGTATCTCCAGCCAGGATCACAATGGCAGAATAGATTTTTTAAAAAATACTCAGCTGCAAATTTCATGCAGCAGAAACTATAGGTAGTAACAGAAAAACAGACACAAAGATACACGCCAATAGTAATCAGTCATAGACAATTCAAATAGATTAAAGAGAATTAAAGAGAACCAAACTAACACAATCGATAAGGTAAATGTAATAAATATATACCTATATCCACACACTCACACATCCTCAAGCCCTGTTATATATTATTTACTGTGCACTGATAATAGGGAAAACAGCTTCTTTTCAAGAGCCCTTGGAATATTTACCAAAATTGGCTAAGCAGGTATGCTGGGTCAGGAAAATAAAGACAATTAGTTTTTGAAAATAGAAATAATAACATTCCATATTCTCTAAACACAATGCAATCAACTAGTAAACAATTAAGGACTTTCTATTTGGAAGATAAGACAGATTTCTTATTAAACAACTTTTGGTTCCCAGGAAAAATATAAAAAGCCACGGTGGATGTCCAGGATAAGGCAACTGTGACCCTGGATAATTTGCAGCAACAAGGAAATTTCTGGGAAGAGGCTCAGAAGAAAGTTCATGGTACTGAATATTTAAATCAGTAAAAGAAGAAAATAAATAAAAAAATTAAAACAAAAAGCTTGAGAATCAATATAAACAAAATGGTGGCAAAAAAATGAAGAAAATATTTAAGGAAAATGAAAGAATGTGATAATAAAGGTAGAAAAAAGATTTATAAAAAAGCTGATTCTTTGGGAAAAATGAATGTAAGTCACACACTGTTAGACAATCTAATTTTTTAAGGTTTATTTTTGTTTAGTTGTGAGAAAGAGACAGAGAGCAAGCAGGGGAGGGGCAGAGAGAGAGGGAGACAGAATCCCATGCAGGCTCCATGCTTCCAGCACAGTGATGGATGTGGGGTTCAAACTCACAAACCTTGAGATCATGACCTGAGCCTAAGCCACGAGTCAGACATTTAACCAACTGAGCCACCTAGGTGCCTCTAGGCAATCTAATTTTAAAAAGAAACAGAGAAAGTTCATAAATGGATTCTTGCATGAGTACAAACATAAGAAATAAGTGCAGGGAAATAAACAATAAAAATCCGGATAGTTAAAAGAGAAAGAAAGAAAATGATTTATCAACTGTATGAACATTTTTAAAAGTTATGTTTTATTGAGCATGCACTTGTGGTTATATTTAGCATGGGTAGATTGAATACCAAAGAGTATACACACAGTTATTCTCTTTTAGAAGAAAACATACAGAATTTTTAAAACTCAATGCAGGAAAACACTTGTTTAAACAGACACAAATATCTAATCCATAAAGAGAAAGATAGATCAAGTACATTAAGATTAAGGACTACCAAAATGTTATCAAAAGGCATAAAAACAAAAGCAGAAAGATAAGCCCAAATGGAACTACCTGTGACATAGAGCCAGTAAGGAATAAACTGTCAAAATATATGAAGGATTTCTACAAATCGATAAGAAAAAACATTTTTTAAAGAGCAAAGGAAATGAATAGTCATTTCAAATAATAGGAAACAATGCAGCAAAAATACCTGAAACAATGTGCAGCCCTATAGCTGTGGACATCCGAAGTGAAAACACATTGTACAAAATTGCAATTTGTGTGTACATAAATTGATGTATAATGGATTTTATTATAATTAATGCTGGGGTATCCAAATATAAGTGATGATATTGCTAAGCGTAAAAGTTGGTTAGATTACTTTCTACAACACCTGAACATTACCTGTGAAGCACTAAGAAGTTATAAGCTAGCGATCTCCTTCTTGGCACCCGTGCTCTAGGTGATGGGGGCAAGAACGTTTGATGTTGAGTTCATAATTTAACATTGACTGATTGATTTTTGGAGGGAGAGAGGGCGTGCTCGGGTGCGAAGGAGGAGCAGAGGAAGAGGGAGAGAGAGAATCTGAAGCAGGCTCCGCGCTCAGAGGAGGGCTGTATCTCACAACTGCTAGATCACGACCTGATCCGAAATCAAGACTTGCGCGCTTAACCGACGGAGCCACCCAGGGGCCCCTCTAATTTAATCTTTAAACAATGGAGTGAGAAGGTGACTCAATTACAATAGCAATGAACATAATGAGCATTGGGTACAGAGAACACTGAATCACACGCATATCTTTATTTGGGGGAGAGGGTGAGTACTCACAAGTATGAAAGAGAGCGTTCTCTTCTAAGTGCACACGGACAGTTGTCTTAGTCTTGTGTGACAGCTACTACGTGTTCACAGAGTGCAGAGGAGTACAGAAGGGTGCCCAGGCCTGAACAGGGAAAGAACTTTTCCTTCCTTCTTACCCCCGGCGTGTGTTTTGATGCAGCAACTTAAGAATGCCTGTGTGTGTGTGTGTGTGTGTGTGTGTGTGTGTGTGTGTGCGTGGCCTGTGGCCATGGTTCCTCCCATGTGCAAAGTGTCTCAAGACCATGGCGGCGTCCGGGGCCAGCCCTTTCCTCGTCCTGCTGAACAACCAGCTGCTCCCGGATTCCAGTGACAGCTCACACCCTGACAATCCAAGTCTGAGCCCTCAGCAATTTTCTTTTCCACCAGAAGGTTACATGTCTCTGTGGCAGCCACTCAAAAGTCTGAATATCAGTTTGCAGGGCTGGCTGGCTCTCTTCTAAGTTTCTAAGTGCCTTCCATGCTCACTCTCCCTCAGCCTAGAAATAGTGTCTGTGCCTGATTTCTAGCGCCTGACTTTCTGTCATATGAAGTCCCTAATAAAATACTGAGTAATTTCAAGGGAGCGATATGTTACGTATGGGAATTTTCCTTTCCTCCACATGGGCCAGTTACAGACTTTCCCTCGGGCTAGTTGTTCCTTGGGGATCAAGAAATTGAAAGGAACTTGAATTTATACCTGAAGCTGATGGATAGATAAATGCATCCCAAACATACTGTCCTTAGCGAATAGATTTCCGAGCAGGTGGCTGTGGAAGGTGGAACCCTGAAAGTTGAAACTGGTAAAAATAAGTTCTTTCGCTTTGTTTTTAATTTGTTAATGTCACATTGCTTCATAAATCACAATAATATTTTGAATGTTTTTCTTTGCCTAAAAGGATATTTTATCTTACTCTATTTATTAAAAAACAAACAAAGAAAAAACTTGAGTGAAAAACTATGAAAAGGAAAGAAGGCAAAAAAGAAAAAAGAGAAAGGAGAAAAAAGAAACGTAAAAGTGCGTCGGTGTGTGGCAGAGGGAATGAGAATGACCAGGTGATGATGAAAAAAAAAAAAAAAGGTGAGAAGGAAGATGAAGAAGAGGGGGTGTCCACTCTTGCAAAGCTTCAAATGTTCTCAGTGTGAAAAACACTTAGAGAGGGACCAGATGTATAGGATTTGCAAAGGTGCTTGATAAAAGTATCTTTGAGGACTTAGTTTCAATTTACAAATGTTGCTAACTGCAAGCACTCAATTGTGTTATACAACAAAACTACCTTCCCTTGAATTACCACTGTCCTTGAGGAAAGAAGTTGAAACGTTAGGGGTCTTTCAGTTCTGCCTGAAAGTTTTACAAACAACTACATTAAAAGTTAAACGGGTTAATGTTCCACAGCATTACCCACAGAAAATACCCCTCCCAAAAGGGGGAAAAAGGCAAAAAGGAAATGCTCTGCCCTTTGCTGAACTGTAAGCAATTAAACTCTCAAAAATGAAAAACAGGTAACAAGATCCAGTGTGGCCGGCTGTGACTGAAGTCCTCAACCCTGATGCTGTTTCTCAAGTAGGTTTTATTACTTGCTAAGATGTCCTCTGTTGTTATATTTATAAACATAAATTTAATATGCAATTGCCATACAATTAATTTTGTCGCCATACAACAAAAATAAAGAAATACTCTTCACCCTTTATCAGATGGATATTTGCTTAATAACATTTAAGAAAGGTTTTCATGAATAGTTTTCATCTTAGGTCAGCAAGCTTTTTGTGGCATCCTAATATCACTTCTGGAAAAAACAAAAACAAAAAAGAAAACAGTATCTGATGACAATAATAAAGCTTTAGAGATAAGCTTTACATTCAGACTGTTCTAGTTTAGCACAACTCAATATTAATAATAAAAGGAATCCTAAGTAGCCGGAAAACTGCTCTTAGAAGGTCATACTTATTTGTCCAAATTAAAAAAAAAAAAATTGATGTTCTGTCTTTTGTCAATAAATATTGCTCCCGACTACTATGCTGAGTAATTTGATTTGATGTGAGTGAAGTGTTTGCTCCTACTTAATTTGCCAACAGAGTATTATGATAAGAGCTTCATTCCAGAATCAGGTTCACTTCATGAACAGAAAAACAAGTATCACCATTTTTGATAGTGTCAAAGACACACGGAACAGAAAAAGGGTTTAACCCCATTTTCTTATTGTATACGTTCCATTATGGGTATAATGATTCTCAAAGTGCATACAGAGAGTCAGTGACTCTACCCATGGATTTCTCCCTATCGCCCTACTGTTGCTTCTCTCTGGAGTGATTATTTTAGTCTCCAGAGGGGTACATGGTCATTAGGAGGATGGTTGAATATTTGGAAATACTGGATAAGGATTCCAAAGACACAGGAAAGAATGATGTGGGAAAGGCAGGTATAGGCCGTAAGGCTGATTTAAAAGCGGTGAAGAAAAACAAAAGTGATGGTTATTAGGAATGAAAGAAACTATTGTTTGTTTGTTTTTTCCAATACCTGATTCTGGAAAGAAGAATCACGGGGTATGGCAATTTCAAGAGAAGCATTACCTGGCAAGAGGTTGGTGTTGAAGATGTGGAGATGATTTACGAATAGGTCCACTAAGATGGACCGCCAAGAAGAAAGTCTCCCTGGTATGTGCTGAGAGAGAGGGCAACTAAATGCTGTTCCTAGAGTCAGGTGGGGGTCACATTATCTGTGAGACTGAGAGCGATGGAAACAGTTTGAGAAAATTTTATAAGGGAATTTTGTTCCCTGTTGGCTGGGGAAGTAGAGGAGACAGAGGACAGAGGAGAAGGAGGGGAAAAGTCATCTTGGGATATTAAGTCATAAGGGGAGGGCTGGATTAAAAGTTTGACAAGAAAGAAGGAATAAGACAAATAGTAGATAAAGAAGCAAGATGGCAGAGATTTAAGTAGGGGAGCCCAGGAGGAGCTTGTTCGAACTTCTTGGGTAGAAGCTGGTTACTTCATGATGCCATCTGCTTATTTTATGAGTTTGGGGAAAGCAGTCAATTTCATGCTGTTGTTTGCTTCTGAGGGCACTGAAAAGAACCTTCAAGCTTCCCATGGTAGATTTGCATTCGCTATTAAACTTGGATGTTTTTGAATGTGAATCACTGACCCGAAGTTGCAGTCCTGTAGTTTTGCAGAGGTTTTGGTCGTTAGGAGGCAGCAAGATTCAAGATTGGTTTTTCTCTGGTGTCTTTTCCAGAAGACTAGGTCTCCACTTAAGATCATGCAGAGCTGTGGTAGGATGTATGGAGGAAAGGTGTAAATGACATGCTGTGTTAAATATGAGTATAGTTAATAAAATCTTGCAGTATTTAAGGGTCTCTAATTGAGTCAAATTAGAGTCTCCTAAAGTCTAGGAGAATAATATTTTACAGGGCATAATCTATGTAGATCAGAGGGAGGGAGTCAAAAGATAATCAGACCCAGAGGCAAGACTTCAGGTCAACACAAGTTAAATTCCTCAAAGTCTTTGGATCATGTGATTTTAAGAGTGCTATTGGCCCATCCTGTTTTTCCATAGACTTGATTGTGGCAAAACAGTTTTTGTGAATATGGAAATACTTGCTGAATATCCCAAATAACCTCATAGTGAAGTGAATCCCTCTATCATGAGAGAAGGAAAAAAAAAAAAAGAACCCTCAAGTGGTAATTTTTAGCTATAGTGGTGGCAATAGCCTATTTTCCAGGAAAACCTACTATCCATCCTAAAAATGCACAGACTGTGGTCAGAACAAATCCAGACCCACAAGATTTGGAGAGTTGATTGAAAATATTTGTTAATGGAGAAAGGGATCTGGCTTTGGTCCTTGTCTGACTTGGGATGTAATGTACTATGAATATACCCAGGATATAGTTAGCATATTCTAAGAATATATCAAGATTATCAAGTAGAAATATTATGAATAAGTCCTAAACACCTTAATTAATTAATTAATGCAACTCCATAGGCAAGTGATATGAATCTTTAGTCAAAAATCACTAGAAAACATCATAGTAGATTCAAACGAAAGAAGCAAACCTGCGGTCAAGTTAACATTTAAAATAAAATAACTGAAATTAGGATAATATACTACTAAATAACAATATATTATATGGTTGTCCAGTTTCACACCAAGCATCATTAAGACTATGATAAACAGAAAGGCATTGTTGACAACAAGGGCAATGACAGTTCCCTAAAAAACTTTATACCATTTATGAAATATTTAAATGTTTTTAATGTTTATTCATTTTTGAGAGAGAGAGACAGAGAGACAGAGCATGAGCAAGGGAGGAGCAGAGAGAGAGACACACACACACAGAATCTGAAGCAGGCTTCTGCTTTGAGCTGTCAGCACAGAGCCTGATGTGGGGCTCAAACCCACAAACTGCGAGATCACGACCTGAGCCGAAGCTGGCGCTTAACCGACCGAGCCACCCAGGCATCCTGAAATATTTATATAAGCAACAGTTACTTACATGAATTTAACCAAGGGAAGGCTAATCTTTTTTTTCCCTAATTTGAGAGTGTCTCCAATTAACTCATCAATAGTAATATACACAAAAAATTTATTTTACATGTTTCTTTTCCTAAGGCGAAACTACAAATCATTTGTGATTTTCCAGGAGCCCTCTCCTTATTTAGGAGTTGATTTGGAGATGATAAAATAAGAAAAGTTTTCAGGAAGTTTGAGCAGTTTATTTAATATCTCATAGGTTACTGAAACACACACGCAAACACACACACACACACACACACACACACACTACCTAGCTACCTATTTAATCGAAGTGTCAGCAAAATATTTTAGAAACAAACTGTGGGGTACCACATTTGTAAAGACACTTCACTCTTTCTAAAGTGAGAAAAATATTTTCTCTTATCTGAAATTGCTTTGATAAAACAGAGTATCTTTGTCTTATAGGCAGGTAACTCAGAAGGTAAAAATCTTTTACCATCTGTCATTAAAAGCAGGCCCAAAATAGCCAAGACCATTTTGGCATTTTAACAGAGACAAACCTAAACTTACTTTTGTATCAGTATATTTGATTACTAACGCTAAACCCATCAGACCATAGCCAGCATTGGCAATGAAACATAAAATCCCTTTTCCCCAAGCTTTCTACCGCTTTCTATATGCATTCAGGTTCTATCTTACACTTACTTTTTTTGTCATTCTAGAACTGGTAATTTTTCTTTAGGACAATCCTACTCTCTTTTTCCTTAATGCACTTTTTACACTTGTCATGCAAAGTTTTTCTACTTCACACCCATTCATATATATGAATTATAACTTTCAATGACAGTAACTTTTATTTCACAGAGAAAACTAAGAGGTAGATGGTGATTAGCTATCAGGCAGCAGATATTGTGATAGACCAGCACAACTCACAAACTTGCATCTCAGAATGTTTTACACCCATACACTCTCCCTTATCGTGAAACTTCTCAAGGTGGCAAAAATGAGCACATTTACTAATAGATCCAAATTTGTATAATGTTTCTGTCCGTAAAATACACAAATAAGTATGTAAAGTTAAAATTCTTCTTACTGTTTAATATTTCAACGTTCTCTCTTATAAATGATCTAGGCATCCAACGAATATCCATTAATTTACTTGATTTAGCTTAAGTTTGAGATGTTAAGTTACCTAAAAAGCTTGGACACTATCACGTTAACATACTAAAATATATAATTGCTGAAATAAAGTTTTCCGAATAATGCTTTAAATTGGTCAGGCATAAATTTACATTTTTTCAAATCTTAAATACCTAGTAGACGCAATGCTGGCTTGCTCAAAGAGTAAGGCTGCATACGTTTAGGAAGAACGTAGCCAGACAGACCCAAATTTATGATTATTTTTTACTTGATGTTGATAAGTCAGAGGACTGCTGTTTTCATAAGCCAGCAATATTTTCAAAAATCTTCTTCCCTAAATTATGTGAGGGTGAATTCTTAAAAGATTTGAATTCATTCCTGATAGAATGCTCTTTTTTAACAGCAAAAAAGTATAGAAGTTTCATTCTCTCATTTGGGGGAATTTTAGTAATATTCAATTACTATGAGCATTTATTTGTCGCTTAAGCCAGTCAGAATGGCACGCCTTTAAGAGATCATGTAACTATATAATCTAATCTGGGAATACCACACAGAGGTAGGAAAATACTACACAATGGACAGATACATTAATATACATGCGGACACAGAAGGCTGTAGCTCAAAGAGGGCCAGGGAGATATCACTACTTACAGTGTTTGCCATTTTCATGGTGGAAATACTCCCATCAATTTCAAGCTACGAACGTGATCTCATGAGCTGCAGTGTGAAGAAAACATGTATAAAGAAAGCGTCTCATGGGCTGATATAACCCACCTCCAGAACACCAATCCTGCCTTTATTAAAAAAAGTAAAAACAATTAGGTAAACTTGTTCATTTTTCCTTTAACACTTTTCCCCCAGACCCTTGAGGAAAATATTCTAGTTTTGACTAACCCTACGTGTGTATTAATATTTGAAAAGACGGTCATAATACAAAAGTCCCGAAGTTAAAAAAAACACGTACACGCCTTGGCTGTAAGGATGCGCCATTCTTAATCACTCAAATTCCCAATTTTATAGACACAGAAATGGAAGACAAGTAAAAGATAATTATAGATGTCTTAAGAAAACCGATCAGGGATTAGCACATGAAAGTAATTTATAAGAATAAGGTCATAAATTAATTGAACAAGAAAGATAATTAAAAGAGAAGGATTATTTAAATTAGAAAGAAGAAAAGAATGAGACTATATTTCATACTTAACACAATCCTAGACTGCTTACACATTAAATGTGATTTTTAATGATGCTACTTATGTTTGCATTGCCATGCACAATATACCTAACGCTTCCGCATACATTTTGTCTCTTAAGCAATCATATCATTTTGTTTTTCTAAAATGGTATAAAAAGATGTGAAGCTATCAAACTTATGCCACGCAGCAAACATGACCCTGATGATACTAAAATCTAATTTGGAAAACAGAAAACAAAACCATAGGCCAGTCTCACTTATGAAAATAGATATGGACGTGTGAAAGAATTAGCATAAAGGTCAGCATGTAACGTGCAATATAAAACACTATTTAGTGTTTAACTCCGAAATATAGGGATTGTTCAATGTAAGTAAATCTATTATTAATATTAATATAATGCAATGGGAAAACAGCTGAACGCAGGGGAAAGTGTTTTGGCTTTGATATCAGATTCCTGGGATTCGGATCCTTGCTGTGTCTTTTTGTTAAAAATTCGCTTTCCCTCTCCAATCTGGTCATGCTCTTACTGTAGGAGTGTGTACTCACCTCCATCCGATACTGAGCTTAGTCACGTAGCTTACTTTGTTCATGGAATGTGGGTGCCTTGTAGGCTTTTAGAGTCATTACAGGTTGGCCCCATCACTCCGGAGGGAGCCAACCCTCCACCATGAGAACAGCGTGCTGAAACCAGTGCCTCATTTGGCTGGGTCCTAAAATGAGAAACATGTGATGTAGATCTGACCTAAATCCCGAACTTAGTGTCCAGCTGGCTCAGTTTACCCCAGTGCACATCTGATGAACCACAGCCAGTTTGCAAAGCCCTGAGCGTGAAATCACTCGCTGATACATTTATGTTTAGTTTGTTACACTGCACTGTGCAAAGCCAACCGACACCCTAGCTCGGTGATCCTGGGAACGCTACTTAACATTTACGCTTTAGCTTCCTCTTCTCTAAAAGCTAAAATATAGTACCTATGTCACAGATTGTAGTGAGGATTCAGTGAAGCACTACACACAGAGCACTTAGAACAGCATACTGTATAGCAAATATTCAATAAATGTCAACATTTATTAGAAACTGAGGTATAATTTAATTTGATGCTTAAAAAATAAGACAACATTTTAAGGAGCATTTATAAATAGAAATGTAACTTCTTTACCATGTTGAAGAATATATTTTTAAAGTAAATAGCCAGTTATATGTTTTGTGAAATAATGTCTTATATGAAATGTAGAGTATATAGACCATCCAAACATTAATTCCCTTTAGTGTTGAATTCCCGCAAAATTATTGTCTCTCTGGGTAATGTTATATGCTTTCCTTTAAATGAAAAGAAGAAATATATAATCTGCATTTTTCTTTTTTTCTCCCTTTGGTTGTTAGGAACCTCAAAACCAAATAACATTTTTCACTTATAACCATCAAAACATTCCAATGTCTATTACATTTATTTTTCTCTTGCTAGTAGTTACTTAATTTTTAAGTGCCACGTTATATTAAATTTATAATGTTTTTTTCTTATTTATGGCTTATATGTAATTCTTACAGGATATTTGAAACCTTGATTTTCTAAAAATAGCAGGCAATCCAACGTCATTAAAAAAGGTATTAGACATAGCTGGATTCTATTCTTGGCTCCATAAATATATTATCATGCATTCTGGGACATATTATTTAACTTTCCTGGGCTTCTTTCTCCACTTTTAATTGATAATATTTTTTTTTTTCTTAGACACACAAATTGTTAAAGAGATCAAATGTTATCATAAGCCTCAAAGCACTTTGAAAAATATAAACTTTGATCAACATGTACGGGATTATTAATTAACCTAAATTGAGACCAAAGATGATGTTATTTAAATGTTTAAATTTCTATTTCCCCACGGATATCTCTGTTTCTGATATAGTTCCAGAATTTGGCTTCCCAAAGAAGCCATGATTTGTTTAATAAAACAGTCAGTAACCAAATTTTAATTACATCTTTTCTCAAGGTGATATAAAACTTCCCTAGGTCCCCAAACAACACAAAGTGAACTGTAGAAATACTCTATAATCAATAGTTCAGTTTTAGCACAGTGAATAAATTTGAACATTAGAAATCCTAGGATACTGCATCAGGGTGAAATGTGTGTATTTATGTAGGTTTCAAGTTGGAGACAGATGTAAAGCCCATATACAATAAAAAATAAAATAAAATAATAGAGATATTTCTAATTCCACTTATATTTGATCAGTAAATACAGATTGTTGTTTAAGAATATAGAAGATGCAGGGGCACCTGGATGGCTTAGTCGGTTACGCATCTGACTTTGACTCACTCAGGTCATGATCTCATGGTATATGAGTTTGAGCCCTGTGTCAGGCTCTGTGCTGACAGTGTGGAGCCTGGAGCCTGCTTTGGATGCTCTCTGCCTTTGCTCCACTCCCAATTTCTGTCTGTCTGTCTGTCTGTCTCTCTCCCAAAAATAAATAAACATTAATTTTTTTTAAAATGTAGAATATATGGGGGCACCTGTTTGAGCATCTGACGCTTGATTTCAGCTCAGGTCATGATCACACACGTGAGATCAAACACTGCATTGGACTCTGTGCTGGGCATGAAGCCTGCTTAAGATTCTCTCTCTCCCTCCCCTCTTCCCCTCCCGTCCCCTGTTGTCTCTCTGTCTCTCAAAACAAACAAACAAACAAACAAACAAACAAACAAAAAGAATGCAGAATATATGTAGAATAAAAATGCACAATTAATCATGGTGAAATGATGAGTTGACCAACCTGAGTTTAACCTCATAAAATATTCTGATTTTTTATGATTCTTTAAAATCGCTACATAGTAGGATTTACAAACTCAAATATCCACAGGGGCCAGATAGGTAAAATAAATGAGTAAAATCAGCAGGGTGGGGAACCTGGCAACCTGGAGAGTATGTGCCTTTAAAAAAACTAAAAAGCTTCTTCACAGCGAAGGAAACAATCAGCAAAACTAAAAAGCAACTGATGGAATGGGAGAAGATATTTGCAAATGACATATCAGATAAAGGGTTAGTATCCAAAATCTATAAAGAACGTATCAAATTCAACACTCAAAAAAAAAAAAATCCAGTGAAGAAATGGGCAAAAACATGAATAGACACATCAAAAGACATCCAGATGGCCAACCAACACATGAAAAAATGCTCAACATCACTCATCATCAGGGAAATACAAATCAAAACCACAATGAGATACCACCTCACACCCGTCAGAATGGCTAAAATTGACAACTCAGGGAACAACAGATGTTGGCGAGGATGCGGAGAAAGAGGATCACATTTGCACTGCTGGTGGGAATGCAAACTGGTGCAGCCACTCTGGAAAACAGTATGGAGCCTTATCAAAAAATTAAAAATAGAACTACCCTATGACCCAGCAATTGCATTACTAGGTATTTATCCAAGGGATACAGGTATACTGTTTTGAAGGGATACATGCACCCCAATATTTATAGCCACACTATCAACAATAGCTAAAGTATGGAAAGAGCCCAAATGTCCATTGATGGACATGAATGGGTATAGTCCATGGATATAGTCCATGAATGGATAAAGAAGATGTGAGATATATAGATATAGATATAGATATAGATATAGATATAGATATAGATATAGACATAGATATAGACATAGATATATACAATGGAGTATTACTCTGCAATGAAAAAGAATGAAATCTTCCATTTGCAACTATGTGGATGGAACTAGAGGGTATTATGCTAAGTGAAATTAGTTGGAGAAAGACAATATCACATGAAGTCATATCACATGACTTCACTCATATGAGGACTTTAAGATACAAAACATATGGACATAAGGGAAGGGAAGCAACAATAATATAAAAACAGGGAGGGGACAAAACATAAAAGATTCTTAAATATGGAGACAAACAGAGGGTTAGTGGAGGGGTTGCGGGAGGGGAGGATGGACTAAATGGCTAAAGGGATTTAAGGAATCTACTCCTGAAATCATTGTTGCACTGTATGCTAACTAACTTGGATGTAAATTTAAAGAAGAAGAAAGAAAGAAAGAAAGAAAGAAAGAGAAAGAAAGAAAGAAAGAACGAAAGATGAAAGAAAGAAAGAAAGAGAAAGAAAGAAAGAAAGAAAGAAAGAAAGAAAAGAAAGAAAGTGAGTGGCAGGTTTTTAGCTCTTCTAATTGTTGGTGAGAACAAACATAAATCTAATATTTTATTTATTTATTTATAAATTTTTTTAATGCTTATTTTTTTTTTTGAGAGAGAGAGACAGAGTGTGAGTGGGGGAGGGGCAGAGAGAGAGAGGGAGACACAGAAGCAGAGGCAGGGTCCAGGCTCCGAGATGTCAGCACACAGCCCAAATGCGGGGCTCACACTCACAAGCTGTGAGATCATGACCTGAGCAGAAGTCAGATGCTTAACCGACTGAGTCACCCAGGCGCCCCCATAAATCTAATATTTTAGATTGCTTTTTCAAGGAAAGGAAAGATTGAGTTTTTTGTCTTAACCTTCTTGCCTAAAAAATGTAGACAATGCACCTAATTATTTCTAAATCACTAAGCAACTCAAATAAATCAGTTATATAGTCCAACAATTTTCAACTTCTGTCCCATATCATAGCAGGATTTTATGTATTGCTTTCTGTCTTTTTCTTCTTCTCAATCTTCCCATTCTTTCATCAACATCATCTGGCTCCCTGTTACCCATCCTCTACCAATAAAATCCTCAAATCTAGCTGTGTCATCCAGTAAATGCCACAGATAGAAGGTGTGTTCATTCCTGGTCGTGTACCTTCGCTCGTGGTATACACCAAAAAATATGGATTGGCCATCAGTTTTGCCTTGTGTTAGTGACACTTTTTGTAACGTTAGTGGTAGAAGGAGGACTATATGTTTTTTGAAATGGAGGCAATCAGAGGGGTGAGGAATGCATTTCATCCCCTATCCTGTCACATTCTTGAGCCTAACATGTTACCAAGAATGAGAAAGAGCTATGGGTCATCTTCATTCATTTATTTAATCCAATATGTAAAGAGTTTACCGGTATTGCCAATGTGTTAGGTATTGAAGATAGAGATATCATTAAGAGTCATGGACCTTAGTTTCACAGAGTTTACTATCTAGCAGAGGGAAAGATAATAGACAAATAGTTGTGTCAATATCAATTCACTTACAATTCCGAGAGCCATATAGGTGAAATATGGTGTGTTGGGAGAATACATAATAAGGTATTCATCTAGATCAGGGGAACATAGAAGCTACCCTTTAATCTTGAACCGGCAGAATACATAAGAGTTAGCAAGGCAAAGAGAATAAATGTCAAGGGAGAGCACGTAGCATGAATACATTTTTACCTTTTGTCCCAATTGTTATATTATATGCATTTCCACCCACCCACCCACACACATTTTTTGGAACTTTTGAGAGTCAGTTGAATACATCATGCCTTTTAACTACAAAATAATTCCACTTGCCATTTATTTTTGAAGAAATAGAAATGTATTTTTCATGATCAGTTAGGAGTCAATTCTTTTGGAAAATTCTCATTCATAATGGATTAGAATTTTAGCTTCGTTCATGTGGAAAAAGAATACTATCTTCTAAATAGTTTCTGAACTTTTATAATTTTTTCACCTATACTTAATTTGGTAATGTTTTTTAAGGAACCTGACGTTATCAGGTATTTTCAAAGTACATTATCTCTGCTTCTCTCATTTTATATCTATTCAGGACTTCGTTACAGTGTAAATATGTCTCTGGAGTATTGCAAGATGGCGGTCTTGAGTTAATTTTATTACCTAGCTACAATATTAAGCTCAGGTGTTCAAAAATAGATATAAAACAAACACAAGTGACTCTTGTTAAGTACTCGATTTGCCTGATGGGGACAGAGGTACATGAACAGTAGAAGAGTATCTTCCTTAGCCAGAATGATTCGTCATTCTGAGTGTATCCTCATGATTTAGAGGAAGGTCTTAGAATATCAGTGAATAAATTATTACACCAATTAAGACAGATTCTGCTCATAATGACACTTTAAGTTGAACGTTAAATCGTAATACTTTAAGTTAAAATATTTAAGGTATTTATTTCTATTCTTTTTCATTTAAGACTAATTCCATTCTAGGCCAATATGTTTCAAGTAAAAAATATTTAGGATACACATTAATTTTTTATGATTTATTTCTTTAGCTACTGTTTTCTATTTGACTATCTCTAGTCCAGATGGAGTAGATTAGGAGGGCTTCTACTGTATGGCACTAAGAAAAAAAATATTTTTATTTTTGCTGACGAAATAAAGACAAACTAAATGCTTTTGCGTATCATCTCATCTTAGAATCTACTTACGAATGCTATGGTTAATTTAAAATAAGTTACAACATCTAATTCAATGGTCTAGTATTATAGTCCAACGCACACCTATGTTTTTAGCCAAAAAATCTCTTTGCTTTGAATTTTAACTGTTTGTGAAACCACTTCAGCACCTCTGTCTAATTTATATAAGTAGATGAGATATAGGCTAAGCACTCCCTTTGGGGAATAAGCTTTTAGGGCCTGCATTTGAGCTGGCCAGATAGAATGTCTCTGAGCCCTGTAACGCAGTGATAAACGGATGGGAAATGTATGTGAGAACAATGTTCTGCAAGAGCAGAAAGGCTAGAAATGGGGGTGAATATGTGCCCTGTATCTGAATGAAAATACCCATATGTTTAGTTTATTCAAAATTAAATTTACTCAAAGTTAAACTAAAGTATTCATTATGATAATAAATTATGGATTTGAGTCACTCTAAAATGTGAAAGACAATTTTAAAATGTATTGTGATTTGGGGAAGAAAAATGAAATGCTTAGAGGAAATGCCATACTAACACCGGAATATTTGAAGACAGAAGTAATGAATTTCTGTTATATGGTTTTAATGATATTTGTATTACCCAATAATGGATTTATCCTTTATAATTAATAATAAAAAATAAAGTTCAGTGGGATTTAGTTCTGCCTTGGAACTAATATAGCTTAATTTCTTCCAATGATATTTTTTTTCGTAAATCTAATATTTGATGTTCCCTAGGTTTGATTCTATTTTCTTATCCGTTGACCTCTTTCTAACGTGAAGAAACTTCTTTCAGGTTTATGACGCATGCTGTAAGTAAAAAGTTTACTCACCAAAGAAAGTATTATGCTTCATAAAAATTCCTTTTTTTTTTTTTGCCAATATTTGATTACCTAAAACACGTACCTGAAAATGACCTTTCTGTCAGGCTTAAGCCTGAGAGAATATATCATACAATAGCCTAGAACAGAATTCTTTCCCTAAGAAGTATTTAGTTAGAGCTAGTTTACCTAATATTATCAAAGTATTAGAAAATGTGTTTGAGGTATGTATGTATATTATTCTCCGACTCAGCATGTTCAAATATTCTATTATATTAAGCATTATCCTTTATTTCAATGTGATTATATATGTATTTGCTTATGTTGTCCTACCGTTGGCGCCACGATCTCGGAAGAATACATATTTCACAACATACATATACAAATTCTGTCCTTTGTATGCGGTCATATTGCAAGCAATGAACAGGACCACTTCAATCACCTATCATTCAACTACACCTCCCCAAATACTCATTTCCAGACTCAAAGATTCAAATAACAATAAGTTCTGAAAGATTAATGAAACCAAAGAGTGGGTGTAATTTCCTTGGGGTATTTGATTTGCACAAGTTAGAGAAAAGAAATTTCAGAAGGAACAAGGGATGAAAGACAGATCTAATCACAATAACAGACATTGATTGAGTTCTTATTTATGACATGTACTATAGAAGCCATTCCTAAGCATATTATGTTCCTTACTTTTATATTTTGCTTAATGAATGTAGGTGAATTTTATCAATATTTCCTTAGGTTTAAACACATTTGCTTTAACATTCAATCGTAGGAACAGATGCGTTTCAGCAATATTAAAATTATACCAGTTACGTTCTCAACCTGCTTCTTTCATTAAGTCACAGTCTATTTATGATTATTTCCTTTCAAATAACAAACTAAGTTTTATTAGTAAATGTCTTAATCTACTTTTAGAACTTCAAAAGTACTGAGTTATTTAAGTGAAAAACTTGGCAGTTTTTATTAGCTCACCTGTCAAAAGACTTGAAACATATCAAATTAAAGGCCATCTGATTTCAAGTAGATTTCAAATAATTCCAGTGACCAAAATAATACAATTGACCCTTGAATAATGCTGGGGTTATGAGCACCAACTCCTGTACAGTCAAAAATCTGCATATAATTTTGGCTCTCCAAAAACATAACTACTAATAGACTACTGTTGACCAGAAGCCTTATCAGTAACATAAACAGTTGATTAATACATATTTTGTGTGTTATATGTATTACATAATGTATTATTACAATAGAGTAAGCTAAATAAAAGAAAATGTTATTAAGAAAATTGTATGGAAGAGAAAATACATTTATAACACTGGACTGTATTTATTAAAAAAGAAAAAAAATCCCCATATAAGTGGACCCACACGGTTCAAATCCATGTTGTTTAAGGGTCACCTATATTAAGCAATCTAATTACACAAAGCAAATGATGATGCACAAAGCCCACACTCCTGTTAAATGTGGGTTTTATAGTATAAACTACCTTTTAAAAATAAAACAATTATGAAACCTCACAAATTACTTGATTTCTTATTAGGACCAGTTTTGTAAGAAAAGTTGTTTTAAAGCTGTTTACACTAATCATTGGCATATCATCATAAAGATATTTACTAGAAATATGTTATCTAATTTCCATATGTAGAAGTTTATACCAGTGATTCTCATACCTGTATTAAAATTAGAACCACCTGTAAAGATGTTCTAAATTTCCTTTCCTAAGACCCACCCAAGTCCAATTCAGAGAATACCTTTGGGGATAGTACCCCAGCAGAGATATTTATAAAATCTCCCTGGGTGATTCTAAAGTTTAGGAACCACTGGTCTACCAAAGCAAACTACTATCTGGGGAAGAAATAAATTACTAGGTTACAACAATGCCGGTCTATTTTGTAAAGTGATTCCTCCAAATAAAAGTTGGAGCATTTCCCTCTAAAGAGCCTAACAATGACTCTCTAAAGTACTATATGGAATCAAGTATTTTCTTAATCTTTGCTTTAATACCTCATTCAACAATCACTTTGCATGGTAAGAGTCATTAGCTAAAAAGAGAGAGGGGGGAAAGTAAAGTGTCAAAATAGGTATCACGCTGATGCATTATTCAGGTGAGATTATAAATAAAATTGCCATTAGACTAACACAATGAAGATAGTTTTCACCGAGTTGCATATAAGAGGAGAACCCAGTTAATGTACTTTGAGAGGTGAACAGGTCTTCCCTGTGGCTACTTATCTCACCTGTTGCCCTAAAATAATTGCCTTTAGAATCAGTAGTAAATAGATAACAAAAGTTGGAATATTTGAACCTAAAATATTGAAAGATAAGAAAATAAGTCCTATAACTTCTACATAGACTTTCTCATCTTCTTTGCATACCCGTTGCTACTTCATTGCTAAACCCACTTTAATCTCTCCTTAGACTCTTTGGATTTTCCCTTGGTTTTGCTTTCTTTTGTTGTGTTTTGCTCCCTATAACTTAGAATAAAATGTGTAAAATGAAATATCTCACTTATTAGTTAAAGTAGGCTCACTGCTGTAACTAATAGGCTCCCCAGCCCCCGATATGCAATCACAGTCACAACAAATTTTATTTCTTGCTCACAAGAGCCATGAACAGGTAACTCAACATGGCAGCCCTCCTCCATGTATTCATTCAGCTCCCAGCTGGCAGGATCTCTGCCATTTTCTATAGGTGGCCTCTAAAGGTGACCTCATACCAACATGGGATCCAGCTCATGGAGGGGAGGTTATAGAGAGGACGGTTTTGAATGTCTCCGTGCTAGATCTGGGAGTGCTGTCCATCACTGCCACTCACATTCCTCTAGTTAAAAATAAGTCAGCTGAGCACGTATAAATGGAGAGCGGCATGGAGAATTTAGTGTAGCTTTGTACTCAGGAAGAAGAGGAAAATACAGATTTTTGGTAATTGGGTAGAAATGTCTACCATTTTCCAAATATCATTTCTTTAAGTGGAAACATGAAGAGGCCTGAGATGAGATAGATGTAAACAGTCAGCAAGCTGGATAAAAAAGACAGGGGATGAGAGAACTCAGATATCAGGGTTTTTCATAAAGCGACAATCACCCATGATGGAAGAAGAGGCTGAGCCCATTGGTAGCATTGAGTGCAGAAATCAGGGAATATCTATGTTGGTGGCAAGAGTGTTCTTGTGCCATATTCTGAGGAGCAAAACATAGTTACTGAGACGTGTTTGATTGTTGTTTTTGTTTGTTTTACAGAAACGGTCTTTCACTGTATTAACAGAAGCTGAATAAAACTTGTAAAGAACGTTGGGGAGCTATCCTAGCTTCTCTCCCTTTTTCTAAAGATACCTCTTGCTAGAAGCCTATCCGAGAAAATTCAATAAAATACAGTATGAATCTTTTTTCATAAGGAATAAACACAACATCGATTCAAATACTCCATAATAAATATGTGAAAAATAGCAGTAAATCTTAACTGAAACATAAAAATGCAAAGAGAAATGCCATCTCCAGATGACAAAAGTTGTTAATGCAATCTTAGACATTAGACAAAAGTACTAAGAAAAATAAGGAGAAGCTGTTTAATCATATTTAAAAATAAAATGGTAAATTTTAAGAGAGTTAAGCCTATTGAGCAAATTTAGGTGCTACGAGCTAATTTGTTGTTTTGCTTCTTGCGCATATCAAAGGCCATTCGAATTTGTCTGAAAATGAACACTGAGTGTATCGTACAGAAATACATGTATAAAGGTCACCGCTGTTCCAAAAATACAAACATTCCTAAACATAAGAGCTAAAATCGTTAAGCATACAAAAGTGTTTAGTGTCATTGATAACGAGATGCACACAAATTCCAAGGGCTTTGAGATACTTTTTATGAACTCAGGTGGGCCAAAATTTAAAATTAACTGCAGGCTCCCTCACTAAGGCTATTAGACAATAGGTTCTCTTCTACCTTGCTTCTGAGAGTGAAAAAATGGTATACATGCTAAGAAGGGTAATTTATTTAGCAACTAACATATATTATGATTACAAATAAATTTATTTTTAGTCCAACAATTCCATTTCAGGGACTCTATCTTATTGGTCTTCTTGCATACATACAAAGTGTTGTGGGCGGAGTCCTACCCACTAAGAAAGAACTCAAGTGTCCATCTGTAAGTAAAGCAACTAAATAAAGCGATATATCCACGCAATGAAATTCAATGCAGATGTGAAAAATAATGGCAAGAACTACTATATATAGAGTATATATATATATATATATATATATATATACATACACATATATATTTTTTCCAGGAAATATTGGCAATTTAAGAAAAGAAGAAAAGAAAAAAAGATCCATTGGGAATGGATAAAAATTGGGCAAATGGAGGCAGAGAATAATAAGATTTTTCTATATGTTTCTTTTTCTGTTTAAATTTTAAATTGGTTGTGGGGCACCTGGGTGGCTCAGCCAGTTAAGCATCCAACCCTTTTGATTTCAGCTCAGGTCACGATCTCACAGTTTGTGAGTTCCAGCCTTCCATCAGGCTCTGTGCGGCAGGCTCTCCCTCTCTCTCTCTGTCCCTCCCCCACATGTTCTCTCTCTCTCTCTCTCTCTCACTCACTCAAAATAAATAAACTTAAAAAAAATTAAATTGGTTGAATGTATTATCCACTCAATTAATGATCTATTTGTCATTACTATACAATGTGATTATATGTAACCATATCATATATGGTTATAACCACCTAAAAATGGTTAGTATATTCCATAAATACAGCAATGAATCAGAGAGACAGGCACAAGTTTGCTCTGGATTTCTGGGTGCTTAAATTTTAGTCAGAAAATGTCTGGCATATAAAACTTTTTTTTTTTAAATTTTGATTTTTCTACTGCTAATTAACAGAATTTTAAGTTCATGTAATACAAACTTAATAGGTCCCACAGTTAACCTGCTGGGCTGTTAGTCTAATTTTTAAAGAAACCATTCATAACTATACATAACAACATGAGACTTAATCATATTGCAGAGCCTGAAGACTTCAAAGCAGTATTTTGAGAGTAATTTATTTGAGAATAAAGCCTATAAAAGTTTCCAAAGTGTGCTATTATGAGGTTAAATAAAATTGTGTAGAGAATTGGAAAAGGAGACGATTACTAGTTATCAATTAGGAAATGCAATATCTAACAAAAAAAAACCACGCTTGAGCACCTATTGAAGCCTAAACTCCAGAGATAATTTCATCCACACGTTTGATTTTAATTAAGTCAGAACTATTGATATGACTTTTAAAGCGGCATTACAGGACACAATTACTGCGCAGTTCCTATTGAGCAGAAAATGCTATAAGGGGGGATAATCCATACTGGAAAATATTACACTGATGTATTGTTCAGGGAAACTTTCATGCCGTTTCATTAGACGAAAAGATAACATTCATGCTTGTCCTTTGCAAGGAAAAAGCAGATGTATGAACTGATATAGTTTCTATTTTAAGTAGAAATATATCTTAAAATGAATAGGTAGAGACACCTCTCGTGGATGCAGAAAATCAGATTAGTAATAAAATGAACAATCAAATAGGAAAGTCACCTAAATAAGAAAAGAGAAATTTCCTAGTACTTTGAATGGTTTCTGTGGAAAAACTCTACTGATTACATCACCTTACTAAAATACATAATACTACGTTCACCCATGATAAACAATGTATTAGTTAAATCTCACTGTGTGTACTTTCCTGCAATGTTGTTATTTTCCTCATAATTATATTTAAATATGCTTTAATGCATAAAACTTGATGTGGCAGCTATAGCTAATCCATTTTTAATATTGCACAGTATTCCACTACATTAATAAACTTCGATGTTTTTACTACATTATATATAGTAAATAAACATGAGTATTTTTTTTACATAGTTGTACTGCTATGAATAATGCCTAAAGGGAATGTTTTAGATACTTAGGACTAGAATGATAAGTCCTGAGTTATATTTTATCTTTTCTAATAGTTGCATTAATGTCTGCTTTTTTGTATATTAATGCAGCCCCTCCAATTTTCTTTGCTTTAACATTTTCCTTGTCAAGTTTTGTTTTGTTTTGTTTTTAATTTTTATCAGGGACTAGATCATTCAATAATAATCTAAACAGAAACATATTATTCATCACCAACATACCTACCCTTAAAGAAAACCAAAGTCAGAAGGAAAATTATCCCAGATACAACCAAAGAAATAAAGGAAAGAAAGAGGAGCTTGAGAAAGAGTAAATAGAAAATAATATCTGGTATAAAAACTGTGACTAGTATTTACTTATGAGTTTAAAGTGTATATAGAATTTAAAGAGAATCTGGGGCACCTGGGTGGCTCAGTCGGTTAAGCATCCGACTTCAGCTCCGGTTATGATCTTGCGGTTCGTGGGTTCAAGCCCCGTGACAGGCTCTGTGCTGACAGCTCAGAGCCTGGAGCCTGCTTCAGATTTTGTGTCTCCCTCTCTCTCTCTGCCCCTCCCCCAGTCACCCCTGTCTGTGTGTGTCTCTCTCTCCCAAAAAATAAATAAACATTAAAAAAAATTTTAAAGAATTTAGCATGAAAACAATAGTGAAGGGTATGGAAAATATGACTGGAATTAATACATCTAATCCTCTGTCATTATCGGAGGAAGGCCAAGAGAAATAATTTGCATTAGACCTTAATATGATAATGACACATGTCCAAAGCTCTTTGCTGGTGCTCCACAATATGACATTTTGTGACGATACAAATGTTATATATTTGCACTCTTCAGTACTATTGCCTAACCACAAAGAACACTTGAAATGTGGCTTGTGCCCCAATTTTAAATTTTATTCAATTAAAAAAAAATAATTTTAACCAGACCCATGTAGCTAGCGGCTATCATACTACATAGTAAAGCTTTAGGGTAATAATTTAAATAAGAGAAACAATAATAACTGATTAATTTCTAGAGAGAAAAATGGTCTACAGCAAACATAAGAAAGTAGAGAAGTATGACTGAAAATGAACTTTTTGAGAGCAATGTTTATTTGCTTCTGCCAGTTGAGAGGGGGCTCCACTACGTGGTACTGTTTTAACTTAAAATATCATTTTGAGGTATTTGTGAGAATAGGAGAAGTTTGGATTTCATTGCAAAGGTATGGGACATCCATGGGTATGAATTCTCAGTGTAAATATATAACTTCTCCTCCTTTTCAAGTGCCAGCCGAGATAGGAAAGACTGAGTGTTGCATTTTTCCCAGAAGGATTTATTTCGACATCACCCCTTCCATTGCCACTGGAGCCTCCGAATTTTCTACAGAATGCTCCACACTGTAGATACTCTAAGATACTGTCTCTTACCTACAAATCCTCAGTTCAGTGGACACATTCTCTGACTCAAGATTCAGCAGATATTTTCAGCGGTAGAGTCATCTCTGGCACTAGCTAACTCAAAAAATGTTAGTTTCACCTTTTCTTTGATTTTGAATTTCATGCTGGCTCAGGGAGGCATTATTATTACTTTCCTAATGACGCAGAATAATAGCTATTTTGGTTTGGTGGGACTTCTAGTTTTCCTACGATGCACGCTATCACAAAATATAGGGCAATATGTTCTCTGTGACATTTTAGTCAATGTAACAACTGTTTATTCTCGGCACACACGCATTTTTGGTTTCATCATTAAGGCGCCCCAGCTAATTGTGTTATTTTGAAATTATAAAATTCTACATTATTACTACTGAAATAAGAAAATATTCTGGAAATAATATAAAATTCAAGTGTTACATTTCTCATTTTCTGATAAGTATATTATGAGAACAAGGAGAGTAAGTCTAGGATGATGTCAAATTACCTAGTTCTCAAGATTTTTAAAATGTATAATGACTGCAGCGTTAGTTTCTCCCCCAAAAGGAGGACAGAAATAGAAGGTAGATTAAGAAATAACAGATGAGACGCCAAAGTCTAGTGGACGAAGGATCAGGTTACTTAGTAGGACTATTGAAGGTTTTTTGTTTGGTTTCGTTTATTTTATTTTCAGTTGCTTTGGTCTTCTCATGGACCTGTCCCATGTGATTTAATTCCACAATGACTCCATTTTTCCGTGAGAGAAATAAGATGTGTATACTTAGATAGTCTAACAATCACACAAAAATCTCAGAAGCCAAGTCAATCTTTTAAGTGAAGACAAGCAAATTTTCTTTGGTCTTTGCCTCTCACTCACTGCGTCTAATCTCTCTTTTCCAATAAAGAATCAGTATTTGTAACTTTTTTCTGTTCTCTCCTGATAGGGTAAGTATATTATTTTTACCTGTTGGAAAAATACAGGTCTGTAGTGAGAAAAAAGTGGCACATGTAAAGTTTCTAGCATTTTTCTTCACATGGATAACCAATAAACATTACCCTTTCTTCTTCCTATACCTTTTTCCCAGCCCATATCCCAAAACACTGTCTTCAATGACAAAATAACTGAGACCCAATGAAGCCCTTTGATTTACCCAGAATTAGGAACTACTTGCAAGTGATGGGTTCTTCACTCTCCCCAAGGCACAAGCTGTCACACACCATTTGACAGTTTTCACATATCATCCAGAATGTGCTCCTATCATTCACTTACCTCTGCATTTTGAATGGATTCTTTCTGAATCTCCACTTATTCCAGTGCAACATATTTTGCTAGTTTGTTTGGAGTCTTTGGAACCAAATCACTTCCATTTTTTTTTGATTATAGAACAGAGAAGAAGGAGGCTGGCAAAAATGGAAGGGATTTTTTTTTCATGTTTTTTTCAAAGTAGCTTATCTTGCTTTTACTTTACAACTTTTAAGATATAAAAGATCACAAATTGTGCTCTAACTAAAAGTTGTATTTATTTTATTATTTTAAATAATATTAAAATTAAAAAGTAATATTGTTTCTTTAACTGTCTGAGTCTTTACATTTTTGCAGTCATTTTAAATGTCATTGTATTACATTTTAGGGCCAGTTTATTTTTAATTCCTTAGAGGAGTATATCTCCAGGCATATCTAAGTTTATAATAAAAACCAATAGGGAAATAAATTTTAATACATAGGAATTTGATTTATAGGCAATATTCAGAAACATATCTATTCAGCAAAATGAGATATGTCTCTATGTTTGAATATGTAAGAACTTACCAAATAGGAAAGAGAAGTACATATTTTTTATATCTTGTCATATAATTATTTTTTAAAATATTCTGAGAGTGAATAAAGTTCTTATTCAAAGTTTAGAGAAAAGTTATTGGATGAATGAGTTATATATACACCTCAAAGTAAAGAACTGACTTAGTTTATTAGATACTCCAAATTGGAAAAGCACTATTTAGTCTAAGTTGTATGATTAATAAAAATTAGTTTTGTTTTTTACTGTCTGGATATCTAGTTTTACTGTCTGGACATTTCCCAATTGCAATATGGAGGTATGCAATACTGATGTACCCATGACATTGAGGGCCTATCAAACTCACATTCTTTTTTGGAAAGGAAGCATCAGCGCTCTTCCCAAAATTCCTTGCCTTGTTCCCAATGACCTTGACATGTTAGCCAAAGCTCTTGCCACAGGAATGGGTGCATGAGCCAAAGCAAATAAGGATAAGACAGTCATAAGGGAAGCCATATCCGTGTAATTTGGCGTAAGGTATCACACAATAGCTACCTTTTATATTAGAGTATAAAATTCATGTGAAGGCACAATTTCACTCTTTGATTCTAGAAATTTGAAACAAGGAGTAGAATGATGGTTGTGCCGATAGTCAATGATAATATTTTGTACACTTTAAAATGCATTAAAAGGGTAGATGTCATGGTAAGTGGTTTTTTTATACAATATTTTAAAAATCATGTGCATAAAGAGAATATAGCAAAGATCAGCTGGGAATAATGGATCCCTATTCTAGGTGCTGGAAAATTTGATCAAGATCACCAGGACAATACATGTTTCCTAGAGAATATAGGATTCACTGAAAAAATTCTATGTGGGTTTGTGAAAGATTAAAGCAGCTTTTGATGTTGACTTTCACTACTGTTGAAGTTCAGTTTCTAGTTTTGGATGTCTCTACCAATACTTATGTACATATTTTGACTTCCCTTTACTTAAATTAGTTTCAAATAGCTATTGCAATTAAAAAGTTTAAGAGCCTTAAATAAGAGTATCATTGCTTTAGGCCTTAACTATTCAGTAAGCTTCATAAAGAATGGAAAGAATTGCTGATTGCCATCTGGAATGCAGATAGCGCTCTGTGTGTGTGTGCGTGCGTGCGTGTGTGTGTGTGTGTGTGTGTGTTGTCTATACTTTGCCCTTTAGTTCACAGAGCTACCAACATCTACCTAGAGTTCCTTGGTCTCCCAACTGAAATAAAATGTAAACTCTATACTTATAAAGTCCATTATGGCCAGGTGTTTATTACATGTACAGTCAACTAAGACCAAAGAGTACAAAAATTGTTCTCAAGGTGTCTAATTTTATAGGGGCTATCAGGGAAGAACAGTTTCAAAGATAAATATTTTAACTATAGGCCCAGAGTAGCTGTATTTCTGGCAACAGAAATCCCCATGCTCTCTAGCTATTGTGTATATCCTTATAATAAACTTCTAGAGAATCAGGGCTTTGAATTTGCTGTATTTTTCTGCCTAGAATACTTTGCAAATAGACCATAACATCATAGACTTATTTTTCCCACTTAGGTTCAGCCCAAAATATTATATTCTTCTCTAATCAACAAACGCAAGGGTGCCTGACTCCTATCACCTCAATTCACTTTATATCCCATTTTACCATCACAAACACTTCCCAACACTCAGCATTATTCACTGATTTGTTCATTTGTTGTAATACATGCTAATTGCCTTGCTCCCTCACTAGTTTATAAGTTTTTGCAAGCAGAAATTTCCTTTTTTGCTCATTATTGAAATCACAGCACTGAAAACAGCCTATTCCACATAGAAAGACTTAAATACACATTTTCATTGATTGAATGTACCCAGATATTGCAAAGTGTTTCCCACCGACACTATTCCCAGATCATATAAAGTAGAATTTTGTAAGAGGTGAATAAAAAACTCATAACTCAAGCCACAGCTCAATTTAATAAATTACAGATATTGAATAGTCCTAGAGTTAAACTCTGTTCAACTTTTTTTTTAACCGGAAGTCCCCATCCTTACTTTTTAACTGAACTCTATTTGGTGAAATACTTATCCTTAAGAATTAGTGTTCATCGGAACATACTTTGTTCATTGCTAATGCAAGGTCACCTTGGTATGCCCATTTCTTGAAACGTGGAAGAGATTAATTAATACAGAGGAAAGATAGGTGAGCTCTTTTCTTCACCTAAGATGTCATGTGGTAAAGTTTTTAACTGAATTTAATCCCCCTCATGCTTTGTCTGAAACAATATATTCTGGGCTGCATACTTGGTCTCAAGAATGGAATTTAGTAGGATTATTGGTGCAGCAAAATCCAGTCAATGTGTGAAATTCATCAATCCCAAATCTCTCTGAATTATCATGTTGCCAAATTCACTGCGCACATTCGTGGTACCTCTGCAAGACCTCACTTCTCAAAACTGTGTGTATTATTAACCATTCATTTCTTTTTAATGTATTTATTTGAAAGGACATACTGAATGCATGAACAGCCTAAACAAGAATGGCTAAGTAGTTACATCAATTCATTTGTAACAGTTTTACTGCTTGTACTCAAAAAATGCAGTATTCAGAGGAGAAGCCTTTTTTTGTCATAGTGAATAGAAGGACATGCTCACAGAAGAAAACACTGAAAACTTAATTTGTGTATATTATAATAGCTATATCTGGCAAAGCATTTTATATGTGTTATTTTATGTCTTATGTCAGTAAGACATAAAATATTTCTGTGTCATAACATGGGCATTTTTTAAAGTTTTATTTTTATTTATTCTGAGAGAGAGAGAGAGAGAGAGAGCGAGCAAGCACATGTGCGTGCAAGTGGGCGAGGGTCAGAGAGAGAAAGAGAGAGAGTGAATTCCAAACAGGCTTTACACAGACAGTGCAGAGCCCAACGTGAGTCACAAACTCACAAACTGTGAGATCATGACCTAAGCCAAAATCAGGAGTCAGATGCTTAACCAACTGAGCCACCCAGGTGCCCCTTAGTATGGGCATTTTTATGATTTCCAGTTTATAAATAAAGAAACTGATGCTCAAAGAAGTTAAATAGCCACTAGATAGATCTCACTTTGCTATAACATGCTGTGGGCAAGTCGCAAGCATGGTTTTTCATATTCTAAAGCCTGCACCCCTGTGTTCCATGGCTGGCTATCATTTTAAGAATAGTTTTCCACTAGTCAAAACAAGTCTGGCTTCTTATTGAAGGAACCAAAATCTGTCCCCATGCACATGAGTTTAGCATACGGACAGAAAAGAAATCTGCTTGTAAAAAGTCAAGAAGCAATTGACTGAAGGCACAGAAGTTTATGAATAAAAGCAAACCTTGTGAAGATATGAAGGGAGAAAAGAAGAGGGAAAAAAAGACAACCTCAAAGAATCAAAGCATCGGGATCACTACTGAAGGGTAGCAGAACGTGTCACCCTAAAATATCCTACTTCGGCATAAGGATTATTTTGAGCTAGCAGCGCTTAAAAACAGCAGGTGCAAGGACATTCTGACCTCCCCTGTACTTCCTGAAAGCAGAAGATAAAACTCCCATGATGTCCTCCCTATACCAGGAGGAAAGAAACATCTGGAATATCACACAGACAGAGAGGTAAGGCCAGGAGAATTCTGCACAAACAGACTTAGTTAAAAAATAACTCTTATCATTTAGCCTCCTAATATACTTTAGTTACTTTTCCACAATTGTCCCTCTTTTTCAAAATCATATAAGCACATCTAAATTTTGCTTCCTTTTGGATCTTCATTTCTTTATGAAAGCTCCATGTCTTGTAAAGCACATACTAAATAAATGAGTATGGTTTTCAATTGCTAACATGTCATATGTCAGTTTCATCCTCAGGCCCAGACTAAATCTCTGAGAGAGTAGAGGAAAAGTTTTGTCTCTCCTACACTACCTATTTCTGATTCAGTCAATAAATTTAAAACTTGATACTTTCCCAAAACTCTCGCTGAGATGACCATAACGTGTTTGAAGAGTAACCTCAAAAAATTACGATATTAATCTGACAACAAATATATCACTTGAAGAAATAATTTCTGCTTAAAGCACCAAATGCCAGACTTAAAGACTAAATAAATTAATAGATAATGCTATCGGGTGCCCGGGTGGCTCAGCCGGTTAAGCTGTCAAGTGTCCGACTCTTGGTTTTGGCTCAGGTCACGATCTCACAGTTGGTGACATCCAGCCCCACGTCGGGCTGTTTGCTGACAGTGTGGAGCCTTCTTGCGATTCTCTCTCCCCCCCGCTCTGAAAACAAACAAAGACACATTTTAAAAAAAGAAAAGAAATAGCAGAAGGTGGTCCTTTGCTTTCCATTCAAGACTCTCTTTCTTCTGCTACGTGTTCAGCATTTCACTCAAATGATTAAAGAGCTGTCTTTAAAAACTCCTACCGTGGGGCGCCTGGGTGGCTCAGTTGGTTGGGCGTCCACTTCAGCTCAGGTCATGATCTCACAGCTCGTGAGTTCAAGCCCCGCATCAGGCTCTGTGCTGACAGCTCAGAACCTGGAGCCTGCCTGGGATTCTGTGTCTCCCTCTCTCTCTGCTCCTCCCGTGCTCATGCTCTGTCTCTCTCTGTCTCAAAGATAAAATAAGAACATTAAAAAAAATTTAAAAACTCCTGACATTACTTTGGGTTGAATTTAACTCATAAATACCCCCAAGCCCCAGAGAGAACTTTTGAGGATAAACTTACATATTTGACATTTACGGCTGACCCCGGTTTTAAAAGCAAATTTTCTGGAGATGATAAAATAAAAACAAATATCCGTATTATTAAAAGAAACTTACTTAGATCATTAGAATATTAACACGGGTAAAAGAAAATAGAATAATCTTTCCTCAATAACATCTTTACTGTTTCATCTTTTGCCTACAAACTGGGAAAATACTGTATTCTTCCTTAGTCTTAGGATCTGGTGCTGAGAAGAGCAGAAATGTCGTCTTAACCATCTTCTGTAGAATGCAGGAACAAGAATGCTTGTTCTGCATATTAAGTGATTAATGAACCCCAGATTCATTTTGACTGATTTTCTATCGAGCTTTTGGCTGGGATAGTTTATAAGTGCTAAAGTTGCCTACAATGTTTTATATAGGAATTAAATCATCCCAGGAGTTTGCAGAAGGCTTGAATAACATTTCAAACAGTATTGAAAATTAAAAATATCCAAATAATATGTATGCTGATCAAGTCACAATCATTTGGGGGAAAAAATGCACATACGGACTACATTAAACTAATAGCAATCCATTTTGGTTCAATGAAGGAACAGCAATAAAAGATATTCATGACACACATCATGAACCATTTAGAAAGGTGTGTCAACACAGAAGAAAAGTTATGAACTCTTTATAGAAAAATATCACCAGCTGCAAATATGGCTGCTGTGGACAGCAGCCATTCTCACATTTAGATGCTTCTGAAACACACAGGATTAGGAACGTACCCTTGGTCTGGGGTGGCCTTGAGGTCAAAAGGGGTATAAAATTATTGATGTCTTCCATCTTATATATATATATATATATATATATATACACACACACACACACATATACATACATATGTGTATATATATACATATATACACATATATATGTATATATATATATGTGTATATATATACATATATACACATATATATGTATATATATGTGTATATATATACACATATATATACATATATATGTATATATATACATATGTGTATATATACATATGTGTATATGTGTATACGTATATATGTATGTGTATATGTATGTATGTGTATATGTATGTGTGTATGTGTATGTGTATATGTGTATATATACATATGTGTATATATATACATATTAATATATATGTGTGTCTATATGTGTTTACACATATATATGTATATATATACATATACATACACATATATACATATACATATACATATACGCACACATATATGTATATATATACACATATATATATTAATGAAAAAGTAACATAGAATTGCTTCATATTTAAAAATGCACAATTGGGGCGCCTGGGTGGCGCAGTCGGTTGAGTGTCCGACTTCAGCCAGGTCACGATCTCGCGGTCCGTGAGTTGGAGCCCCGCGTCAGGCTCTGGGCTGATGGCTCGGAGCCTGGAGCCTGTTTCCGATTCTGTGTCTCCCTCTCTCTCTGCCCCTCCCCCGTTCATGCTCTGTCTCTCTCTGTCCCAAAAATAAATCAAAAATGTTGAAAAAAAAATTTAAAAAAAAATGCACAATAAAGAATAAATGAAAGAAAAAAATAAAATTGTTCCTTACTGCTACTTTAGAAAAACCCACTGCAAATGCTTTAATAGATTCGATGTTGAGCTTTTTTCTCTATCATATATATTCGAAATTGGACTCAGAACACACATGCATATAAAGATATACATAACTTTGTTTTCTGGTTTTGTGAACGTTATTTTTGTAAAATATTCTTCGAAACCTAATGTTCCCGGTTTCCCATAATTGTCCTATTTTAGTTAGAACAAAATATATTCCCCATTCCACTATTAATTGAACTCTGAATTTGGAACGAGTTTTAACATAAATAATAACAGGTCCTTTGTGTACTTAAAGTTAGAGTACTGATTTTTGTAATGGAAGAGTTACAAGCTCTGAATGAGATTGATTTTGTTCTTATTCTAATTTTATCATTTCAGTGTCCACTTGCCTGAGTCATATTTCTACACCACAGTATCCTCATATGAAGCACATAGCAAATGATACTGCATTAAGTCCGGGGCTAGACTCGAATATGGTAAAAGTAAACCTGGGAATCTCAATGCTTTGTTTAGTTCATTTTACACAAAATCTGACTCATTTCTTCCTTGTCGGACAGCTCTCTGAGGTAGCTCTCCTCTTACTGATGCAGTCAGGTATCCTTCTTCCTCCTTCTTGTGACTGTGCTATCTTATGGTCCTTTGCTTTCGGCCTCCATGGTTGGAGGAGAGAGCGCATAAAAGATTCGATGTTTCATGGCCAGGTTACGAAGTGACATACATCGTGTTCTCGCGACTTTCCACTGGCTGGAACTCAACCACACTGTTTCCACCTAATTGCAGAGGAGGCTTAGAAATGCAGATTTCCTATATGTTCAGAAGGAAATGGAAGTGTTTCACGGATACCTGCCAGGGTCATTGGGAAGGATTAATGAGATAATATATGGCACGCTGCCAAATAAATGACATTTCCAAAGTGAGAGGCACAGCTTAGCTCTTAATGCCTAAAGCAGGGAATTGATTGTTAACGCACACAGTCTAAAGTAGGGAGGGGAGTCTGGGTGGTTCAGTCAGGTAAGCGTCTGACTTCAGCTCAGGTCATAATCTCATGGTTCATGGGTTCAAGCCCTGCATCGGGCTCTGTGCTGACAGCTCAGAACCTGGAGCCTGCTTTAGATTCTGTGTCTCCCTCTCTCTCTGCCCTTGCTCATGCTATGTCTCTTTCTGTCTTCCAAAAATAAAGAAATGTTAAAAAAATTAAATAAATAATAATAATGACTAAGAAAGCCCTGGAATTGGGTCCTTGGTGGTTGGAGAACCTAAAAGTTGAGGCATGTGATAATATTACTGGGGCATATGACAAAACATTTGCATTGGAAGTGGTGACAGACTTGGAAGGCCTTAGATTTTAACTTATTACTGAATCTCTAAAATGTTTTTTTCTCAGGATGCCTGGGTGGCTCAGTCGGTTAAGTGTCTGACTTCAGCTCAGGTCATGATCTAACAATTTGTGAGTTTGAGCCCCACATGGGGTTCTCTGATGTCAGCACAGAGCCTGCTTTGGATCCTCTGTCCCCTCTCTGTCTGCCTCTCCCCCATTTGCTCTCTCTGTCTCTCTCTCAAAATAAACAAATAAACTTAAAAAAATACAAAGAAATAAAAAGAAAAATATATTTTCTCAGTGGTTAGGGCACCAGAATTATCCTATTTTCCTCCACTTTGTAAATGGTATTTTAATCGTTAGAAACTATTCTATTACAGAAGATATTTCCAAATTTTAAGATTAAATATTGCTAAACACTATTTTTCCCATTATATTAAAAAAAGTTTTTAATGTTTGTTTATTTTTGAGAGACCAAGAGAGATAAAGCGTGAGCAGGTAAGGGGCAGAGAGAGAGGGAGACACAGGACCTGAAGCAGGCCCCAGGCTCTGAGCTGTCAGCCCAGAGCCCGATGCTGAGCTCAGACTCATAAGCCGTGAGATCATGAACTGAGCCAGAGTCAGCCGCTTAACAGAGTGAGCCACCGAAGCTCATTACATTCTTTTTTAATTAGGAATAGTTTCTTGGAACAAATTACCAAATGAGAAATTCCTATGTATAGTTAGATAACCATTCATTCATTTTTTCTAGTATAGCATGTTGCTTTCTTAAATATATAGGCACTGAGAAAATAAGATATTAAACATAGTAAAACTTTTTTGTCAGTAGAATAAAGAAATACTTATTTAAATTGTTTAGCTATAATTATTGAGTATTGACTAAATGGGAATTACTATGCCAGCCGGTAAGTAGTACCCCCAAAATAATAATAATAATAATAAGGCACTGTCCCTGCATTTGGGCAAGCACAAGTTAAAGAGTTTTAAAATTAAATAAATTTGATTTTTAATGTGAACTTGATCTTGAGTAACTTATGTAATCTTTCTCATATTCTGTTTTCTCATCTTCCATTTAGAAATAATTTAATTGTTCTGGGATTGAATTAAATAACCTTCACAGTAATATGAAGTTAGCAATAGTAGTTAGCAATAGTTAGCAATAGTAAAAATATAGCAATAGTAAAATAGTAGCAATAGTGAAAAAATACTATTTGTAGATTATACGCCCCAAACTCACTGCATAGGAATTCTCTCATCACCACCATCATTGTCCTCATCATCAATATTGTTATTATTGCTATTGTTAGGAACCCACATGTTGGCATGGATGAGACACAACATAAAAAATGGCACCGGGTAGCATACGGCTGGGTATCATGAAAGCAAGAGAAAGTACTAGCAGAATGTGGAGAACCGGCTGCTGGCAACAGCTGGTGTACTCAGAGATGTGCTAAAACAGTAATATATGGAAAACTGAGAATAAGGACCCTGTACAGATGAATTCAGGTAGGGAGATAGAAATTGGAGGATGGTGACTGTTGGACATCACATCGGAGCAAAGATGGATGGCATTTAGCTATGTCTGATGGCATTCAGTGCCCTCCCTCTACTGCATATTTTCAATTACAGAGCTATGGTCGGAGAGCTTGCTTCCCTCAAGGGTAAAACTTTGTGTGTATAAAATACCCAAATAAGTTTCTTTCTTTCAGTTTTAATTTAAAATAGACACCAAAGCATGATGCAGAAAGGGGTAAATGACAATACATCCCATATCTCAATCACTGTATATTAAAGGCCCTTTTAGAGACAATCTAGTTCCGAGGGGAGACAATATGGAGTCTGGCCTGTTAACTGGCCAAAATTAGTTAATTTAACTGTGGCCAAATTATTTAATACATCGTGCGCGTAACACCTTCCTGAGTCAAATAGGCAAAGTAAATTTGGGAAACTAGTCATCCGTTGCTCGGCATTTGTTTTAAAAGGTTTTACCTTCTGTCTGTTTACTCGTCTCATATACTGAGGATGACACCAAATTCACAATCTTTGTCAAGATGGGCTATGAAAATACTCACTATATTATCTGCTGCATACTAGTCTCTTACTAAAACTTCAATGCCTGGAAAACAGATCAGGTTTTGAGGGACTAGCTCTACTTTACCCCCGTCTCTAGGTGGGCCAGGCAAGTCACACTGATTGGACCCTCACGCTGGGGAACCCAGGTATGCAGAGTGAAGCCATTCTAACACAGACGTAACCACATCTCCTTAAGTCCCTCACCTTACTCCCCGACCACGAATCTCACATCAGATTTCCATGTGAACCAAAGGTAATAGCACTGGAAGAATAATTGAGAACTGTAAAATGTTCGTCCGATGCCAGCTATTTACAAAATTACACCAACGGCCAGGTCTTTGTAACCTCTGATAGTCACGCTGTTCACATACTTTATACATGCCACATATCGGTACAGATGGAATAGTGGGTAATATTCTTTCATTGTTCTAGGGCTGGGGTCATTAATGACCTAATCTCACTAAATCATCTGGATACTTGACAAAACAAGATGAGATAGCACTATCAGAATCCTGACCGTCACACAGGGAAAGGACAGAAGGCGAACTGTCATTTACCTTATTAAATCACCTTCAATATTGTACATCTACACCTAATAGCTTTGCTCTCCAACTGAATGTAGTCTCTTCTAAGTGGCACAATGGGCAATACTTTCTGAAGGTTTCTTTCGAGCTGTTTCCCCTGCGTCCTCATCTCTGTCAGGTTTTTTTTTTTTTTCTTTTCTAAAACTAGGCTAGGGTTATCTGACTGCATTTGACAGGCTGTAGTCAGGTGAAGAATTTCAAATGAATTTTCAGACAGGAGGTCAGCCGATGAAGTGCCTTGCTGGGAAAGCTGGGGACATGAACCTGCAGGGTATGAATGAAAGCAATCTTGTACCACTGAGCCAGCAGATGCCATCTAATCAATTACGATGACTTTTGGTATGACCTTTGTGTAAAGAAGTTTACATTTGTGTCATCATCATCTTTCAGTCCATGGTATGCAAGGAGCACACGGGCTAACACAATTTAGTTAAAGACCCTGGAGAAAACAGAGCAAAATGGAGGCGGAATGGGGGGCGGGATGAGGGGGGATAAGGGGATTCCGAGAATTGAATGTAATACATGCGAACTTTGGTGCCAAATCATAATGTTTTTAAAAAACAAAAATATTTGCCTTATGTTTTGGATAAGGCGTTAATTATAGCTCTGGTGTATCAGTGGTGATTCATGACTGGAGAATTATAAGAAGGGAGTTCGGGAAAGAATTCAATGGTTAATTAAAGCCACTAATTAGCGTGTATAATATGAAATACAGTATTTAATTTAAAATCACTAACCGCTTCTAGATCTGCATCTGTTAGCCACTGCCAAACTAGTGCTATATAACCACCAAAACCCAAAAAACCTCAGTGACGTACAACAATACTTATTTTTGTTCCACATCAATTGGCCATTTGGGAAGATCAGGTTATCTAGGCTGCGGTTGGCTGATTTGGCTGATTCTTTCATGCAACTACAGCCAATCAGGGGGTCAGTGAGGGTGGGCTAGTCTAGGATTGCCTCAGCTGGTTTGGCTTTTCTCTGATGCTTTGGTATCTTGCCCTCCATCAGGCTGGCTAGGGGTTGTTATCAAGACAGTGGAACAGTTCTGAGAGAAAGAGAGTGGGAAAATATAAGTCCTCTGAAAGCCTAGACGCTGGAACATTGTCATTTCCACTGTATTTTGTGTTTAAAGGCAGATCACAAGATCAGTTCTGATTCAAAGAGTGGGAAAAATATAGTCTACCTCTTCATGGGAGGAGCTGAAAGGCTACACTGCAAAGGATGTGAATATAGATCAGGGAGTGGAAGATTGCAGCCATTATTATCAAAAGAAAAAGAAAAAGGCGCTGTCTTTACTGAAGGATGTGTATTAAGAAAAGTCTTTATCTAGCACATTCCTTTCATTATTTTCAGTAAAAATCTTCTGGCCTATTCCAATATTCAGAGTATCATATATGATGCTACGGGGGATAGACTATGGACAGCTACAACGAAGGGGTTCATAATTCAACAGGGAATCTGGATTTGTATATAGATATAAACACAAAGAAGAAGAGAATGCATGTTATTAAAAGATAGAACTGACCGTCGAGGAAGCCAAAAAAGCTTTAGTGGAGGAAATTACACTTGTGTGGAATATTGGCTATATTGAAAATGAAGAGAAAACATTCCAGTTGTTGCAAATAATGTCTGATTTAGCATGGTGAGAACAAAAAAGAAAATGGGATCATTAAGCCCCTTTATAGCAATGGAAACTAAAATATGCCCCTCCTCTCGCCTTCCAATTTCAGAAAACAACCCTGGATAAGTAACACTTGTAAAGGTAAACACAAACAACAACACACAGCTGTAGTTATAAATATTTCTAAGGATACTATCTGCAAGCCCAAGGTAGCATTTATTTCCCCCATTAAAACGAGTCTTATAAAGCTAGACAGAAGGCTAAGACAGAAGAAATATGTTGGCATGACTTGAAAGCCCACAGAAAATATCCCATGCTTCCTCCCAAATGTCTGTGGTGATCAAATATATCAATCATTTCAGAGAATTTCCAACGGCAGGCAGGTGATTTAGGAAGCCTTAGGACCCCTGTTCAAGTAATGTTTTAGAGAATATAAAGGAGGTGTTTCCATTCACAGAGTACAGAGGAGTTCCATAGTTGGACTAATTCCATTACAAAGCGGTTGATAGGGACAGACTTATTATTCACTGGTATTAGCTAGGTTCTGTATTCATCTCAAGTGACCATTCAACTGCCTTCTTCAAATTCTGGATATATTTGAAATTGCCTGTTTATAAGTAATCCTTATATGAATGAGTACTATCGAAAATATAAAGCCATCTTGGTTACTGTAGCTTTATAGCAAGTCTTGAAAATTGGATAGTGCTAATCTTCCAGCTTTATTTTTATTTTTTTTAAATTGTTGTGTCTATTCTAGTTCCTTTTCATTTTCACGTGAATTTGAGAAACATCTTATCGATATCTGCAAAAGCATTGCTGGGATTTTTTACCGGGATTGCACTGAATTTATAGATCAAACAGGGGAGACTGACTTCTTAATTTTATTGTCTTTTAATCCAAAGACTCGGTATATTACTCCGTTTATTTAGGTCTTTATTGACTTAACAGTGTTTAGTAATTTTCAATATACAGATGAAAATCCTGGAAATAGCTAAATATTTCCTTTTTTTAGTTTTTTTAAAAGAATGGAGCATTTTAAATAAAAATTTTTAATGTTTATTTTTGAGAGAGATAGCATGAGCAGGGGAGGGGCAGAGAGAGAGAGGGAGACACAGAATTCGAAGCAGATTCCAGGCTCTGTTCTCTCAGCACACAGCCCAACGCAGGACTTGAACCCATGAACTGTGAGATCATGACCTGAGCTGAAGTTGGATGCTTAACCAACTGAGCCACCCAGGTGCCCCCCCCCTTTTTTAGTTTTATTCGGAATATCTTTTTTCAATTTTTCATTATTAGTATATAGAAAAAAGACTTGTACTTTTATTTTGTCCATCTTTATTGAAATATGGTTTACAAATGGAAATCATATATATTTAAGGTGTGCAACATGGTGTTTTCACATACATATATATTGTGAAATAATTACAATTAAGCTAATTAATGTGTCCATCACTAGTTACCTCTGCGTGTACGTGTGTGTGTTTGTGGTGAGAACACTTAAGACCTCCTTTCTTAGCAAATTTCAAGTATATATTATTAATTATAGTCGACATGATGTACATTATTCATTTTTTAACTGAAAGTTTGTACCCGTTCACTAATACCTCATTTCCTACATCACCGACCCCCCCCCCCACGCCTAGTAACCACCATTCTGCTCTCTCTTGCTATGAGTTTGACATTTTTACATTTCACGCTTAAGTGACATGATAGAATATTGGTCTTTCTGCGTCTGCCTTATTTCACTTAGCTTATGTCCTCCATGTTCACCATTGTTGACACAAATGGCAGAATTTCCTTTTTTAAAGACTAAATAATATTCTATCCTGCAGATACACTACATTTTCTTTATGCATTCATCTGCTGACGGACACATAAGCTTTTTCCCCGGATCTTGACTATTGCGAATGATGCTTCAATGACCATGGAAGTGCAAATACCTCTTCAGGGCATTGATTTTATTTCCTTTGGAAATGTACCCAGAAGTGGAATTTCTGGGTCATGTGGTAGTTCTGTTTTTGATATTTTGAGGAACCTCAATAATGTCCTACACATTGCCCATACAATTTAAATTCCTACTAACAGTATAGAAGAGTTCCCTTTTCTTCATACTCTTATCAAAACTTATAATCTTTTGAATTTTTGATAATAGCCATCCTAACAGGTGTGTAGTACAATCTCATTGTGTTTTCACTTGTAGTTCCCTGATGATTAGTGATGTTGAGCACCATCTTTTTATATACTTGGAATGTATACGTCTTCTTGGGAAAAAAATGTCCATTAAGATTCTTTGCCCATTTTTAATATTAGATTATCTGACATTTATTTTTTTGCTCTTGAATTATAGAAGTTATATATTTTGAAAACTAATCCCATATTAGGTATATGGTTTGCAAATATTTCCTCCATTCTGTTGTTTGACTTTTCGTTTAGTTATATACTTTGTTGTGCAGAAACTTGGTAGTTTGATGTAGTCCCATTTATTTTTGGTTTTGTCGCCAGCACCAATGCCAAGAAGTTTTTCCCTTACGTTTTCTTCTAGGATGTTTAGGGTTTCAAGTCTCACATTTAAGCTTTTAATCCATTTTGACTTGATTTTTCTGTATGATGTAAGACAAGAGTCCAATTTCATTCCTTTGCATGTGGATATCCAGTTTTCCCAACACCATTTATTGAGATCATAACTTCTCCATGTGTATTCCTAAGTCCTTTGTTGAAAATTACTTGATTGTGTATATGTGTGTGTGTGCGTGGTTTATTTCTGAGCTCTATACTCTGTTCCATGGGTCTGTGTGCCTGTTTTTATGCCAGTACCATGTAGTTTTGATTACCATAGCTTTGTAACATAATTTGAAATCAGGAAGTATGAGCCTCCATCCTTCTTCTTGCTCCAGATTGCATTAGCTATTCAAAGTCTTTTGTGGTTCCATATGCATTCTAGGATTTTTTTTCTATTTTTGTGAAAAATGCCAATGGAATTTTCATAGGGATTATTGACTTTTATTCTCCAAACTTGCTAAACTTAACAGTTTTAGGAATTTTTTTTTATATTTCCAAGTGTAAAGTATATTATATGGGAGTAGAGACAATTTTATGTGCTTTTTTTCCCAGTGTTTATTCCATTTAATCACTTTTCCTGCTATCTTGCCCTGGTTGTGTTAGACCTGAAATTAAAATCCAGTATTAAGTTCTACTTTGATAATTTATGTATTAGCTCCTCAAACTGCCATAAAAAATGAATTGACCTACTGGGTGGCTTAAAACAATAGAAGCTGTCTTATAGTTCTAGAGGTTAGAAATCCAAAGCCAATGTGTTGGCAAAGCCATCCTTCCTCTGTAAGTTACAGGGAAGTAGCTTCCTTTGCCTCTTCTGGTTTCTGATGTCTGTTGGCAATCCTTAGAATCTTTTGGCTGTGGATGAGTGACACCAATCTCTGTCTCCCTGAGTTCTGTCATTTTCCTACTTATACATTAAAGAAATCTACTTAGGTACACATACATTAAAGATGCTCTGACTTGGAGGGAAAAAAAATCTTTTTCTTGCTGTGTAATGTGTCTTTTTAATCCCTGGTGATAATCCTTGTAATGAAATCTACAGTACCTCATATTTTTACTCCAGCTCTAGTTTGGTTAGGGTTTGCATAGTTATACCTGCCACCATTCTTTATTCATTTCTTGGTCTTCAAATGTAAAGTAGGTTTCTTGTAGACAACACATAATCATATCTTATACTTTTATGGTGTTTACAAATTATTTATGTAATTATTGACCTCATTGGATTAAAATGTACCAACTTGCTAGATGTTTTCTATTTTCCATGAGTTTTCGGTAATTTTTCCTGCTTCTTCTTTGGTTACTTGAGCATTTTTTATGATTCTATCTTGTTTCTTCTATTATCTTAGTTATACTTTGTTTTTACTTTTATAGTTGTGCCCTAATATTTACAATGTTTATATTTACATTCAAATAATACTATGCTATTTCATGTGTAATATTAGAAACATAAAAGACCCAGTTCCTCTCTTCTATCCATTGGACTACTATTGTCATTCATTTTATTTTCTATATGCTATGAACAGACAATGTACCATTACCATTTTTGCTTTAGATTATCGGTTACCTTTTAGAACAATTCAATGTAGAATAAAAACCATGGTAGAAAGAATTCTAAAATGACCTCTAATAATTCCCTGGTGTCTACATCCTGTCTAATCCACACCACTTGAGTTGGAAAAGACTATGCAAATGAAGAGATATCACTCCCATGGTTGTGTTATGTGGCAGAAAAGATTTTGCAGTTATACTCAGGTTCCTGAATCATCTTATTGTGAGTTGATCAGAAAGGAGATCATTTTGGACGTACCTATCCTAATCTGGCTACGGCATCACAGGCAAGTAAAGTTTCAGAGACATCCTCCTAACCAGCCTGGGAGAAGCAGACAGTTATGTTGTGAACCACATATGGACAGATTGGTCTCTAATAGCTGACAGCAGTCCCTAGCCAACAATCAGCAAGAAAACAGAGACTTAACTGTCATAACTGGCGAAACTGAAAGAGGATCCTGAGCCTCAGATGAGATCTCAGATCTCAGTCCTGTCCTTGTACGATCCTGAGCAGAGCACTCAGTCATGCTGTGCTCAGTCTTCTGACCTGCAAAACCATGAGGTCATAAAATGGCGACATTTTAAACGACTACATCTGTGGTCATTTGTAATGCATCAATAGAAAGCTAAGATGAAAATAATTTTACCTTCATTTATTCCATTACCTTTTCTCTTCATTTCTTTATATAGATTCAAGCTTCTGAATAGTATTATATTCCTTTTGCCTAAAGACTTTCTTTTTAATATTTAACATTTTTTTTCTTTTTTGGAAGAGAAGAGACGGAGGTGTTAAAGGTTTTTTGTTTTGTTTTGTTTTGTTTTGAGTTTATTTACTTATTTTGAGAGAGAGAGAATGCCAGCGAGGGAGGGTCAGAGAGAGAGAGAGAGAGAGAGAATCCCAAGCAGGCTCTGTACTGTCAGCACAGAGCCTGATGTGGGGCTTGAAATCACAAACCGTGAGATCATGACCTGAGCCAAAGTCAAGAATCAGATGCTTAACCTACTGAGCCACCAAGGTGCCCCTCAAGTTTTTTTTTTAATTTAAATTTAAATTTAAATTTTGTGTGAGTGTGGGGTGTGTGCATGTGTGTGTGTGTGTGTGTTTATAGGTGTGTTCTATTTCTGACCCACCTTCAGCTTTAGGTTTTCCCTTTGAGCTAAACTTCAGAGCTGGATGATCTTTCTAGTTATCTTACTAGTTACTAATGGCTCAATGCTTTATAGCCTGGCAAGGGATTAGATGTGAAGTATGGGGGTGGGGGGCAGGCAGATAGAGTTATTCTGATTAAGTCTCAAGCCTTAGGTGGGCACCAAGTCACTGGTTTCAGACGTGTGGTCTTAGTTCTCTCAACCCTCCCCCCCTCAGACCTCAGGCCTGAGCTTGGCATGTATTCATGACTCTATCCCAGGAGCAGAGTTATTTATTTACTGCTCCCTTCTCCTAGTGCCTCCCTTCTCCAGTGTTTATAGCTTTCCTCCCACAGATTAAGGGAAGAGGGTCCTCGTGGAGTTTTAAATCCTCTCTACAGCGGCTGTTTCTCCCTTTCTCAAGGTCTCCACCATCAGGGAGATTTTCTCAGGACCCTCTGTCAAGAACAAATACTTGGCCGACCTCCCCACAGTTACCACAGTTACCAACTACCCTAACTGACTCTTCTTACCAGTGTCTAGATGTGTTTTGCCGGGTAAGCCAGGGTTCATGCCGTGTCTCTTTCTGCAGGCTCCGTACTCTCCATAGATCTGGGGTCAGTTGGTTGCCTTGCAACTTCAGCTCTTTGAGAGGTCAGGAAAAGTTGTGAGGTTGTTTTTTGTTCAACTATTTTATCGTAAGTTTGGGAGTAAAACTCCTAATTCCCTGATTCATTCATTCATTCATTCATTCATGTAATTAAAATGACCCATGGTATCAGAATATAAGAATCAATTTAAAGAGAAAGGTAAAGAGTAAGGTAGCAAATATTCTCAATCTTACTTGAAAAGAAATTATTCAAATTTTATTCTGGCAGGAGATCCTGGCATGAGAAAATATTTAGTCACGTTGTGATTCCTTGGCCATTTGGAAATCTTGCTCAGAGTACTGTCTGGTCATAGAATCACATAATAGTTCACATGAAATGCCCTTGTGAACATTGGGGCTTACCCACCTTTACGGAAAGGAACGTATATTGGTCACGTTTTATCTTGATGAACATGGGAGCTCTTTTGGGGTGGGGGGAATGTCCTCAACCTGCATATCTGTTCACACATGTTGTACGTGGTCCACTTGCTTCTGACATCCTTTATCTCCCGTTCAATATTCACCTCATGCAGCACCTCTGCAAAACACAGTCAAACCGCATAGCTGGAGTTAATAAACTGAAGGAGGATGCCCATTACCAGGTAGAGACGTTTCTGTTGTTTCGGGCTTTCAGGATTTCATTACCTCTGCATCAGCACCAGTAGCTGCTCAGCTGAAAAGCCATCAAAGTAAAGCAGCTTGAAATGATAAATGAAAGGAACGTAACAACTACAGCACGGAGTGTTTGAGTCTCTGCATTATCATTTTTTTGTGCAAGGACATATTTGTTCGTGTGTACACTTTCTTTGTTGGAAATCCTATTCCACCATTCAAACAGTTCATCTGCACGTGGTGGTGGGAGTATATCTCATCATTCTTTCTCCCTGCAAAAGATGTGTGGTATTCTCTGTGAATAGGACTATCCACAGTTTCAACTGCCCAAACAAATATTTTGAGACAGAGTAAAAAAAGAAGAAACGGTGCTATAATAATATTGAGAGAGAAAAAGAGGGAGAGAGATCGAGCATGAGCAGGTGTGTGTGTTGCTTGTTTTTGAACCAACTCAGTAGTAAAAAGTTGTAGTTGGGGTGCCTGTGGCTCAGTCGGTTAAGCGTCTGACTTCAGCCCAGGTCACCATCTCACGGTTCGTGAGTTTGAGCCCCGCGTCGTGTTCTGGGCTGGTGGCTCAGAGCCTGGAGCCTGCTTCCGATTCTGTGTCTCCCTCTCTCTCTGCCCCTCCCCCCGTTCATGCTCTGTCTCTGTCTCAAAAGTAAAATAAACGTTAAAAAAAAAATTAAAAAAAAAAAACAGTTGTAGCAAGTTTGTCTTGTTCTATAGTCCTTTGAATTCACACCAAAAATCCCTAAGCATTCCATCACACCAGATTTTATACCTGAATAGTTCTCATAAGTAATTGTGTATATCACCCCCATTAATGCCTTAATTCCCCGTTTTAATGAGTGTAATTCCATATCTATTATGTAATTACTCACCTGCCAAAACTGTCCAAAACTATGCCTCTCTTCGAGCTCACTCTATTCATCTGGCAAAATTCATACTGCAGTGAAATCTACTTATCTACCTCCAAGCTGACTGTTCTTGAGCATGGCTGTGTACGCACTATGACTCGTTTCACTAAATTCTCAACCATAAATTCAAGTGGACCTTCCATGCTAACCAATAATCTGCTTGTGTTTTCCTGACCCATGCTTTCTCCTCTCCTAGATGACTGGATCCTATATTTTACTCTTTCCTCAAAATTCAAAACCTCTTCTCCCATCATCTTTCTCAGTTTACTTCCTTACCTCCCTGCAAAGATTTTTTTTTTTTTTGGTGAAAAAAGGTGGTTTTATTAAAACACTGGGACAGGACCCTTGGACAGAAGGAGCTGACCCAGGTTTGTGAAGAGTGACTGATGATATACTTGGGAGTTGGGCGAGATAAAGGCTAGGGGAAGCTTCCAAAGTGATGTTCATATGCTAAAGAAGACTCACAGGATGTGGGAGGTCTAGCTATTGTCAAGCTAAGGTTGTTGTTGTTGTTGTTGTTGTTGTTTTCCCTCCAGTAAAACATTCACATTAAGACAGTAGGGAGTTTCTGGAGAAATATTTGTACTCCTGCCTGCCTCAAGTACTCTTCATTGGGCTGTAAGTTATAAGAAAATTTAATTTTTTTATTATTTATTGATTTTAATTTTTGTTTTTGTTTTCTAGTTTTTGATTTTATTTAAATCCAAGTTAGTTAACATATAGTGTAATAATGGTTTCAGGAGTAGAATTTAGTGATTCATCACTTACATGTAACACTCAGTGCTCATCGCAACAAGGTGCTCTCCTTAATGCCCTTTACCCATGTAGCCCATCTCCCCCACCCAACACCCCTCCAGCAACCCTCAGTTTGCTCTGTATATTTAAGAATCTCTTATGGTTTGCTTCCCTCTCTCTTTATCTTATTTTTCATTCTCTTCTCCTTCTCTTCTCCTAAGATCATCTGTTTTGCTTCTTAAAGTCCACATATGAGTGAAATCATATGATATTTATTTTTCTCTGACTGACTTATTTTGCTTAGCATAATACCTAGTTCCATCCACATTATTGCAAATGCAACTTTTAGAGACAGAGAGAGAGACTGTGAGTAGGGAAGGGGCAGAGAGAGAGGGAGAGTGAGAATCCCAAGGAGGCTGTCATGAGATCATGATCTGAACCAAAATCAAGAGTTGGATGTTTAACCAACTGAGCCCCCCAGGCCCTCCAGGAAAGTTAATTTTATTTCATTTCCTGTATCATTCACCCCTGAAAAATTTTTACCCTGAAATCTTTAAGGTTGCTGAAGGTGAAAATTCTTTTCTTCTGTAACTTCTTCCTGCTGAATAGAGGCATAAAGATGTCCCTACCTATGGGTTGGAATTCACCGAAATCAACAGGTATTGCACACATGTCTGGATGCAAGTACCTGGCTTGGCTTCTGGTCTGGAAAGGCTACTAAGCATTCAATCTAGAGATTCCTTATAAAAAGTTCCAGCAAAGTTAATGTTTGCATCCACTATCTACCACTGTCTACATGAGTGAGCAGCATTGTAGGGGAGGAAAAAATTCTCCCTCACTTTCTTAGGGTCCCTGGCTGGGTCTAAAAAATTAAACTGACCGAGACAGATTAACAGAAAAAAAGCAAATTACATTTATCTAATATACATTCCATATGACATGGAAGCTTTCTCAAGGAAATGAAGGCTCAAAAATAGATAGATAGATAGATAGATAGACATATATACTTCTTCGCTAGGCTTGATGAAGACTGAACAGTTGTGGAGGAATATGATAAGTTTAGGAGTATGAGGTAATTGCTATAAACTGGGGGAAACTTAGCAAGACCTTTTCTTAGGATCCTTCTTGATGACCAATTGTCTTCAGAGATAAAGATGCTCCTTTCCTCTGGGTTTAGAAAGGGAACCTCTCTGATGAGAGTTTCATGGCCTGTTTCAGGGAAGACAAAGTGGGGAGGTCAGAGTGACCTTCTTGCATCTGCTTGAAATTTTCAATACGCCAAGATGCCATATTTTGGGGTAGCATGTCCTGAATCCTATTGTTGTCTTCCCTCCTAATATAGATGAGTAATTCCTGAATTTATGTAAAGCTAGCCCCTGATCTTATACACTATATGCCATCCCCTCTTACTGTCAGAATTCTCTCTGCTTTTTTGTATCATCAGTGATTCCTTCTCTTCTGACTGATTCCATTACTATACGAACTGGCTACACCTTATTTCATATTTTAAAAAAATATTCAAATTCGCTTCACCCATTACACCTCCACTTCCAATGACAGCATTTCCAAAATAATTACTAATTCTCATCGATTGCATTTCCTTTCCTACCACTTCTGTAAATTCACTCCAGAAGGTATTTTGACCTATCATTGTATTGAAACTACTCTTATGGAGAGCATTAAAGACCTCTACATTGTAAAGTCAAATGATCAATATGCTGCCCTCATATTACATGACTTGTATGTAGCATTTCACACAACTGATCCCTTCTGCTCCTAGAAGCTCTTTCTTTACTTCTATTTCTGGATAATATACTCAGTTTCCTCCTAAGAGTCATATCACTTCCTTTCATGTTTCTCCTCTTTCCTACAGTGTCAGAGTACTCAGGGAATCATTCTATCACCCTCCCATGGTCTCTATCAGTACTCAATCCCATGCCTATAGTGTACATTTTCATAGTGATAAATATTTGCTGTGGGCTCTGTAATTAACATCTGCAGCCCCTATCTGTCTTCTCAACCCTCAACTCATTATGCGACAGCTTCCTAGACATGTCTACTTAACATAATATCCTAAAAGACATTGAAAACTTAGCATATTTGAGAATAAACTCCCAATCTTCCCCTCAAACCCTATTCCTTCCAGGTTTCCCCATTTCAATGAAGAGTCCCTTTGTGTTTCTAATTACTCAGACCAAAAACCTTGAAGTTATCCTTGACTCCTCTCTTTTTCTCATAATCTTCAACAGTTCATCAGGAAATGCAGTTGGCTTTAATCTCAAAATCCAAACTTCTCACCATTGCCACTGCAATTAGCCTGGTTTAAATCATCCTTATATTTAACACTGCAAACAAAAAGGTCTTTCTTCTTCTACCTTATAAGATTTGGTAGAGATCTTTTAGCTTGAGTAGTTTCATTTCAGAGTGAGAATGGCTCTGACTATACTATGTTCTCAAAGATCAAATCTCCTGCACTTTGGTGCCCTGTGAGATTTGATTTACTTATAAATTAGGGACAGATGACATGTACCTATCCTATGCCTCAACAGGACCTTCATAATCAGAGGGTTTTACCTTCATCCAAAATTAACACTGATTTACAAAGTGCCTACTGTGAGTCAAGAATGATCCTAGGTGATGGAACTCTAATCACAAATATTACATAATCTCTGATCTCAAAAATTCTGAGTCTAGTGCATGTTACAAACTACTAACCAGATAAATGCAATGGGCAACAGACAGTGCTTAGAAACCCACAGCATCCCTGCTTAATTCAGTATTGGAGGGACAGGACATTTCATAATCTCTTTGATTCAGCCTTTCTTTTTTTCAATTTTCTAAGTGAGACAAAATATGATAAATGATTTTTAGCCTTTAGCCTGAATAGTCTATAATTTTATTTTTTTCTAAAAAATGTATCCAATGAGATTCTACTCTATTTTCTCCTTTTTTTAATCTTTATTTATTTTTTGAGAGAGAGAGAGAGAGAGAGAGAGTGAGTGGTATAAGGTCAGAGAGAGAGAGGGAGACACAGAATCCAAAGCAGATTTCAGGCTCTGAGCTGTCAGCACAGAGCCCAACGCAGGGCTCAAACCCACGAGCTGTGAGATCATGGCCTGAGCTGAAGTCTGATGCCCAACCTGCTGAGCCACCCAGGGGCCCCTTCTATCACTAATTTCAATGGCCATGAATAAAGACAATGTGCCCACGTCTCTAACCACATAAATGGAAGCATTCCACTAAAAACTCAAAGAGGAAAGTTCTGCCTATGAATAGGAAGGTAGAGCAAACTGTCTTTATTCAAGTAGAATAATTTAGTATTACATGAGAAAAGAGTTTTGGAACAGGAATCAAGAGTTGTGACTCACTGTTTCCCTTGGCAGGAATTATTTCAGTAGCTTTCTCTCTTTCACCCTCCTTCCAATAAAGGCATTCAGTTCAATCCACTAAAAGGAATGAGAAATAAATTATGTGTCAAGTATTGTGCTCGGACTCTTGAAGAGGCAAAGATGATTAGATATAGTCCTAGACTAAAGATTTTAGATTTTACACTGGGAAACATGAATACACACAAAGTTGGGTATAATAAAAAGTAGTTTTCTGAGCACAAAGTACAAAGAACCCCAGGGACCCAAGAAAGAAATGTTCTTGAGAAGACATGGGGAGGCTGTTTCCTAAACTTTCCAAGTCTCTTTTGCAGCTAGACTCCCTGACACCCAAATGGAGATTTAATCAGAACAGAACAACGTGTGAAGGAATAGCAGGTAGAGAATGCACCATCCTTGAAATAGTAGCACAGTAAAGAGGTGAGTGTTGTGTCCCTCAGTGTCTGTGCCCAAAAGAGGCTGTGGTGAGTTCTCACTTAATCCCCTGCCTTGTGGTTAGTGTCCTCTTAATGAGTGGCCTCCAACTGTGACCCTCTGTGCCTCTTAAAGATTATGTGAGCCTCCCAATACAGTTGATTCCATTGTTCTTTTGCTTAAGTGAACTAGTGAGAATTCTGTGTCCTGTAGCTCATATGTAAATCACAAGAATGAAGCAGCAGTATATTCTAGTGATTAAATGCATGGGCTTTGGATTTATAATTTGTGTTTGAACCCTTTCTTTTCCATTCATTCGTTACATATATTTGGGTAACTTCCCATGACCTCGCTAAGACTCAGTCTCCACTTTTATACGTGGAATAATGGCAAATTCATAGGATTGATATATGTATTAAAGGAGTTAATATAGCTGAAGGACTTAGTACCATATGTAATCATCATCATATTGTTTCTCATTTCGAAAATGGAAGAAAAGAAAGAAAGGTTGAGTCAAAGAGATTATGAAATGTTCTGTGCCTCCAATACTGAATTAAGCAGGGATGCTGTGGGTTTCTATTGCACTTTCTACTTATAGCATAAAAACACTTTCTAGTGACCATTCCATTTATCCAGTAAGTAGTTTGTAACTATGATAGCAGCTAGCAACTGCTCAATAGGTATTATTATATGAGTTGTAATCCCAACTAAGTTAATGTGTTCTTGCCTCCAAAACACAAACCCTTCACGTGATATTTTAGCCTCCTCCCTGTGTCCTTTGGAATTTACAGTGTGTTTTCGAGAAGTTCTCCTTACTGAGAAGAGATCATTTATTTTATACTCCTGCAATCAGGAAGCATTGCCTTCAAAAATAAAAGCATATAATAAATACTGTCATGTTTCAGTCTTTATTTTCCCTTCAAGGCTAGTATCGTCCTTATTACAAAGTTCCTTACTGATAAAAAGAGTACTAATTTCAGATAAACTCAAATTGACAGGAAAAGGGGAAAAACACATAAGCACTATGTCTAAGACTCTGCCCTCTTGCCAGTTGAATTTAACAATACACTGCCGAGGAGGTGAGACATACCTGACCCCAGGCTGAGGCACTGAGATATGTTTCTTGCTATAGATACTGATTATCACTGGAAAATAGTGTAACAGAGACAATAAAAGATGCATGGTGCTTCAAAGAGATGCTTCTGATTCGGACATTCATTACGGTTTGATTTATGAACTTTCAAAGCAAGACTATAGGAGACACTTTGCAGTGATTTAAAAAAAAAAAAGAATAAAAAAACACCAAGACAATTTCCATTTTGAATCCAGCGAATTTTACGTTAATGGTGTAGAACATGTTATCAAAAGTAAAACACACCAATTATATTGGGAAATTATTTAGCTTCTGTGACATTGTTTCCATTCATTTTGAATTTTTTTTTGTTTGTTTTAAAACTATATAACATCATCTGATCAGGACGCAATTTATTCATGTCTGAATACTTCTTTCCATTGCCTTTTCTCTTTCCCTGGTCTGATCCCTTCCCCACAATTCCAATCAAATTAGAGTTTTATTTACCCAGACAGAGACAGGGTAGAATAGATGAAGGAAGGGAGAACATATTTAGCTGGAGAAAATATGGAGTATTGGAGTAAAGGAGATGGGAAATCTGAACAGAGGAAGAGAAGTTGAAATGTTTCATGAATTAGTTATTGAGAGAATTTAGAGCACTTGATAAAGGAGATACCCTGGAACAATTTTATGCCATGAGAGAATTAAGGAAGAAAGGAAAGGATTTGAAGAGTGTTACTATATATCATTAATTGGAACTCTTTAAAGTCTTCAAGCAACATCTAGACATAGTTACTTACAGTTCAATAATGTTTGGTTATTGAACTGTATTTATTTGTTAATTCTTGAGACTCTCCTTACAAACTATTCTTATTCACACTGGGAGAACATTTTTAAAAGAGTTTGATTTTTTTTTTTTTTTTTTTTTTTTGCAATTAAATCTGTGTGTTGGGAAATAACTAACTGAAAGTGACAGCCTTTATACCGCTTTTGGAACCTACCTGAGAAAATCCATACCTCTAATTCAAAGCATAACTAAAAAATCCTGGTGAAGCAATTCCAAAGGATTCCATGAATAAATATATTTATTAACATACTTATATAAATACCTTTATATAAATAAACGTTTCCTTGGCATAATACTTTAGGGCTTTGAGCAAGATTCTCCTGCTTACTTGCAGAGTTATTTAACGCAATATTGTTTCCATGACCTCCCAAGGTAGAGGAGTATCCATTAGAGGAGATCAGTGAGAAGACATGACTGCTCGTTGACACTTGAGGTGGACCCAGGCAATTGGAGGTGCCTCATCCTCTCCCCTGCTCTTGGAAAATACATTCTGCCCACTATTCCCAGTCAGAGCCATTTGAAAACTGCAGCTTTGAGGGATCAATACATTGTTGAGACCATCTAGATGGTAGATGTGACAACCCCATTAACACCTCCATATAAAGTTTTAAGATTCTGGACAGACAGCACAGAGATCTACTTGTCTTGTGGCCATCTCGCATAAGGCTTAAATGTAAGTTCCCTTGCTTATTAGATCTGTCACCTGCCAGTCTGCTGTGGTCTGCCTCTTTCCTTGGTCTCTCTTTGCTTTCCACAGGGAAACTCCCAAGGTTGTAAACCAACACTTGGCTAACTTATGACACTATCATTTTAAGACACTAAAAGGAAAGCACTCAGAACTGCCCCTCCCTACTGAACCCAAGAGCTATGTGATAAGTGAGAGACCAGAAACATGAACAGATAGATGGCCCTTATTTTAACAAGCCTTATAAAATGTTCTGCCTTTTCTAGATAATATTTATCAGGATATATGACTATGCTCTCTTCACTCCAACAATCACCGCCTCCCTGTCCCATGGGGAGAATGGTAACTTTAGAGAAAATATTCTCATTCCCTGGTCTATATTTAGGTGGAAAGCAGGGTCATTGACACAGAATCCTCACGTAGTCTGTGATTGGGAGATTTGATGGAGAGCCAGGTGCTCAGATACAAAGATGAGTAATCCACCAAAAAAGAATATTTCAATTACAATATAATTTATATACGTCTAACCTGAATTTCCTTATCATTATATCTATAATATATATGCTCATGTACACATATATATCAATTATACCTTTAATTTAAATTAATTTAGTTAAATTGCAGTTGAGGTACTCCATTGATATTCATATCGTTCATATTTATGTTATTAGGGTTACCTAATTTTTCAAATATTATTCCGTAGACAAGTTGAGTTTATTTGCCTTGGCTAAAACTTTCATCTGCTGATATTCTTAAAGATCTCTGTTGTCTTGTACCAATGTGTGGACCTGTTTTATTATTAAATTTTCACGTAACTCCAAGATAGAATGCATAGCAGCTTGAGTACTAATAGCTAAAGGAAAGCAGTACTTTGCATATATTATTTTGTCTTTACAACAATACTTTAAAGAAGGAAAAATAGTATTGCTGTTTCTACAAATGAAAGCACGAGCTTAGGAGCCCTAAGTAACTGGTATAATGACACATACCCACTGAATACAGAAACCAGGATTAAATGGCAAATAAACTTGACTCGAAGCCATGTAATATCAATGTGTACAGGCAAAAACTATTAAGTCATATTACTTGCAGGTTTCTATGTCTTATTTTCCCCTTTAGACTCCAAGGAGCTTGAGTTCAGAAAACATTTATTTACATATTTCCTTTGCCATAGAAATGAATTATTTTTTAAAACACTGTATAGAGCACAATAACTACCTATGGGCTTGAGTAATAATATTTCTCAAAGGCTAGTTGCAAATAACCAGTGAATTAAAATGTGTATGTGGATGCATGTGTGTGTGTTTAATTTCGTTACCTTGTAATCTATTTTGCCTTATTTAATATCCACATTGTCTATTCATTTCATGCCTATTTGCATGGTCCCTGGTAATTTTTCTTTTAAATTGTTTCATGTTTTGTGATTTGTTTTCTTACTTCAACTTTAAGGTCTTTGAAAAAAATATAAGCTTAGTCATAGGAAATGAGCTTATGACACAAATTACTTTAGTAGCTTCCCATTTATTTTATGTACTACATGCAACTATACAAAAGAAAAATGAATACTTTTAGAATGAGAAAGAGACTTAACAATGAAGAAGACAAATGCTACTGTTTTTATACATGCAAATATGCTAATGGTTAGGATATTTTAGTTGCAAATCACGAAGAAGACCAATTTGAGTGCGTTGTTTTGACCCATGCTACTAGAATGTTCCTATGCAGTGCATACTGCATGGTTATGCAGTATCTTTACGATAAGGGAAAAATCAGGCCTCTGTGTGTGTGTGTGTGTGTGTGTGTGTGTGTGTATGTGTGTGTGTATGTGTGTGTGTTTTGTATTATTGCATTGCTCTCACACCCTATAACCACATATTCCAAAGTGTATCATTCTAGTATCCACTAAAATCAAAATATTGATTTGTTGGAGGAAAAAAATGAACTGCAATTCATTCCCAGGCCAAACTGCAACTGAGTCCTCAATTTCAGGAAACCCTGGTGAAGGCTCAGGAAACATGGAGAGCCTTTTCTAAGTTCTGGGTGGAGACAATGCTGAGAAAGTTACAAGAGAAAAACTTACAGCAACAGAAAGATGCTCATAAGCAAAGCCAAGGTCACTGACGTTTCCAAAAGAAAATCATTTTCCCCATTTCCCCTCTTTCCAATTGAGAAGAGTCTTTATATTCAAATGACATAAGCATTTTCATGAATTGTACTTAAATCACCTGAAACAATACTGTCACAACAGACTCATGTGACCAATTGCCTAGACTGTAAACACTTTGAAAAGTCAAGCTCATCACCTGTACATCTTTATAATCTCATACAGCAGCTTTCAGTGTTTTGGACTTGTAGGCATCTAAATTTGCAGTTTACCATTTTCTAAATAGTAAAGAAAGGGGGAAGATGGAGAAGGTGAAGACAGTCCAAACGAAACACATTATTGAAGAAAATGGAATGAAACCTGATGCTGACCACAGATAGTGTGGCCAGTAAAGGAAGAAGTGCTTAAGGTCACACAAATTTAATACTAATACTAAATGTCCCCTTTCACTCTTACTCTGTATTTCTTTAATGATTCTCCCCAAGTGAAATAAGGGGGAAGAATTGTTGTTGTGCTATTGTTTTAATAATTACAACCAAGGACAGTATAAAATAAAATAGTAAAATGTATTTCCTATCAATCACATATTCATTCAGTTTTTCTAAGCTCAACCACAGCCCCATATATGCATACATACATATCTCTATGGTATTTTGCAGTCGAATACAAATGTTATATAGTTGTTTTTTTTTTTACAAATAACAGATTGTTGATGGTCTTCAGTAAAATGAAAAGAATCTCCTTTATAAAATAAAATTTTTTTAACTTTAATTTTTTTTCATTTTTTAATTTACATCCAAGTTAGTTAGCATATAGAACAATAATGATTTCAGGAGTAGATTGCAGTGACTCATCCTCTATGTGTAGCATCCAGTGCTCACCTCAACAAGTGTCTTCCTTAATGCCCCTTACCCATGTAGCCCATCTTCCCACCCACACCCCTTCCAGCAACCCTCAGTTTGTTCTCTATATTTAACAGTCTCTTATGTTTTGTCCTCCTCCCTGTTTTTTATGTTACTTTTACTTCCCTTCCCTTATGTTCATCTGTTTTGTAGCTTAAAATTCCACATATGAGTAAAGTTATACATTTGTCTTTCTCTGACTAATTTCACTTAACATAATACCTCCAGTTTCATCCACATTGTTGTAAATGGCAAGATTTCATTCTTTTTGATTGCTGAGTAATATTCCATTATATATGTGTGGGTGTGTGTGTGTGTGTGTGTGTGTGTGTGTGATCTTTATCCACTCATCTGTCCATGGACACTTGGGCTCTTTCCATACTTTGGCTATTGTGAATAATGCTGCTGTAAATATTGGGGTGCATGTGCCCCTTTGAAACAGCACGTTTGTATCCGTTGGATAAATACCTAGTAGTGTAATTGCTGGGTCCTAGTATAGTTCTATTTTTAACTTTCTGAGGAACCTCTATACTGTTTTCCAGAGTGGCTGCACCAGTTTACATTCCCATCAGCAGTGCAAAAAAGATCCTCTTTCTCCACATCCTTGCCAACATCTGTTGGTTCCTGAGTTGTTACTGTTAGCCATTCTGACAGGCGTGAGGTGGTATCTCATTATGGTTTTGATTTTTATTGCCCTGTTGATGAGTGATGTTGAACATTTTTTCATGGGTCTATTAGACATCTGAATGTCTTCTTTGGAAAAGTGTCTGTTCATGTCTCTTGCCTATTTATTCACTGGATTATTTGTTTTTGTTGTTGTTGTTGTTGAGTTTTATAAGTTCTGTATAGATTTTGGATACTAACTCTGTATCTAATATGTCATTTGCAAATATCTTCTCCCATTCTGTCATTTACCTTTATTTTGTTGATGGTTTCCTTCACTGTGCCAAAGCTTTTTATTTTGATGTGGTTCAAATAGTTTATTTTTGACTTTATTTCCCTTGCCACCAGAGACGTGTTGAGTAAGAAGTTGCTGTGGCCGAGGTCAAAGAGGTTTTAGTCTGCTTTCTCCTCGAGGATTGTGATGGCTTCCTGTCTTTTGTTTAGGTCTATCATCCATTTTGAGTTTATTTTTGTGTCTGGTGTAAGAAAGTGGGCCAGGTTCATTTTTCCGCATGTCGCTGTCCAGTTTTCCCAGCACCACTTGCTGAAGAGACTGTCTTTATTCCACTGGATATTCTTTCTTGCTTTGTCAAAGGTTAGTGGCCATATGTTTGTGGGTTCATTTCTGGGTTCTCTATTCTGTTCTATTCATAAGTGTTTTTATGCCAGTACCATACTGTTTTGATGATTACAGCTTTGTAATACATCTTGAGGTCCTGGATTGTGATGCCTCCAGCTTTGGTTTTCTTTTTCAAGATTGCTTTGGCTATGTTAGGTCTTTTCTGGTTCCATACAAATTTTAGGATTATTTGTTGTAGCTCTGTGAACAATGCTGGTGTTATTTTGATACAGATTTCATTGAATATGTAGATTGTTTTGGGTTATATCGACATTTTAACAATATTTGTTCTTCCTACCCAGAGCATGGAATATTTTTCCATTTTTTTGTGTCTTCTTCAATTTCTTTCATAAGTTTTCTATAGTTTTCAGTGTATAGATTTTTTTACCTCTTTGGTTATGTTTACTCCTAGGTATTTTATGGTTTTTGGTGCAATTGTAAATGAGATTGATTCCTTGATTTCTCTTTCTGTTGCTTCATTATTGGTGTATAGGAATGCAACCAATTTCTTTGCATTGATTTTATATCCTGTGACTTCTGAATTCATGTATCAGTTCTAGCAGTATTTTGGTGGACTCTTGGGGTTATCCATGTAGAGTATCATGTCATCTGTAAAGAGTGAAAGTTTGACTTCCTCCTTGCCAATTTGGATTCCATTTATTCCTTTGTGTTGTCTGATTGCTGAGGCTAGGACTTCCAATACTATGTTGAATAACAGTGGTGAGAATGGACATCCTGCCATGTTCCTCACCTTAGGGGGAAAGCTCTCAGTTTTCCCCATTGAGGATGATATTAGCAGTGGGTCTTTCATATATGGATTTTATGATTTTGAGGGATGATCCCTCTATCCCTACTTTCTTGAGGGTTTTATCAAGAAAGGATGCTGTATTTTGTCAAATGCTTCATCTGCATCTATTGAGAGGATCATGTCGTTATTGTCCTTTCTTTTATTGATGTGATGAATCACATTGATTGTTTTGTAGATATTGAACGAGCCCTGAATCCCAGGTATAAATCCCACTTGATCCTGGTGAACAATTATTTTAATGTATTGTTGGATCTGGTTGGCTAGTATTTTGTTGAGGATTTTTGCATCCATGTTCATCAGGGAAATTGGTCTGTATTTCTTCTTTTTAGTGGAGTGTTTGGTTTTGGAATCAAGGTAATGCCGGCTTCATAGAATGAGATAGGAAGTTTTCCTTCCATGTCTATTTTTTGGAACAGTTTCAAAATAGGTGTTAACTCTTTAAATGTTTGATAGAATTCCCCTGAAATGCCATCCAGCCCTGGACTCTTGTTATTTTGGGAGATTTCTGATTACTAGTTCGATTTCTTTACTGGTTATGGGTCTGTTCAAATTTTCTATTTCTTCCTGTTTCAGTCTCTCTAGTTTATATGTTGCTAGGAATTTGCCCATTTCTTCCAGATTGCCAATTTATTGGCGTATAATTGCTCATAATATTCTCTTATTATTGTTTGTATTTCTGCTGTGTTGGTTGTGATCTCTCCTCTTTCATTCTTGATGTTGTTTATTTGGTTCCTTTGCTTTTTCCTTTTGATCAAACTGGCTAGGGGGTTATCCATTTTGTTAATTCTTTCAAAGAACCAGCTACTGGTTTCATTGAACTGTTTTAATGTTTTTTTTTCTTTTTTTTTTCTTTTTCTTTCTTTTTTTTTCTGATAGCATTGATTTCTGCTCTAATCCTTATTAGTTACCATCTTCTAATGGTTTGGGGTTTAATTTGTTGTGTTGTTTCCAGTTCTTTAAGGTGTAAGGTTAGGTTGTATATCTGAGACCTTTCTTTCTTCTTTAGGAAGGCCTGGATTACTATATAATTCCCTCTTATGACCATCTTCTCTGTGTCCGAGAGGTTTTGGGCTGTAGTGTTTACCATTTTCATTGGCTTCCATGTACTTTTTAACTTCCTCTTTAGCTTCTTGGTTAGCCCGTTCATTCTTTAGTCTCCAAGTATTTGTTGTCTTTCCAAATTTTTTCTTGTGGTTGATTTCAAGTTTCATAGCATTGTGGTCTGAAAATATGCACAGTGTCATCTCAATCTCTTTGTACTTGTTGAAGTCTGATTTGTGTCCTAGTATGTGATCTATTCTGGAGAATGTTCCATGTGCACTCGAGAAGAATGTGCATTCTGCTGCTCTAGGATGAAATGTTCTGAATATATCTGTTAAGTTCATCTGGTCCAGTGTGTCATTCAAAGCCATTGTTTCCTTGTTGATTTTCTGTTTAGATGATCTGTCCATTGCTGTAAGTGGGGTGTTGAAGTCCCCTACTATTATGATGAACATTATTCATCTCTTGTTACAGTCTTTATTTTAAAATCTAGATTGTCTGATGTAAGTATGACTACTCCAGGTTTCTTTTGGCAACTGTTATTATGATAGAAGTTCTCCATCCCTTTACTTTCAATCCGAAGGTGACTTAACATCTAAAATGGGTCTGTTGTAAACAACATATAGAAGGGTTTTGTTTTCTTATCCATTCTATTACCCTATGTTTTTTGATTTGAGCATTTAGTTCATTGACATTTAGATTGAGTACTGAAACATATGAATTTATTGCCATTGTGTTGCCTATAGAGTTGGAGTTTCTGGTGGTGTTCTCTGATCCTTTCTAGTCTTTGTTGCTTTTAGTCTTTTTTGTTTTGTTTCATCTTTTCTCCCCTCAGAAAGTCCCCCTTAAAATTTCTTGCAGGGCTGGTTTAGTGGTTACAAACTCCTTTAATTTTTGTTTGTCTGGGAAACTTTTTATCTCTCCTTCTATTTTGAATGACAGCCTTGCTGGATAAATAATTTTGGGGTGCATATTTTTTTCCAATTCAGCACATTGCATATATATTGCCACTCCTTTCTGGTCTGCCAAGTTTCTGTGGATTGTTCTGCTGTGAACCTGATCTGTCTTCCTTTGTAGTTTAAGGACTTTTTTTTCCCCTTGCTGCTGTCATGATTCTTTCCTTGTCTGTGTATTTTGTGAATTTGACTATGATATGCCTTGTTGATGGTTGGTTTTTGTTGGTTGGTTTTGTTGAATCTAATGGTAGTTCTCTATGCTTCCTGGATTTTGATGTCTGTGTCTTTCCCCAGGTTAGAAAAGTTTTCTGCTATGATTTGCTTACATAAACCTACTACCCCTTTTTCCCTCTCTTCATCTTCTGGGAACCCTACGATTCAGAAGTTATTCTTTTTTAATGAGTCACTGAGTTCTCTAATTCTTATATCATGCTCTTTTGCCTTAGTTTCCCTCTTATTTTCTGCTTTATTATTCTCCATAAATTTATCTTCTATGTCACTGGTCCACTGCTCTGCTTCATCCATCCTTGGTGCCATGGCATCCATGTGAGATTGGATCACAATTACAGCATTTTTTTATTTCATCTTGACTACATTTTACTTCTTTTATCTCCACAGAAAGGGATTCTATGCTTTTTTCAACCCCAGCTAGTATTCTTATTATCATGATTCTAAATTCTGGCTCAAACATCTTGCTGTATCTGTATTAATTAAGTCCCTGGTTGTCATTTCTTCCTGTTTTTTCTTTTGAGGTGAATTATTTCATCATTTTGGAGGCATAAAAAGAATAAAATAAAAATTAAAAATTAAAAAATTAAAAACAACTCAAATCAAATAAAGGATGCTAGACTCTAGGTGTGTTTTGGTCTGGTTGTTTAAAGAAGCCTGGTAGAATAGAGAAAAAAGGGAAATCAAAGAAAACAAAAAAAGAAAAATGTAGGAAAACTTATGAAAATTAAAAAAATGAATATAATAAAATAGAAAATAAAATGATGAAAGTAAAATATAATAAAAATGTTATAAAAAATAAACAATGTGGTAGAAAAAATTAAACAAAAGTATTTTTTTGTGAAAACAGAAAATAAAAAGAATTTTTTTCTCTTTCTGTATTCAAAAATAAGAAAAGAAAGGAAAAATTAAAAAATTGAATAAATGGACCAGGTAACAGAATGAAATACTATTGAAATTATATCCAGTGTCCCCTAGAAGTCAAACTATGAAGCACTTTAGAGTCCATATAACTAAGCAGGCAGAGAGACTTGTGGTGTTCCTCTAGAGTGCGGTTGGCACAGTTGGATGGAGCTTTACGTAATGGCTGCATTCTCCAGTAGATGGCGCTGCTTAGCTTATTGGAGTGGATTGTTGAGGCGCTTGCATGTGTGTATGCACAGACACGGGAGGGGTGAAAATGGTGTCTCCCAGCTAGCCAGTCTCTAGGATCAGAACTCTGTGCTCTCGCCAACTGGCAATCAAGCACCCCTCCTTTGTCTCCACCTTCTGTCCATTCCCCACTTCTACACTGTTGGCAACCAAGCTGTCAGACTGCCAGATGGCAACTTCATCCCGAATTTTATCTCGAATGGGGCTATGTTTCCAAACCCCTCACTTCTGAGGGCCCTGTGGCTTTGACCCTCTTGGACCCTCGGGGTAGGGTCCCGCCGAGCAATAGCCAAATGCTGGCCCACCCCCAGGAAAGTTCATGCAACCACACTGCTGCAGATGCCTGGAGACTATGGTTGGGTGCCAGCCTGCCCCAGAAAAAGTTTTCAGGATCATGTAGCAACAGCTTTTTGGAGAGTATAGTAAATCACAACACCCATCTGGTTCCAGGCTTCACTGCCCCCTAACAATCTTGTTCCAGCACCAGCAAATGTGGCTCTTCTCCAGAGTCTGCTGAGACCTTTGCCTGTGGAGAGGCCACACAGCTTCTACCAAATGTCCTCTCAGCAGGGGAATAGCCTCTCCCTGTGTGACCTGAGGACCCCCTAAGACCTTGCTGTCTGGTTCTGGGGATTCACCCTCCCCGCCAGAGCTCTTCCAGGTATTGAGATGTGGAGTTTCACACTCTGTGCTTCCCTGTTTATAGAATCCTAATGCTATTTAAACCCTCTCCTTTCTCCTCTCTCCTTGTTCAGTCCTTAATGGCTATTTCCTCTCTTTCTCTTCTGCTTTCTGGGGGAGTGTTTATCCTGTACTCTCCCCCCATCTCCATCCTCTCTCTGCAAGTAAAAACAGCTCCCTACCCTCAGTGGCTTCTCTCTCCTCCAGTTCACCTCTCCACACTGCATACCTGCCAAGTTCTGTGGCTCAAGTTATACAGATGGTTGTGTTCATCCTCAGATCAATTTTCTAGGTGTGTAAGATGTTTTGGTGTTGATCTGGTTGCATTTCAGGGAGGAGAGAAGCAGAAAACTCCCATGCTGCTCCACCATACTGGCCCCTTCTCCCTAAAATAGCCATTTTTTTTTAACAGCAGAACTAGATAAGTCAATACTGAATTCCAAAATTGTAGACTTCACTGAAGTTGTCATTGTAAAACATTAGAATAAAAGAGTGAGTTCAAATTTCTCTCTTCTAGGGGCACCTGGGTGGCTCAGTCAGTTAATCATCAGACTCCAGATTTCAGCTCAGGTCATGATCTCACATCACGGTTCATAAGATCCAGCCCTGTGTCAAGCTCCACACTGACAACACAGAGCTTGCTTGAAATTCTCTCTTTACCCCTCTCTTTGCCCCTCCCCTGCTAGTGCATGCTCTCTCTCTCTCTCTCTCAAAAATAAATAAATAAATAAAGCAACTTAAAAAAATTCTGTCTTATAAATCCTTCTTGGTTATAATCCACATAATAGATCCTTGGTGAATAACATCAAAAGGACTTGATTCTATATTTCCAAAATATTTAGTCAATGTCATTTCAAATAAAACATGAAGATTAATCTTTCCTGAGCAACCTCCTGAGCACCCTTGCTCCACTTCAGTCCTCACAACAAGCTCATGTAGAAAAAAAAATATTTTCTTATTTACTGAGAATCAAAGAGCGTACGTAGCGCTCCGTTCAATGGAATCCCTGTGTGGAAACTGGCAACAGAGATCCCCTGCGGAGTCCAGACTGTGGGACAGGAAGCGCAAAGACCCCCAATACGCCATTGGAGTATTGGTAAGGGGTGCTACTCCTGGATCCAGCCAGCGCTTTTTGGACTTATATCTTCTGCTTGGGAACACAGATGATGCAGAAGTCTCTTTCCCATGTGCATACCGCACCCTGGAGGACGACACTTCCTTTTCACAGGCTACTATCTCTGATCTCATGCTTCGGCGCCTTTAGTGGGTAATTCTAATATCGTATCCAATTGGCACCACCTAGATGGTGCATTGTGCAATACAACCTGCGGATCCTAATGTATGGACCCACTTTCCTACCTCCTTCAGACCTGGCAAGATTGCACACATCAATATTGGTGACCTGTAGCATACATTTTCTCCAGTCATCCAAGAGAAAAACCATACAGGTACCCGGATGATTAAGCCTCTGAAAATCAGTCAGAGGACGTCTCCAAACAAGTGGACTCCTGGGAGAAGAAAAGGGGAGGCTTTCTGCGGAGATGAAATGGTATTAGGTACCAGTTTACTGAAAGATGATTGCCTCGATGATGCCATTTGATAAAAGATGAGCAATAGTGTGGGTTCACAGTGTACTAAATAACAGTTGCTGACATTTTAGAAAGGGTTGAGTGATTCAAAATGGTGACAGAGTTCCCAGTTTGTGAAGGAAAACCTATTTGAACTCATGAATGAGTTGATGCACCGAGTTTCTTCCCAACCCTTCTCATGGAGCTGCCTCATTGCTGTCCGGAAGAGAGAGATTAGTACAGCATGCTGTCATACTGACCACACTGCAAAACAGCCAAACTACTCTAACGTACTATAAATAATTTTAAAATGAACACTGTATTTGCTATTTTGGGCATTAAAACAAAATGTTCAGCTTGTTTAAAGCCCAGTTGATGGTCTCAGTACCATTAGGAAAAAAACAAAACTAAACTAAACAGGGTGTGACTTTTTTTGTAACTTAATGGTATTTATAGACCAAAAACAATTACACAAGGGATAAAAATTACAAAATACATTCCACTTAGGATTCTACAGTCAAACTTGCATTCTCAGTAAATGTATTTACTATGTGTATCACGGTATTCTTAACATTGGCCGTTATTTTCTATGCAGATGTGCTTTGCAAAGGACCAAATTTCTTCCTTTAGGACCATACCTGTAATTTGATTAGAGCAACTAGGGATGACTTTGGAATAGATTTTTTTTTTATTCCCTCACTGAGCTATGAGCTGCCAATTCATATAAAGAACAGACAGATTTGTAGCAAATTTGACCTGGGTAGTAGTGGAAAATCCTCTCATTGGTGCTTATGCACAGAATATGGACTATGAGAACATACATATACACAAGATTTGTCAACCTTTTCCTTCGGAGTATTTAAAATGCTACCCACATAACTCTGAACTTACACATTTTCGAAACAAAATCACTTACCATATATTCCAGTGTATTTTAATGGCTTCAAGGTAGTCATCATTATAATTTTCAAAAGTAAATATAACAGTGCAGTGCCTGGGTGGCCCAGTTGGTTAAACGTCCAACTTTGGCTCCGGTCACGATCCGCGGTCCGCAGGTTCGAGCCCCGCGTCAGGCTCTGGGCTGACAGCTCAGAGCCTGGAGCCTGCTTCGGGTTCTGTGTCTCCCTCTCTCTCTGCCCCTCCTGCATGCGCACTCTCTCTCTCTGTCTCTCTCAAAAATAAGTAAACATTAATTTTTTTTAATTGCAGTTTTTATGAGCATTGGTAGTTTTGGTGTTTAATTTTAAATGATTCTCAATTATATATAAACAAAATAATTATAAATACATTTACTAAAATTCTATATGTGTGTATCACTGTGTATATATTTACAGCTTGAATGCTCTCTCTCCCTTCTTAGATATTATCAGATCATGGAAAATTATTATTTCTGTTATTTTTAAATATGTTTTTAAAAGAAAATTATGTGGTGATTAGGTTATGCACAAATACAAAAATTATCATTAAAGCTATATAGTTACAGATGTATAAAACTTTAAAGTTTCAAAGCATTTTACATTTTATGAGAAAAACATATATGATCCACATTATGATGATGATGAAAATGATGGTAACAATGATCTTATGCCTGTGAAAGTATCCTGAGACTAAATGACTTGGAAAAGGTCACAACTAATGTTTTATAAAGTGAAATCTAGAGCTAGTTTCATAACTTTAAAGCCATAACATATTCTTTTGGCAAAATAAAAGGACTGAGTATATGAATAGCCCATCTTTACTGCCCATGTTATTGAGCCATGTTTTTAGTGTTTTTTGTTTGGGGGCAGGGCACAGATTTATCGTAAATTTATTGAAGCTCATTAATTTTGGATTTAGTTTTTTTTAACCTTTATTTTTATTTTTGAGAGAAAGAGAGAGAGAGAGAGCACGCGCACGAATAAGAGAGGGGCAGAGAGCGACAGGGAGACACAGAATCTGAAGTAGGCTCCAGGCTTTAAGTTGTCAGCGCAGAGACTGACGTAGGGCTCGAACTCATGAACCGTGAGATCATGACCCGAGTTGAAGTCATACTTAACCAACTGAGCCACTCCCAATTTTAGATTTAGAAGAGACTTAAATTGTAGAGAAGTGGGAATCTTGTTATATAACATTATGACTACAGGAATTGAATGAACTTGGCCTAGAGAAGCCGAGGATAGACACGACAGCTGTGGATGTTTGATAGACTGTACAAGAAGTATTAGGCTTTTCCTCACGGAGGTAGAACTTAACAAATGGTTAGAAGTTACCTAGCAGGAGGCTGTGTCTCAAAATGGGGAAGCGCCTCATAATTAGAAAAATCTGACAAGAGCACTGTCTTACCGAAATATATTCTACAATAAGAGATCTTCTAAGCTAAAGCTACATGACCCTCCGGCAAAGACTTTTTAAAAAGGGGTAGAGTGTTGCAGTAAATAGAAAATTGGTTTTGGGGGCCACTAATAGGGTTCCCCAAGAAAATCGTTAGAATCACAGAATGTTAAGGATGTGAACAACTTTGTGTTCCTCTCATTTAAAGATGAGAAACCAGGACCAAAGACGTTAATTTATCTGCTTAACATCACGAAGCGATTAATTAGAAAAATAATGAGTAAATCATTGAACTGAGAGAAAGAATACAGATTCCTCAAGTTGGTTTAACTAATAATCCAATGTGTATCAAGTTATTTTGATAGCCTTCAGGAAAACAAGCCTTTTTACCGCTGTACTATTCACCAGTGCCATGTGGCTTTTACTGAGAAACTTACGTGACTAAGAAGTAATTGTCCTAATTTATATCATCCCCTTGACAAGGATTTATTTTATATTTGCTATGGTTCATTTAGTCGAATCTGTAACATTCACCAAACCTAACAGTAAAGAAGAGAGCTGCCAGTATGACTTAGAACCTAATAAACACAAGAAACATAACTGCAACCATGCAGAGGCCAACTCATCAGTTCTTGAAGATTCCTTGGTAGAAAAGACCCGTGGGATGAAGCCATGAAGAGAACATAAATATATTAATTCATCCATCCTCTCATTAATTAATTCACTTATTAAATATTTATTGAGACCCTACTATGTACACACCAGGCATTTTTCTCTTCATATTTTTTCACATTTATATTAATTTAGTACACTATAGGTCATTTCTTGATCTCTAATCAGCATTTATTTTAAAGGCAAGATAAGAAGACACCCATATACTCCATTCTAAGTCTCATGCTACTGACTTTCAGAGGAAAACGTCAATAGAACAGGAAATTTTGGGTAAATCTAATCCATATTCCAAATATTTACACACCAACCACCACCAATATTTCGGCATATTTTGGGTTTGGGGATTTAATAAAACTATTTCTGAGTTTTGAGGATTCAATAAATCTATTTAAATCTATTTGCATAAAGGAGTAAAATGAATATGATTTCAAATGAGTGCAAATGTGTGCAAAATAATAAATCAATATTTACTAAGCCCTGTGTCCTGAACATAGGAAAATATTAAATATAATATTCTATTTAATTCTTAACACAACAGTGCAAAAGAGTATTGGTAGACCTATTTTACAGATAAAAACACTGATCCTCAAGAATATTACATACTTGGTATATGATGGAAACTCACTATGTCTTCTAACTACAAGTCCATCTTTTTCCCTATAATAAAGCAATTACTGGAAAAAATAACTAAGCTATAATGACACTGAGAAGAAAATTTATTTGAGTGACTAGAATTTGTTATATGGCACAGCCTCATTAAAAACGTCACAAAGGGGCACCTGGGTGGCTCAGTTGGTTAAGCGTCCAACTTCAGCTCAGGTCATGATCTCGCGGTCCGTGGGTTCAAGCCCCGCGTCGTGCTCTGTGCTGATAGCTCAGAGCCTGGAGCCTGTTTCAGATTCTGTGTCTCCCTCTCTCTCTGACCCTCCCCCGTTCATGCTCTGTCTCTCTCTGTCTCAAAAATAAATAAACGTTAAAAAAAAAAATTAAAAAAAAACCCTTGTTAAAAAAAAAGTCACAAAAAATTAAAGAAAAATTTTATGTTTATTATACATATGAAAATTGAAGCTTAAGGAGGAGCTGATCATTCAACTCCACATAGATAAAAACAGCTAATCTTGACTTCATACCTAGGTCATCCAGACTCCTAAGCCAGTGATCACAACTGTTATTCTGAACATTACGATTTTCTGCTTGTAGCAAAGACTGAAGGTTCCCTTGACCTACACCTGTTCAAAACCTTCTTCTGCAGCTAGAAACTCTGCATTTCTACCAAGTGCTGACCTTCTGGAATAATACTATATATCCCCAACTCCCTTTGGAACTAGGTGTTACCTTGTAAATATGCTTTTTTCCAGAAAGATGTAAGTAGACTATATGTGGCCTTTTCTGGACAACCTCAAAATAGAGTTTGCATTAATCCTTTGTCTATTTCTCCTTTGCATCTTTCTCCACGTCAGTACCTAGAATGCAGATATGATGGTTTACATTCTACCAGCCATCTTAAACCACATTTTAGGGACACTGGAGTAGACAGAAGGAAATGGCCTGAAACCTGGAAAAACATATAGCCCTGTCAAAGCAACACTGGGCTGCCTACCCTTAGCGTCTTTTAGCGAGAGAACAAAAATGTGTGTTCACTGTTAATTTTATTTGCTTTTGGCCATATGCAACTGAACTTAATTTAAATCATGCAATTCTATTACAAACTGGTAGACACATAAAAAAAAAAAACCTGAGTTTACATTCCTGTCAATTCAACACTTATTGAAGGACCATTGGATAAGCTACTGTGGTTAACACTATAGGAAATAGAGAAAAGCATTAGCTCATTACAGAAAAGAATAATTCTTAGAAGGTGAAGCTGAGTTAATTAATAACTAATTAAAATATAGCAGTACGGAAGACCTCACCAGTGAAACCAGTGGAAAGCATAAAAAGCAGTTATTTTCAATGTCTTGTTTTTCTTTTAATTTTTTAATGTTTATTATTATTATTTTTTAATTTTTAAAAGAGAGAGACAGAGTGTGAGTAAGGGAGGGGCAGAAAGAGAGGGAGACACAAAATCTGAAGCAGCGTCCAGGCTCTGAACTGTCAGCACAGAGCCCCACAGGGGCTCCAACTTAGGAACCATGAAATCATGACCTGAGTCGAAGTCAGATGCTTAACCAACTGAGACTCCCAGGCACCCCTTACATGTCTTGTTTTAAATAAAGTGTGTGAGCATCAACAAATAATACTTAAAACACTATTGATAAATTATAAAATTGCTGTCAAAGGGCCATTAACTTTGGCTAACTCTACTGATTAGGTACAGGTACAGAGATTAGGTACAGGTTAATTCTTATAGACAGCACACGAAACACGACATCAGAAGAATGTATCTTATTAACTTGGAATAAGTTCACATTGACCCCCTCTTAGTGAGATTTAAGAGTGCATAATGGCCAGAACACTTCTTAATTTCATTTATTTACCTCTGGGAACTGTGAACATTAATGGGTGCTTCTATGGAAAAACAATGACATCAAAATGATGTCATCATTTAAAATTTTGGTATTTCTGCCATGTTGTTGACTATTCGATATTGAGATATATATGCTTTATTATTTACACTTATACAACTTATATAACACATGTATATATATATATACAGCAAATATGTAGATATAGATCAATATTTCTGTCATGTATATATATAATGTGTACTATAAGAGGAAAACAATGAGTGAGAAGTTTGAGAAACTTCTTCTAATATCTCACAACTTGGTTGAGATAGAGCACTCAGGATACATTTATATTTTCATGTCCATTCATTCAGCTTATGCTTATGAAGTTTTGACAAGCTGCCTTGTGCAGGATTCTCTTCCTGTGTTCCCTAACTTTTCAGCATGCACTTGGGTTGAAATTAGTGGGACTGGGTACTCCAAAATACCATTTAGATGGAAGTGATGGAATCCAATTTCATAAGGAATCCAAAAATACCTCACAAGACCCTTGAGTTCCCTCTTCCCTTGATGTGGTGACCATAGAAGTCTCACGGCTCTAAGATAAAGAGCTAAATGTTTTGCAACAGACTATGACGTGAGCAAGAGGTGAATCTCTGGTATGTTAATCCATGAAGATTTCACATTTCCTTTATTCTAGTACCAAATGACAGTTTGCTGCTGAGTACCGGAATCCTTGAATTGGGTGCTGCTTTAAAAACGAAAACCTGTGAGATGCCTGGCTGGCTCAGTGGGTAGAGCATGTGACTCTTGGATCTCTGGGTAGTGAGTTCAAGTGCCACGTTGGGTGTTGAGTCTACTTTCAAAAAAGACAAAAAATAAAAATAGGTAGTGTTGATTTAGTGGTCAAGCACTAATGAAGCAACTGCTATTGGCAGCTAAAAAACGGCTGTCTGGGGGCGCCTGGGTGGCTCGGTTGGTTAAGTGTCCGACTTCGGCTCAGGTCATGATCTCACGGTCTGTGAGTTCGAGCCCCACGTCGGGCTCTGTGCTGACAGCTCAGAGCCTGGAGCCTGTTTCAGATTCTGTGTCTCCCTCTCTATCTGCCCCTCCCCTGTTCATGCTCTGTCTCTCTCTGTCTCAAAAATGAATAAACATTAAAAAAAAAAATTAAAAAAAAATAAAACACCATAGATACTTCAAAAAAATAAAAAATAAAAAAATAAAAAATGGCTGTCTGTAATAAGCTGTGAACAAATACTCAGAAAACCCACTGCTTAGTCTAAACGAAGAGACAAACCATGTGCTTTCTGAGATAACAGATCTAGGAGAAGGGTGCCAAATAACAGAATGTTGTAATGTTTTGTCTGCATATGATAAGATATTGAAGAAAACACATAAAATCAGGAAATAATGTCTTGAGTACAAGGAGAAATAAAAGAAAATAAAGGGATTATTAAAACTAGAGATCCAGGGCTTTCAAGGAAAGAGAACTCTCATATGTTATTAGAAGGAGTATAATTTAGCATAACCACCTTGAGAAACTGCCCATATTTTATAAAACTGAATATATGCATATGTATGACTCAGCATTTCTACTCCTAAGTGTATAAAAATAGAAATATGTATATATAGTCACCAAAAATACATGTATATAAATGTTCATAATAGCCCTGTCATAATAGCCCAAACTAGAAACTAGCCAAATGTCCACCAACAGTAGAATGGATAAATATATTGTGCAATAGTCACAAAATGAAATATTATACAGGATAATATGTAATGCATAACTACCATGTGAAAAAAAAATATATAGGTGAATTTCACAAACATAATGTTGAACCAAAAAAGTCGAACACAAAAAAATATGTGCAGTTGGATTCCATTTGAAAAAAATTCAAAATTCAACAATACTAATCTATAGTATTATATGTAAATGAAATTATTACCTGGGGGTGGGGTGGGATAATGCCCAGAAGAGGGCTTGAGGAGGGCTTTTGGGAGAACGGATAATATGGTGTTTCTTGATGTGGGCACCAGTTACACAGACATAGTCAACATTTAAAAATATACCAAGGTAAACACGTGTGTTCTATGAAGTTGTCTCCATGTTTATTATAATTCAATGAAAATAAAACAAAAATAGGTAATTCAGGAGTGGTCAGATTTAGAAAATCTCGTTGCTTCCAGAAATAATACTAAATCACATTTGAATAAAATGTCCCAATAAAATTTTTCAGTTGGATACTGTCATCAGTATTGCAAGGACTGATGTCTGACCTTCACATGTAAGCTAGCTCTTTTTTTATTTTATTTTATTTTATTTTATTTTTTTTAACATTTATTTATTTTTGAGGCAGAGAGAGACAGAACATGAACAGGGGAGGGGCAGAGAGAGAGGGAGACACAGAATCTGAAACAGGCTCCAGGCTCTGAGCTGTCAGCACAGAGCCCGATGCGGGGCTCGAACTCACAGACCGCCAGATCGTGACCTGAGCCGGTCGGACGCTTAACCGACTGAGCCACCCAGGCGCCCCAATCGTGATTATTATTAAGAATTAAGATAAATTAAGAATAAGACAAATTCACTTGTGATGAGCATAGCATAACATATAGAGGTGCCAAATCACTATGCTGGACACCTGAAATTATTATAAAGTGTATTAACTCTACTTCAATAAGGAAAATAAAAGTTTTTACTTTACTTTCACTTATTCCGCCTCTGTTCTTCTACATTACCTTATATAGATCCGAGTTTTTGACCTATATTACTTTCTTTCTCTCTAAAGAACTTCTTTTAATGTTCTTTGCAAGGCAGGTCCACTAGTAATAATTTATCTCAATTTTTATTTGACAAAGTCTATTTCTCTATCATCTTTGAAGCATAATTTTGCATGGTACATAAATCTAGGTTGGTAGTTTTGTTCCTTCAATACTTGAAATCTTTCACTGTACTCTTTTCTCCTGTTTGCTACACTTTTCCTTTTGATACCCTTTTCCTGTTTTTTCAGGACAAAGTTCTCATTTTTGTTCCTCTATCAATAAGGTGTCTGTCTGTTTGTTTGTTTGTTTGTTTTTGGGTTCTTTCAGGACTCTTATCTTTGATTTTGTTGCTGTTTGCTTGAAAATATGCCTTCTTTTTACATGTTAGGCTTTTCACATGTTAGGCCAGAGTGGTAACTTCCAAACTTCCATGGGAAGCCAGAATCCTTGATTAATGTTTTACAACCTCACCCTAAATCTGGCCTTACCTTCTTTTAAAAAAATAAAAATTTTAATATTTATTCATTTTTTGATAGAGACAGAGCATAAGTGGGGGAGGGGCAGAGAGAGAGGGAGACACAGAATCCGAAGCAGGCTCCAGAATCTGAACTGACAGCACAGAGCCTGATGCGGGGCTTGAACTCACGGATCGTGAGATCATGACCTGAGCTGAAGTTGGACGCCCAACTGACTGAGCCACCCAGGCACCCCTGGCCTTACCTTCTTGATTTATCTCAACAATAGAATGTGGAATGAGTGGCTTTTGATGCCAGGTATTTAGAAAGCTTCTATTCCCACTTGAGCTTTTTGGAAGCTTCATCTTTGGAGCCATGGCCAGCTATTTAAGAACTTCAACTTTCCTGAGGCCATAATCTCAAGATAGTTTCCTCATGGAGACACCATGTGAAGAAAGAGAAAGACACTTGTTTCATCCCTGGATATTCCATCCATTTGGCATATAAGCTAGTTCAGCTGAGTCATCAGACATCATAGGCTATGGCCTGACCAAATTCCTGTTTCATGGATTCATGAAATAGAAAATGGTTAAAATTTTAAGATACTTAACTTTGGGGTAATCTTTTAGATAGCAATATAAATGTGAAAAATATGCATTAAAATATAAAACAAATTTAGTATAAGTGTGTGGTTGTGTTCATTAAACATACTCGAATGAGGTACAAAGAAAATAGACTATAAAGGAAAGTAAGAAAGGGTCACAGAAGTATGCTAGAAGTGTGCTAGAAGAATGCCAAGAAAGAAGAAATCTCTGCTAGGGGAGGAAATATTCCCAGACTGTAAGCACCATGGGAATCAGGGCTGACTTCATCTGACTCATTACTCTACCTATTATGTCTGTCACAGGACAGATGCCTATGAATTTTGATCAAATTAATAGGTAGAATAAGTAATCTAATATTGTTGAATTTTGGAAGACTCTTGAAAGAAAGTGTGAATTTGTTCACATGTAGGTCAATGGAAGCAGGAAACAGCTGAAAATTCTAGACTGATGAAATAGCATGATACTCATAAAACAGAGAGAAGAATGTCTGGCGAGCATAAAGGACAGTAAAAGGCCATTTGGTACATGTCAGAGCACAAGAATAGGAAGAGAGAATACAGAGTCAGCTGTTGTCAAAGCAGACCCCAAAGAGTCTATACTTCCATTTGGCAGGCACTGAAAAAGCATAGTCTTGTCTTTTTTCTTTCTTTCTTTCTTTCTTTCTTTCTTTCTTTCTTTCTTTCTTTCTTTGATAAAATATAGTATTATAAGAACTTCTTGTTAGGAAGATAAATTTAGCAGAGGAATTTGGGACAGACCAGGAAATCATTTGCAAACATGAGAAGTCAAGAACTAAGTTTTAAGCAGCACCGTAAGAAAGTTCACTTACAATCAAGAATATTTAGCACCCGGTACCAATTCCTGAAGGTATATTCACAATCCTCTTCATTCAATAATGCAAAACTAGATGAGATTTGATAACATCCTCATGTCCTTTGCAAATATACAACTTCAGAGTGCTTTGATATCTTAAGGACATACTCAAGCTGACTATATTTTGACCCATGCAAATACTTCAAATGTAACTGAAGCGTGTGGGCATTCCCTCTGTATTCCACATGTTACTAGAACTGGCAACATAGTATCTGAGGATCGCTTTCTCCTTCCAGGGAAACGTAGGCATTTCTGCAGCAACAATAAATTGAGAGCTTTATTTATGAGTGTGAGTATGCTGTAGATTTCAAGAGGAGGAAGATGGCTATCTCAACTGCCATCTCTGCAGTTCCCTATTCTATATTAAGCCACATGTGTAATGATGTGTGGAACAATAATTAAATCACCGGAGTGTCACTTTTCTTTCTCTGCAGCACCGTTTCTGGGGCAGACTAACAAGAAAAATCTGTTCTGAGGCTTCAAGTAGCTTAATTTTTGTTTTTCCCTTCCAAGATCGTTATTTGCAACATCCACGGACTCCTTTAAGCCACGTCCTTTTTTTCTTAATACGTGAAATATATTATCAAGTAGTCATTATGGATAAAAAAAATGTAGTTATTATGTATATTAGCTATATGAACCTAACCTGGAATAATTCTCTAATTTTTAGACTGGCCTCAGAGACAGGTAACCTAGTTTTCATTAACAAAGATGCTGTCACTGGGGGTGGATGACAGAAAAAGAAGTTGGCAATATTAAATTAAATATGGAAATCTTACTTCATTTTAAGTATATCCATGTGAGTGTGTATTTCTAGAAAGCTAGATCCTAAGAGGTATACACAAAATCTCTAATGACAGTTTCAGGATATCATTTTATAGATAGATAGATAGATAGATAGATAGATATGTATATATGTATATATGTATATATATATATATATACACATATATATACGTATATATGTATATATGTATACATATATACATATACACATATACACACATGTACATATATATACACATAAAATATATACATATTTTACTATATATATACAAAAAATATATGTATATATATACACATACACACACACACTCATACACACACACACACATGAAACACACTCCAGTAATTGTTCATATTAACATGAATTTTACAATTATCAGACTAAGTCATTTACACACAGAATCCTTCAGAAAAATAGGTAGAATAAATCACACTCAATTTTAAAACTATAACAGAGAGAGAGAGAGAGAGAACCATATTTTGAGGGGGGAAAACAAAAACAAAAACTGCCAGGAAAGAACATATAAATGATGGATTATTAGTAGAGAGCAGTTAGAAAGGACCACATTGTGTTTCTTTTTCCAGATCAATTACTTGGTTACTGTTTTCTTTGTAGTCCCGATTCGGAATCTCTATTGTAAGGAGGCTGTCTTGACAGCCGTAGTACACAAATTACTTGGAGTAAATAAACTCCTATGTGCAGAGTCTATATTTATAACCAGAGCTATTTTCTAAGCAGATACATGACATCCATATGACCACAGTCACAAAAACCTGCACATATCTAATACGCGAAAAGATAAGAAACTGCATTCTCCTTTCACTTTAAAAAAAGAAACATACAATTCCAGGAGCTTGGCTTCTTAATCCACTTATCTCCTTTTTCAGTCCTCTTCTGCCTCTCTGTTTTGTCATGTTTTTCCATTTTAGTAGAAGAAAAGAATATTGCACAGCTGTCCTAGAGGCACTTTTTATTGTTGTTTTGAAAAATCTTTTTCCCTGCAATAACGGCAACCCTTATTAATCTTTTCTTCCTCTTGGTCTCAGTGGTTCTCTTTCCTTTCCCTCCCCACCACCCCCCCACCCCCCCTCCCCCGCTTCCCAGCAGAAACCGTAGGTGGTAAAAATGATTTCTTTCTTCCAGGTGTCTGTGCTCCATTGGGAATTAGCAAAAGTGCTGGGTTTTATGCTGATCTCCCCTGTGCAAAGGGGGGGGGGGGGGGAAATACATCAGTAGAACTGAGTTTGCTCTGAAGAGCCAATATGTGTGGAAGCATTTTCAAATTCTAGGTCAGCGGCGAACAGCAAAGAAAGCCTTCTTTATAAAGAAGTCTCATGTTCTGCCTAATTATTCTGAGTTTCAAGAAGGAGCTGCTGTCCAACCACTTGGTTGAAGTAGTTAAGTGTAATGAGTTTTATTCCTGCAGTTGTGTCTGGGTTTCTAAATTTTCGTAAGCCTGTACCAATTGTCTAGGAAGTTGTCTTTTTTTTTTTTTTTTTTTGAATAATGCCCAGTTAGTAAAAGCTGAGCCCACAGGCAATTTCTACCTCACTTGTGAGGGTTTCTCTACTCGGACTCTAAAGTCACCAATTCCCACGGTCAGGTAAATGGAGTCAGGGTGGACTTACCTTTCCTTGCGAAGTTTGGAGACCATGATCTATGTTTTATTGATGCCTGTAACAAGAGAAAATGCAGTGCATGGCATTTGTGAGCAGTGACTGCAGAAGAGAGGGAGAGAAACACGGAATTCATATGAGCAGAAATTGATTTGAGCCCTTTTTGGCATTTATTACCTGTGAACACCTGTTAAATCATTAATGGCTTTTCAAATTTAGCTTCCTTATCTATACTAGGAGAAAACTAACAATTCTTACTTCTTGAGATGTTTGTGCAGATATAACACATGTATAAGATTTATTATAATACCGGCACATAGTCAACACTCTGTATGCATTAGTTGCTATTATTATCATTCTCATAATCATAATTATGTGCATAGAGTCATAATTATATGGATAGAATTATACACATGGAAAAGATATTAGAACACTTAAAACAACTATGTCTTGTCATAGGTTGATATTTACTGATAAAACTGAGTGCAAAGATTAATGCCTAGTACAAGATCACACAATTAGTTAAAAAATTAGACCAAAATCAGCCCCGTTTTCTTCTCTCGTGATCTGTGTGGAGAATTTAAATAAAACAGTGATGTCTCATGCAGTGTTAATTTTAAGCCAATCAGTCACAAAGGACCCGTTATTAGTGATTTATTGACCCATTCCCCCTGACAAAATGACTCTGTTACTAATCACTTTGTCACGATATTTAAATACATTAATTATTAGGAAGGTTAAAGATGGTCCAAAGTCACAGAGCCACGTAATCAAGTAGCCAATTTGGTCAAGTTGTATTATGAATTTTGTATTCTGATTTTGCAACCACATGCACAAATCAGCATAAAAAAATGGGGATTAACTTTTAAGTGTATACTTTGCAGATAACTAGTTAAACTCAGCCAAATAACTGAATTAGTAACCCACTGATTTTTAAATCCATTGGTTAAACAACCTCAATAATTGTCTTCTCTTGACTTGTTGTGTGTGTGTGTGTGTGTGCGCGCACATGGTTGTGTGCGAAATAACCATGCCTACTATCTGACAGGGTTGCCTCTAAATGAAATACTTATAAATGTCTTTTAAGAATAACAGAAATAATTTTATCTGATCTAGGGAATGGCATTGCTGGTAGATGGCCAATTATATGTAATCATAGTGCATCTTCTCTATGACCTTGGTCTTGCAATTTCTCTTAAGAGGATAGGAAACAAATATTTGGGGATGCCAAATTCTAGTATACTCTAAATTTCTCCTTTCCAATGGCCAAATAGATAGATAAATAGATGGCCAAACAGATGATTTCAGGTTTTCTATTTTTGTGGTTGGATGTGTATTGAATATAAGAATATCTCTCATGGACTTTAAAACTTGCTTCCCATTGTGAAGCATAATATTATTATTATTCCCATAATAAATGTGGTGTCTCCATCTGTTTAATTCTACAGCTTATGTGCTTTTCGTTATACCACACCGCCTCTCATCTTCTTGCAGAGATCTCGGAAGTGGATTGTAGGGGGCGCTGGGTAAGTGGAAATAAGTCCCTGGGACTTCGAGTTCCTACCTGCATATAATTTACAAACAGTATGGTAATCAGGTAACTGAAATAAAAACAAGGTTCCCAGAGTAAGCACTTCCATTCCCATTACTCAAAACTAAGCTAACTTAACATTCTTTTCTGTATCTCTAAACATATTTTCTGACTGTCCCTGGACAGGACACAATTTGTAGTACAATTCAAAAATGTCACAGGAAAAAAAAATTTACACTCCTAAGTGTCTAAATTGGGGACAGAAAATCTTTCAGCCATTCAACACCAATCTTACCAATCTCTCTCAGTCTTCCAACTCGTGCCCACTTCAGTCCCCTGCAATAAATAAATAAATAAATAAATAAAGGGATAATCACAGTCTGGAAATGTCTTTGAGAGCTTTAATTCATTATTTATTTACATGAGGACATTGAACATGCATGGAAGCTCTTATTTCCAAAGAACTTCGCTTGTCTTTTTCATTATTTCGGTAGAGATTTTATTTAAATACTTTCAAGTAATTTCCTTAAAAGATAAGCATAAGTCCTATTAGTCTATTTTTTTTTCAGTTTTTGTTTATTTTGAGAGAGAGACAGAGACAGAAACAGAGACAGAGACAGAGACAGAGAGAGCCGGGAAGAGCAGAGAGAGGGAGAGAGAACCCCAAGCACTGACAGTGCAGAGCCCAACATGGGGCTCAAACTCATGAACCGTTAGATCATGACGGGAGCTGAAATCAAGAGTCGGACACTTAACCAACTGAGCCACGCAGGTGCCCCAACTCCTATTAAGCTATTAATCATGAAGTTTTTAGCATGGTGGTGAGCATCACGGAGGCTGGTGTTTTCAGACAGTAAGTCTGTTTTCAGATTCTTGCTCCGTCACTCACTGGCTGAGTGACCTGATTCACCCTCACTGTGCTTGGTTTGCTCACCCGTACAGCACTGAACAATGACTCCTTCATGGGCTTGTTCATCTCAAACACATATTCAAATTATTTTGTATTGTGTGCCGGGAAAATAATGGACAAAGGGTCAGTTTTCGTCCATACAGAACCGGTGTAGTAATTTAACACAAGGATTAAATTCATGTATATAGAGTCCCATAGCAGGCTCTCATTAGTAGTTAGTCATTTATTATATACTGTCAGTTTAGGTACCAGACATTCTGCTCGGATCCTCTTTTGTTATCTTTGCAATTCTTCAAATTGAACCTACAAGGGTTTTTAATGCCTGCTTTACAGATTGAAAAATTGAAGTTCAGATAAATTACTTCCCTAAAGTCATGCAAAAAGAAATATTAGAGTTGGGCTTCAAACCCAGGTCTGTTTAACATCACATAAGTATATAATGAAATTCATCTGACCTAAAAAGAAGGTACTAGCCGTGAGGGAAAACCGGGTAAACTCCGTAAACTCCCTTGAATACATGCCATCTACTTTAATTTCTTTTCCTTAGCCGCTGAATACTTAAGTGGGTCTATTTCACTTGGGATGGTTACCACATTATGCTACCTACAATATGTATAATAATAATAATATATGTATAATATGTACAATAATGTAAATTATGCATACATAATACATTATGCTACCTACAATATGTATAATAATAATAATATATGTATAATATGTACAATATGTATAATAATAATAATAATAATAATAAATAATAGCTGGTGATTTTATAGATGCTGACAAATACTTCATTATAATACACAGTGAAAAATCATGTATATGATACACATGAATAATCTGTATATTATTCATGAAGTCTCCAGTATGTTTCGCTGATGTACGCAATTGAAGTCCATTAAGATAAATGTGTAAATGTTAAAACTCTTAAATATCTGTGTACAGTTTAAGTGCAACCATCTAATAAAATGATATGATAAACATCACAACCGAAATTAATCCATTAAATATGAGTTACAAAACGTGGACTCTTTCAGTGCCAGTGTCCTAGAAGGCTGTACCTGGCCACTTAGCCAGATAACCATTAACTTGCGAAAATATCAATTAAATCACATATACACTTATTTCAATTTGTTTCAATTGTATAAGCGAACACAAAACATTGTCAAGTTCATGTTTGTCATTACTTAGACAAAGTTAGTTATGAATTTGGTCATATTTACATTAAAAATAATGCCTTTATGGGGCACCGGGTCGGCTGAGTCAGTTAGGCATTCAACGCTTGATTTCACCTCAGGTCATGATCCCAGGGAAATGGGATCAAGCCCCACATCAGGATCCATACAGGGCATGGAGCCTGCTTAAGATTCTCTCTCACTCCTTTGCCCATCTCCCCTACTTGTGCTCTTTCTCTCTAAAAAAAATAAATACATAAAATTTGGAAAAAAATAATAAAAATAATGATGCATTCAGATAGGCACTTCCTCATCTTCCCACGATACAAATTACTTGTCTTTCTACATCCGGTCCCATATTTAATTTCACTTTGGTTATTATGTGAGAAATGCCCCATTTCTTCTCAAAGCCAACCCAACTCTTGTGCTCTGGGTCTCAATCAAGTTAGTTACCTGTAAGATCCTACTTTTGCAAAGATGTCTCCCTTGTAATTACTCTCCTTCCATTGGACCTTCTAATCACAACATACACTTCATGATTGCCGATGTCAGAAACTAACAAACAAAAAACCCGAAAAATAAATAAATAAGATAAGATTGACCTTATGGTTGCCAGATTTAGCAAATAAAAATGGAGCAATAAGTATGGGACCCAGTCAAATAAGTAAATGCTTTTTTAGAGAATAAATACGTCCCATACTTATTCTAAAAAACGATGACTTGAAATTGAAATTAACTGGGCAGCTTGCACTGTATCTGGTAACCATACTAACTCAGATTCACAGTGAAACTTCTTGGAAAAAACCAGAAAACAGGTCTTTTAGTGTAGTCTCTACTCTTTCATCTCATATTTTTCTCTGCAAGCTTCTCTACACAGACCTCATTCTCAAACTTTGCAAGAAAACAGCTTTTCTCAAAACCACCAATTCTATGAATGTGGTCAAATCCAGTTGTCACCATCCTGTTCAAATTTTGTCAACATCTGTGTAGCATTTCATACATGATCCCCATGCTACATGACACCTTTTCTCTTCTAACCTTTGTGACAACATACTCCAGTGTTTCATTTGTTTTACCCATTTGATTGACTGTGATTTTCCAATTATGTGCTTACATTTCTACTGTTCAGCTTCTGCTTTTGAAGAATATTCACATGAGATCTTGTTGTTGGGCCTCTTATATTTTTAATGAATAAAGTCTCTTTCAGTGACTATATTCATGCTAGTAGAACTTAATGGCATCTAGATGTCAGTGACTCCAAAAGCAGATTATATCTTACTGCAATTCATTTCTTGCAGTTCTCCCTATTAGTGCAATGGTTAAGAACACAGAATCAAATTAAATGCAATCGGTAATTCAAGTGCTTTGGTATTTTACAAGCTAAAGATGAAAACAAAAAAAAAAGAGGGATGCAAAACATTTTATAGGTAAGTTCAATGCGGAAATCTTTTTACAAGGTGTTGATGTCATGACTTGGAAACATACTTCATTGTTTACACTGTTAATCACCTTTTAAGTTAGGAGTAAATACCAGAATATAAAATGGCATTATTCTTGAATTCATGGCATTTATAAACTAATTGAAATATATATACACTCTCATTTAAGCCAAATAAATAACTATAAGCAATAACACAGTAAGAATGAATGAATGTAGAAAAGTAAAAATATTAGTCAACTTGAAAACCTATCTGAGAGCTAAGGGCTAACAGTGCCACCTGACATGGGGGTGAGGAGGCAGCTGGGCCGAATTCTAGCAGAGACTCAAAAAGCTGTCTGGTGGAGGGGTCACTTGTTTTATAATTGTAAGAAGTCCCAGTATAATACCTAGGCAATGCTTAAACATCCAAAATATACATAAAACTTAAACTTTAATAATATATTTTTAGATACTAAAATATATGATACTAAGACAAAACAAGGACTAAATTTGCAATAGATACAAGGCAGAATGTATACTATGTGCTAGGCAACATACCATGTGGGTTTTTTTTTAATGTTTATTTTTGAGAGAGAGAGTGTGAGAGAGAGGGAGATACAGAATCCGAAGCAGGCTCCAGACTCTGAGCTGTCAGCTCAGAGCCCGATGAGGGGCTCAAACCCACGAACCGTGAGATCATGACCTGAGCTGAAGTTGGACGCTTACCGACTGAGCCACCCAGGCGCCCTGCCGTGTGGGGTTTTTAAGATTTTATTTTAATTCCAGTTAGTTAACATAATATATTAGTTTCAGGTGAACAACATAGTAATTCAACAGTTCCATACCAATTCATGTGTTTTACTTGGATTGATTACCTTGCTAAACATGAACAATATTTGAGATAGGAACTATTATTATGCCATTTTTACAAATGAGTAACCTTAAATTCAGAAGAACTAAGCAATTTTCTGAAGTGTATCCAGACACTAGATGGTATTGTTAGGATTTGCAACAAGGTAGCCTTACTCCTGGGACTACCCCCATACCCACAACACTTTAAAAGAGCTTGTTTTCCAACAGTTAAACAGATATATTATAGCAAACTGAAAACTAAATGCAAAAAAATTCTCAAGTCAATTCTAGTATGGCTTTAGGCAATGTTCCCACACTGTGTGCCCTTGAGATTTTAATAAGCACTTGGGCAGAAAGGTCTGTGGTCAAATACATCTGTAAAGTAGCCTATCACGTTCCCCATCTTAGGTACTCAAATTGCATGTTTGAAGTTTGGAGAGTCTTTCTTAAAAATTATTAAATCAAGTAAAAGTGATTACATTTCTGAAGCCGGGAAAATTAATCAGGAGAATTTTTTTTTCTCTTTTAAAGTGTGGATGTGGAAGTAGAAACAGACTTAAAAATAGAAGACATGGCATTCCAAAATAAATCAGTGGAATAGAATATATTTTTAGATACTAAAATATATGATACTAAAGTAAGGATACTAATAAGATAATAGTAATCAGAAAATAGGGTTATTTATACCTGGTGTGCTGTGATTTGAAGGGGCGTATGGGCTCCAAGAACTTGCTTTTCTTTCTTTTTTTTTAATGTTTATTTATTTTTGAGGCAGAGAGAGATACAGCATGAGCAGGGAAGGGGCAGAGAGAAAGGGAGACACAGAATGCGAAGCAGGCTCCAGGCTCTGAGCTGTCAGCACAGAGCCCGACGTGGGGCCCGAACTCACGAACTGTGAGATCATGCCCTGAGCCGAAGTCGGACGCTTAACTGACTGAGCCACCCAGGCGCCCCAAGAACTTGCTTTTCAATGTGCATCTGGATGACTAGCTGCTTTTTCGCTGACAAGGCTGCTAGAAATAAAGACTATCAGACGTCACCCCAGACCCAGACAATCTGAGTCTACTTTTTAACATGACACCCAGGTGACTCATATGCTCATCATTATTTTGGAAGGCCTGACTAAAGTAAATCTTTCTTAAATTTAAAATGAATAGAATCACCGGGAAAGTTGATTGAAAACGCGTGTTCCTAGGCCCCACCTTCAGAGGATTTTAATTCATTATGTCAAGGGCAAGACTAAGGCCTTACCATGGTCAACAAGTGGCCCAGGTGATTCCAAAGTAACTGGTGGCCGAAATACACTTTGACAGTGCTCCGGGTTTAAAGCTTCGTTAGTTTTGGGAGTGTGAAGAGAAACAGGTTCAGATGTACGGAGTTCTTAGGTATTAAGTCCCTTTGATGCCCTTACGCTCAGGAAGGAGTTCCTTAACTCCATTATTCCAAGTTGCTCATCAACTTTTTCATCCGCTAACATGGTGTGTAATGACTATCTCTATGCCAGTGACTTCTAATTCTCTGTCTGGATATCTCCTCCAAGCTTTAGGTTCTGCAGATAACCACCTCTGAAACAACTCTGAAACCCCACGAGCTCATTATCGTCACGGTCCGGTCTTTTCTGAGGGCACCACTCTCAATAAAGCAAATATGAAATTGAAGTTATCACAGACTTTTTCCTCTCCCCAGCCGTAAACCCTCCCCAACACAATCCCATGATCTTGCTGATTTGACTTCCTAACCACCTCTCAAATTAATTTTCTTCTTTTCATTTCTGTTATCATTACTTTAACTTAGGCCCCAATCATTTTTCTACTGGCTGACTTCAAAATCCTTCTAACTGATACCCCTCATTCCAATCTCATCATCTTTGAAATCATCCTACCTAAAATAGCCAGATCTATCTAAATAACCAACCATCCTTTTTCTTGCAGAAAATCCCTTTAAACTCCTCGTTATCCCTGATCCACAGCTGAAGTTTCTGATATAGGGTGCACCCAGCCTTTATAAACTAGCATTAGGGATCCTTTCTACCACTCAAGCCTTCCTGCTTCGTCACCAGCAGCACCAAGAAGAAAACCAAAGCACATATATGATTTGTTCTCTCTACCATGTGGAGATACTTGGAATGTAGCATAGATTTACCACGAGGAATCAGCGTCATAATGAAAATATAGTACAGGGAGTTATTTTCCTGGCCTCAATGCTCCATAAATACAAACGGGTGCTGTTATCACATTATTATCATATTATTGAAGTTATCTGTTTGGGATCTGAATCTCCATATACCTTTATGCTAAGAAACCTCCTCCTCCCCTTCCCTCTCTTTCTTTACCCATATTTAGTTCGGTCCTTATACTTAGAAAGTGCTCAATAAATGTGTGTTCCATCACATTGAATGAGAATACCTCCAAGCCTCAAAAAGCCAAAAGCACCTGTGCTGGCATCCAGAAGATTTCAGGAGATTAACTTTTTAATTTTAACCAAACTTCAATCACATTGAGGATTGAATGAAACAGTTAAACAGTGCCGATACTCATAAGAGTATAGTATATTCAAAATTCATTTTTCATGACTGTATAAGTAACAATCATGTGATGTTCTTGAGTCACAATGTATGCCAACTTATTTGATATTCATATTAGCCCCAAAAGGTAGAAAGTTATCTTCTCTGGACGGATGACAACCAAAGCTCATTTGGTTAGAGGGCTTTTCCAAAACAGAGCTAATAAATAATAGAGCTAGAAATTTAATCTGATCTCCCAATGTCAGGTTCTTTCTCCTATCCCAGACTGCAACAACTGCCCAACCCCAAAGGCTAGTCAATTATATACAACTTGTTTTTCCCCTAGAATTTTGCTATAATAGATACCAAACATGAGAAATAACCACATATTGCCTATTCTGTTCCAAGTCAATCCAATGATTACATTTTACGTATTTGTAATCGTGCATTCTTAAACTCAAATAAAAACACAGTATGGGAGCATTGTTAATTTGTGCCTTGCACACCTAAAAGAAAATCTGCACTTTGAGTGTGTATTTCCAATGCTATAAATCATGCTGGTCCTAATAACTACCTTCGCAATTCACAATCCCCAGATTATTAGTTATATCCCTAACACAAGTACAACTTCAGCATTATATCTTTTCCTCGTCCATCCCAGACCCATGAACATTCTTTCCATGCAGAATCAGACACCAAAACATACACTGTTCATCTTCGTTTTTCTGGGGGTTTGAAATTTATCCAGTCTTTCCAACGTTTCGTCAGTCATGGAGTTAAACAGCATAAAATTCGGGAAATCCCTTAGAATATGAAGAGTTTTCTCCACCATGATCATGAGTCCTCATGCTTAACCATGATCCTAAACACGTAGTGCTTAGTTTCCAGGCAACTTCCTTTCATAATTCTCATTTCTGAGGATCACTGAAAGGTTGACCCTGTGCAAAGATTTACAGTATTAGTAGTCCCAGGAAAACTCACCACAACCTCATTTGCAAGTTAGGATGCAGAAAACTTGACCAGGAAAATTCCATGAGGCCATATTAAAGTCTCCTGGTGTTGTAAACATAGCATATTTCAGAGAAGGCTTCGGCCATAATCTCAGAAATACTATATACAAAAGTAAGGATTAAAGGCAGGAACTAAGACAGGTTCTCCCACTGAGAAGGTTAAGGTCTGCCTTTAGACAGGTGTGGTCACAAATACCTTGCAATGTTACCCAAACTGACTTAGTTATATAGAGTAGCCATCTGCCGTCCACAGATCTTTCTAAAATTCTCAAATCTGTTTATTCATAAAGACATTCAAACTGATGGAGGAAGAGAATGGCTTGGGCACTATATGTGTAGTAAGTTGAATATAGGGTCAGTGATATATTTCAGACATTTGAGACTTTTCACCTTAAAATTCAGTTAATTCTTTTCCTAAAGAGTTTGAATTCCATCCAGTCTTCTTGTTTAAATTTTGTTGATGTTTATTTATTTTTGAAAGAGAGAGAGACTGAACGTGAGTGAGGGAGGGTCAGAGAGAGAGGGAGACACAGAATCTGAAGCAGACTCTAGTCTCTGAGCTGTCAGCACGGAGCCCAAGGCGGGGATCAAACTCACGGACCGTGAGATCATGACCTGAGCCGAAGTCGGATGCTTAACCAACTGAGCCACCCAGGAGCCCCTGAATTCCATCCAGTCTTTAATACAAAGTAACATTTTCAGGTTTAGATTCTTGAATTGTCTATGTACATAAACAGTCTTAAAACTTTAGATGTTGAATAATATTAGAACACTTTCTCTCAAACTGATTTTGCATACTTAGAAAGTATCAGTGGAGATTCGAATGACAGGCGTAGGACCTGATCAGTTTTATGCATTGAGGCATGGAACTTATGTGTGCTTAATCATAAGACAGTAATGGTAATAATGCCTTCAGTTTACGTCTTTGGCTTTTGTTGTTTTGGGAGTATATATCCAAACTCCAAACTTTGGATCTATACACTATGTTTTCTAAGGTATATACTATTTATGAGGTGTGTGATTATATTACCACCAAACTGATTCATATAAAGCAGCCTCCAACTCCCCAAGACGTGCTCTCATTTTCAACCAGGATTTCTAATAATTCTGTTTCATAATGATTTTTTTTTAATAAAATAAGACATGGTTAATGCTTTATCATAACAAAATATATCAATGATTTTAACCATGTTATTCAGAAAGTACAGTAGAAATGTCTTAATATTTTAGTACATATAAATACATTAGTCTCCTGGTATAATGTCAAATATTAAACAAAGATTATTAATATAATATGTATTTCATGATATTACTGTCTATTGTTAATGACTCATTATGCAAAGACAAAGGTCACTATTTGTTTCTCATTTCAGGGTAATTTTGAGGTGACAGCTTTGCATCTGTTCTTGGAAATTTTTTACACAGAAAAACTTTGGAAGTCTCGCTGCCTATGAAAATAAGGAGATTTTCATTCAATTATTTCTATTTTCTTTTCTGCAACATAATTTTAGAAGATACGGTTTCAGAAAGAAAATGTAGCCATCTGTTCTGTTTGTTACCTGTTGACTCTGGGCTGTTGCTACAGATATCTACTTGTGTATTAGTCAGGGTCCTTCACAGAAACAGAAGCAAGAGGACAGAAAGATTTATATAAAAGGATTTATGATAAAGTATCGCCTCACGTAATTATGGAGGCTGACAAGTCACATGATCTGTCATCTTTAAGATGGAGACCATGGAAGACAAGGAGTATAGCTTGGTAGCCTGAGAGCCAGAGAGTGGATGGGGTAGTTTCTAGGTAGAGTTTGAATGTATAAGAACCAGGAGTGCTGAGCACAAGAGATCAATGTTTCAGCTCAAGCAATCAGAGGGAGGGCAAATTCTCCCTTCCTCTACCTTTTTGTTCTATTCAGGCCCTCAGTGGATGAAACGGTGCCCACTCACATTGAAGAGGGCAATGCACTTTGCTTAGTCTAGTGATTCAAATGCTAACTTCTTCCTCAAACACTCTCACAGATACACAGAGAAATAATGCTTAACCGGAAATCTGGGCATCCTGTGATTCAGTAAAGCTGAGACATAAACTCAACCATCACAATATGTAAATTCATTTCTTCAAATACAGTACAATTCTTCATGCAGAACATGTAAATGAAAGTGCTACTTTTGGAATTGCTGATTTATAAAATGTTCACCCACAATCACCTTGTGTGTTATGATACTAATATATTTTTAGAAGATAGATTTACTCATATTATATTTCCAAAGGTTGATAAACACAGAGGAAAACTTTGACCCAGAAAAGAACTATGTCTGTGATGGTTTTGTATGTGTATGTTTTGTTCAGATAGGTTTCAATCAAAAAATGTGAAAAATAACTATCAAGCAGCTTATGATAATGGTACTTCAATTTTGCTCCACAACAATGCTCGTGAATCTCAGTCTAGACAGAACAAACACCTGACAGAGGAAAATAAAACAGTTCAGTCTAATAATCTGTTACTCATTGACCTCTTTTCTGAGATTCTCTACAGGGTGAATAGTCTCTTATCCAATACATATCCCATTGCCACACAGATCTATTCTGCTTTGTAATTGTTCACCCAGGTATGTTTATAATGGACAATGGACAAGAGATGTAAGAATGGTGGCCTAGACACTAGAATTTCTTACAACTGATAAAGAAAACTGAAATCCATACATTGATATGCTGCCTCATTAATAATGAAAATAATTTTGGATACAGGGATTCTAATGAGACTAAAACCGTGGACCTCATTAGGCTACAGATAATGTGTTTAACCAGACATTATGGTTTTCACATGTATTGAAGATATTTTAAAAATCAACATATGGTTGCTTGAATCTATTACCCCTATTAAAAAATGTTTTTTAGTTTATTTGTTTTTTGAGAGAGATAGAGTGAGCAGGCGAGAGGCAAAGAGAGAGGGAGAGAGAAAGAATCACAAGGAGTCTCCGCACTGTAGAGCCTGATGTGGAGTTCAACTCATGAACTATAAGATCATGACATGAGCTGAAATCAAGAGTGAGACGCTTAACTGATGAAGCAACGCAAGAGCCCTGTATTACTGCAATTTTTATGAAAGCTTTGCTGATTTTTCCAGAGTTCACTTTTAGTTTATAGGCAAGATAGGTATGAGGAAAAATAAAGAAATGTATGATGTCTTTATTAATTTTAGTAAGATGGCCTTTATCTTGTGGTAACACACACACACACAAAGTTTTTATATGTTTAATTTACTTTGTATGACATCTAAGATTTTTGAAATATTTTCATGAGTTAGGAAAACACAAGCATTATTATCCATAGTTTACAGATAAGAAAAGGAAGGAAATCAGAGGTCCTAGTAATTGTCTAATTCTTTTTTTTATACTTCTGGTTCTAGATGAAAAAAAAAAAAAAACACTCTCTTGACTGAAAGATCTCTATATGCCACACTAAAGTAATGGGGTGTGTGTGTGTGTGTGTGTGTGTGTGTGTGTATATATATAGTATATATAATATATGTATATATTATATGTATATAACATATATATGTATAATATATGTATATAATGTATATATGTATAATATATGTATAATATATATGGTATATATATGTATATATATATGTATGTAATTTTTTAAATATTACCTTATAATTCTTTACTTTGCACTCTGGATTACTATGGAAACTTCATGTGACCAAAGCTTGTCTAATTAGTTGCTTTTGCCCAGAACACTGAGCTGTCATTGAATCAGCATAGACGACTGAAGAATATTGAGTTTTTTCACTGTGGTGGCATCTAGCAAGATCCAGGAGGCCCACTGTTGGAGGCAGCACAGTGACTCTAAGCAGACTGCTCGTGCAGATGACGTGGCCCGTACTCTCTGATGGCCTTCTCAGACACAGAGAATTCCTGGGCATTACTCTCCAGACTTCCAATAATTTCATGAGCTCAGATATAGAACTCTACTAAATTGTATATCAGCTTAAGTTAGTGGGGGTTGATTTCTGAAATAGGCAACAAGATTGTGACAGGTGCACCGGTAAAGCACACAACTGACACCTTCAGTAGATGTAAGAACAGCACATCAAAGGGCAACACATTTGGGTTCTAGTTTGGGAATTTTCACTTAATATCTGTATAAAATCTTGCTAAGTAATGCACTTTCCTTGGACATTCCTTTTACTGTAAAAATGAAAGAATTTGGTTAATGATCTCTAAGATACTTCAAATATCTAATTTTCTATAATTTTATGATTTCTCTTGGTTTGGAGACAGTGAGTCAAAGTGGGATAAAGGAAATGACAAATGCATCAAGCCTTATGAACAATTTAACCCAACTCTCAAGTCAGTTCAGCCTCTGAGTACATTAAGATTCTCTTCACCCACTCACTTGCTGTTATGGGACAGGATAAACTCTCAAGCGGTTTTGCACATGTAGAGGCCAGGATTTATATATATATATATATATATATATATATATATATATATATATATAAAGTAGAAAATGCACAGACTAAAAGGCTAAAGACTGGAGAGGGGAGGGGATGGAAAGTATAACAAACATTTGGAAGGAAGTAAAAACGCCTTTAAATTGAGTCCCAGAAAGGAATGTTGAGAGAATAGAGAAGTAATAGATGAAAATTTCCCAAAAGTAACAGATAAGGATTCAAGAAGAACAGCAAAACACAAAAAGGGTTTTCTTTGTAAAATGGCTGACAACCCAAGACCAAGATAAAATATTCAACACACACATACACACACACACTTCTTTAAAAAGAGGATCTTACTACATGACATTTACCTAAATTCACTGAAAACGTATGTCTACCCAAAAACATATACGGATGTTTATGGAAGCTTTGCTAATAATTGCCAAAACTTGGAAGCAATCAAGTTTGTTTTGTTTTTTTTCCAATGGGTGAATTATTAAATAAATTGTGGTACATTCAGACAATGAAATGCTATTCAGCATTAAACATAAATGAGCTATCCAGCCATGAAAAGACATGGAGCCGTCGTAAATGCATAAGGAAAAGAAGCCAGTTTTAAAAAGCTACGTACTGTATGAGCCCCACTAAATGGCACTGTGAAACAGAGAAAACTACGAAGAAATATAAAAGATTAATAGTTACCAGGAATTAGGAGAGAGGCAGGGATGAATGGGTAGAGCACAAAGTATTTCTAGGGCAATAAAACTATTTCAAATGTTCCTATTATGGTGGATACATGTCATTATATATTATGAAAAAAAATCTGACCTCTAAACTGAAATAATAAATTTAGAAAACAATCGCATGACATTTTTAAAGTACTAGAAAAAAATTACTAAGTCGGAAATCTTTCTAGGATAAATAGTATGTAGAATGATGACAATATAAAGTGATTCCAGATGAATAAAAACCTGATATAAGTTGTCATCAGAAGATCTACCCTAGCAGAAATACTTAGGGATCTCTTTAGGTCAAAGCAAAATGAGTTTAGGTAGGAACCTAAAAATATAGGAAAATACAAAAAGTAAAAGAAAAAGATTGGTAAGTAGCTGAGTGGAAATGAACATTGGCTATAAATATGATAATGTCTCTAAAAAGAAAATAAAATACACGCGAGATTAAAGATCATGGGGTGCCTGGGTGGTTCAGTCAGTTAAGCATCTGACTTGTTTTTCATCTCAGGTTGTGATCTCGTGGTTCCTGAGATCTAGCCTGGCCTCAGGCTCTGCAGAGACAGTGTGGAGCCTGCTTGGGATTCTCTCTCTCTCCCTTCTCTCTTTGCCCTTCCCCCAGGTGTGCTCACATGTTCTCTGTCTCTTTCTCTGCCTCTCTCAAACAAATAAATAAACATTAAAAAATTTAATTAAAATGAGACATGAGAAAAATAGAAAACAGAAATATGGTAGATCAAAACCCAATATATTACTGATTACATTGAAAGTAAACTGATTATTATAATAGAGAGAAAAATTCTCAGATGATAAAACTATCTATCTATCTATCTATCTATCTATCTATCCATCCATCTACCTATCTTCTATCTTCACACAAACACCTCTTTACAAGAGTCACACGTGACAGGTGACAAAAAAGTTAAAGGTAACATGATTAAAAAAGCAAAATAAGAATGTCAAAGGAGTTGTAGTCAGATTCACTCAGATGGCGTAATCATTACAATGTTGTCTTGGGGTCCAGAGAAATCCCAAAATGGACTAGTCCTAAATTTGGGGGAGTAAGGGTGAGAACTTACCTCACATTCCTCATACATGGAAAGGAACTTCTTTCCATTGCCCAAAAGAATCAACTAGAAAGAACACATGCAGCCTCCTATAACCCGCACTCTTCTTCATTTGTCTGGTTGGGAAAAAGAAAACAAGAAGCCACATTGCTCAGTCCTTCTCTTTTCCTCTATCCTTTTCCAAGGACTTGGCGATAAGCAGTTCTACCAAAAATACCGAGGGTGAAGAGAGGGGAGAGCCGTTCTTAGGAGGCATGTTTCCCACTGATCCAAGTCTCCATCTTTAACTAGTTTTACCCCTAATAAAATTCATACATTGATCTCTAGCTTCTCCTCATAACTTATCTCTCACGGGGTATGTGATTCAACACTGGAGCGATTTAGGCAGGAGGCACATGATGAATCTTGAACCTCCAAATAAACAGGTGTGAAAGTTCTCAGGAAAGATGCATCTATTCTTAATTTTGTTTCTGTTCTCAAACACACTAAAACAAGCATGCTCATTTATAAATGAAATAAGATTAAATTAGTACCAAAAGCAACATTAACAACAGAGAAAATCTATTGTAGAAGGGGAACTTGGACAAGTGCATATAATTCTGGTGGGGTTTGGTCTCTGTTCTCTTGACATCCTTTGGAGGATTATCCCAGATAGGATCTGTGGTGCAAGATTGCATGAATGAATGTTAAGACTTGTTCAAAGCACGGTCCAATTACCACCAAGGATTAGTATTTGATAATCCATAGTATTAAAGATCAACATGTATATGAATCTAGGTTCAGAACATAGGGAAGCCAGGACCTACCTACTCAACTGGTCTGAGATTGGACAAAAAAACATGAACAATAATTTCCAGGAAGGTTCCTAAACTTTGACAAATAGACAAAATTTGTTTTTCTTATTTATTTTAATAAATTATACTTAATGGAAATTACTTATGGTTTTATTACGAGTAGCATTGATGGTAATCTTTCACCTAGTTTTTCCATTTTTTTTTCTATTACTGAGATTATCAATGTTTACTGATTCTGTAGGCTCTCTCTGCCCTACTTAATTACAATTGCTCTTTCTTCTTAATGTTACAGCTTTTTTAAAAAATCTTGTTAGTTCTTATTACCAGTCACTCACATTTAATAATGTACATAGAATCACCTTTATACTTTACTTTTGATACCTTAGACTTAATGATATACAGTTGCTTGATATTCCTTTTTGCAGAAATGTGTCACTTCTCTGAGTTAAAGCTATTTTGAAATAGCTTTCATCTTTTAGCATTTAAAAGATCTAAGTCTGCATGTAGCTTGCTGTATTTTTCTTTATTATTTACTCTTCCTCCCACGTTAATGTCATGTGTTGAAATTTCTGCTGCTTTTTAAAATTCTTGCTCTTTGTTTTAAAATTTTCAAGTCAACCTTAGGCTTCTTTATAATTCTCATACCATAAGCATTGTTTTACATCCTGTCTGAAAACTTTAAGAATACATTTACAGCCCACTTTGAAACTCTTAAAATTAACTCTTAAAATTATAGAAACATATTTTAAACAATATAAACTTTAGAAGAAATCTGTTTTGAACCCCATATTTACAATATCCTTAATTTATGATTAAGAAAACTGAACCACCAGAGAAGGGAAGTTATTTGTCTTCTTCACAGTCACAAAGACTTTAGTGTCAAAGTCATCATTAGAATTTCAGTCTTCTGGATACCAAGTTGGTACTGTTTCCATTACAACATGCTATTGTTTGTACAAGCCCTTTTATTGAACACTTCTAGGACTTTTGACATTTTCTCACCAACTGACCATAATCAAAATAAAATTCATAACTCCATTAACCTGAACACTCTAGAATGAACTCTAGAACTTTCTAAAATGGCACTATGTGTGAGTATGAATGTATGTATGTATATACAAACATACATAAGATCTATATTTATGTATGATATAGTATGTATGTATATATATATATATATATATATATATATATATATAGGATATATGTGTGGGTATATATGTACACCCTATATATAATATACTTAATGTACAGGAATTCACTAAAATGTCTTATTTTGCCATCATTATATACTCTTTTCTTTGTCAAACATAAGAGAAAACAATTCAAATTTGTTATTTTTTATTAATAAGGATCTTGTAGGTAATGAAGATATCAATAAATGTGAATTACTGTGCCACGTGTCCTTTAGTAGAGGAATCAGGCCAAATTTTTACTGATTCCAGAAAGGTAAACAGAGAGTTTCATAATTATCTCCCTGCAACAAGCATTTACTATTATTTTAAATATTAAACATAAAGATAATTCCAGTTAATGGGCTTTTTTCATATTTGTTGGTTCAATGTTATTTTTATGTTTGATATTCTCTTTGACAAAAGAAACATCAATCTACTTTAATACTTGCTCTATTTTTAGAACCCAATGGTAGAAGATGCAACTAAGTTAAATTTCAGTATGGTTTGAACCAAATCTATGAGCCAAAAGCAGTATGGGTGGACAACTGCAAGAAAATGATGCTATTATAAGGATTATAAATTTTACCTTCAAAAAAATATTAGATATTGAAAGTTTTATACTAGGAAGTCACACCATCCTTCTCTTATCCTATGGAAATGGAAATTTTTGCTATTAATCTTTCTAACACAGTTCTGATCATGCTTGTCTTCTATTTAGTTTTCAATGGCTTCCCATCACCTGTAACAGTAATTGTTTCTCTTTACTCATTCATTGCCCCCTGCCTCTTTTGAGGTAATCATTAAATCTAGACATGTTGAAGTTCTGCAAACAGAGTACCTGTTTCCAGACCCTCCACTGTAATCATTTGATTTCTTCAGTAGAATGTTCCATTACCCCATCCTCCACCCCTACTTCCTCTTGCCTCTAATGCTCCTCCCAAATTCTCCCAAATCTTCTATTGGTAAATTTCCTTTCTTCATCCTGGGCCAAGCACAATTACACACATTTCCAATGTCAATCCCAAACATGTTGGTCCATCTTTTCTTTAGGACCCTCAGGACTTTGTATTTAAATCTCGTAGTATTTATTTGACTGTATTATGTGCTCACATATTTTTTTCCTTCACTGAATCCTAACACCAGCTGTGGTGAATGCATCTTTATAACCTTACATACAGTTGGTGTTCAGTAAATGTTTGTTAAATAAAAGAAGGAAGGAAGGAATTCATTGTGAGGAAGAGAAAGGTTGATGAAGACTAGAGAGATCTATCTGTTCTATCAGATGACGGAGTTTGTGAAACTGAAGGCACTAGGAAGCTGAATAGTAGGAGAGATGCCAGAGAAGGATACATCAATAGTAATCTAGATGAAATTGTCTATTCGCAGGTAATGACTTTGCACTGAACCTTAATCTTGCTTAACCAGAGTTGGAAATGGGGGTGAGGGGTAGGCAAGATGAATTCCCTAATATTCTAACAAAAGTTTCTGATTTCTTCCAACTTAACTGTGAATATTGCCCGATTAACAACATGAAAATACTTTTAAAACAATTTAGAAACTGCAATATATTTCGTAATACTACCAACCAATTGATTTAAGGCAGCATGAATTCAGTGGAGGCAAATTACATAATAAGATCATTTAACATGATAGATAATTTAAATTATGATCATCTTGTCTATAATGTATGCACTTACTCTTCCTGAGCTTGTGAAGTAATGAGTACCTTATGCCAGCCAGACTTTGTAATAGCACTGATGGAATTTTTAAACAACTCTGTCACATTTATACCATAGCATACTAGACCAAGATGCCAGTAAGTTTTATAAAATAATGAAGTGCCCATATTTCTTCCTTGAAAAACCTAAGTATAATAAAACGCTTAATTTTGTCCCAAAAGAGATCTAGCCTTTGCCCTCAGATTCTAGAAGCTAATCTCTACACTCAGAGTGTCATGCCTGATAATAACCTTTGTTCAGGGTGGGGGCTAATCATGCTACAAAGATCAATAATATGATTCAGGGTGGGGGTTTGGGGTCACACAGTCAGATGACCTGGAAACTGAGATAAAAAACTGAGCAATCAATTAATTAATCGTGACACATAATGGACCTCAAGTGTCATTTGAGCTCCCCTGGTTGGCAACTCTCCATGCATACCGTCACATATTGATGCCATGAGAGTAATGCAATCATGCCTCCATGGGGGAAGGACAATGAAAGCTCTATGTTTAGTGTTTACCTGACTCTGCTCCATATACTTCCCTTGGCTGATTTTTATCTGTATCCCTTCCTGTGATAAACCATAGCGATTAATATAACAGCTTTCAGTAAGTTTCATAAGTCTTTCTAGTGAATTATTAAAACTGACAGTGGTTTTGGAAACTCCCCCACTCTTGCAAGTGGTATCACAAGTAAGAGGAATTTTGTGTGGACTGTGTCCTCAAACCTTATAATTGCCTAAAACTTTTGTACCTTTCAAACATTACCTAACCTACTCTTTATTCTAGGTCCCCATCCGTTATTTATTGTTTCATTCTTTAACATTATCTAGAGTGCTAAGTGTTCACCAACCGATTTTATTTAGAAGTGAAGAAGAAAGCTTATTGCTTTTTTGTGTAGCTTTGTTGAAAAATACTATAAAACAACTCATATTTTTTTTTGATTAATTACATGGCTTACCAATGTTTGGTTATGGATGGTTTCTTGTCTATCGGAGCCAGTAGAGATCTGAATATTTAAGCGAACATTATAGTAATGGTGGATTTTCGATTTGATGAGTTTAACTCTTAGATTCTAAAATACCTCAGATTTAACATTTCTGCATCCAAAACCATAACGCACCCCAGCCAAGTCATTCTCCCATGCAAAAGACGTGTTAGTACTTTCAAAATACCAATTGTACAAGTCCAGAACCTATGAACAAACCTTGCCACCTGCCTGATTCCAGTACATGAATTATAACTAAATCCAGGCAAATTTATTTTCTCAGCATCTTTTAGTTCAGCCCAAACTCTCCATCTCTACCAGTGAATGCCACCAGGGCCCCAGCACTTATCATCTCTTGTCTTTACTCAGATTTTTTTAAAATTCCACATATAAGAGAAATCATACAGTATTTCAGTATTTGTCTTTCTCTCTGGCTTATTTCTCTAAACATAGTGCTATCAAGGTCCATTCATGCTGTCATAAATGGCAAGATTTCATTCATTTTTATGACTCAATAATATTCTATTGTATGTATATACCACAATTTCTTTATCTATTCATCCATCAATGGATACTCTGGACTTTTTCCACATCTTAGCTATTGCAAAGAATGCTGTAATGAACATAGGGATGCATATATCTTTTTGAATAAATGTTTTTGTTTTCTTAGGATAAATAATCAAAAGTGAAATTGCTGGGATATATGTTAGTTCTATTTATAATTTTGGGGGGAAATTCCATTGTATTTTTCAGAGTGGCTGCAACAATTCACATTTTCACCAAAAGCGAACAAAGCATTCCCTTTTCTCCACATCCTTGCCAATACTTAATGTTTCTTACTTTTTTGATAATAGCCATTTTAACAGGTGTGAGGCAATATCTCAGTGTGATTTTAATTTGCCTTTCCTTTATTATTAATGATATTGAGTATCACTTCCTGTATCTATTGGCCATCTGTAGGTGTTTGAAAACATCTCTATTCAGATTTGTCCATTTTTTAACCTGATTTTGTTTGTTTAATTATTTTGAGTTGTATGAGTTCTTCATATATTTAGAATATTGGGCCCTTGGTTTCAGGTTTTTCATTCAAGTCTTTAATCCATTTTAAGTTAATTTTTGTGTATGGTGTAGGTTTTGAATATGGTCGTTTCATTCTTTTGCATATGTCTGACCAGTTTTTCCAATATCATTTATTGAAAAGACTATCCTTTCTCCATTGTGTGTTTTTGGTTTCTTTGTTGTAAATTAATTGACTATATATGCATGGATTTACTTCTGGGCTTTCAATTGTTCCACTGATCTGTATGTTTTTATGTCAATATCATACTGTTTTAACTACTATAGTTTTGTAATATAGTTTGAAATCAGGGAGCATGATACCTCCAGCTTTATTCTTTCTTCAGATTCCTTTGGTTCATTGGTTTTTCATTTGTTTATTTTTTGTTTGTTTGTGTCATTCAAATATTAAGATTATTCTATTTCTTGGAAATATGCCATTGGAATTTTTATAGGGACTACATTGAATCTGTAGATTGCTTTGGGAACGACCTTTTAATAGTATTGACTCTTTTGATCCATGAGCACATAATATCTCTCCATTTCTTTGTGTCTTTTTCATTTCTTTCATTAATATTTTGTACATTTCAATATACAGGTTTAACCTCCTTGGTTAAATTTATTTCTAGGTATTTTATTATTTTAGATGCAATTATAGATGGGATTTTCTTTATTTCTCTTTCTGATAGTTCATATTAGTGTATAGAAATGCAACAGATTTTTCTGTATTGATTTCATATCTTTCAACTTTACTAAATTTGTTTATTAGTTATAACAGGATTTTTAAGTGTATTTTCAGGATTTTCTATCTATAAAATCATGTCATCTGCAAATAGTTTTGACTCTTCAATGCCATCTAGGCCCACACACCTATCATCTCTTGCTCAAACTTTGCAATAGCTTTATTTTAAACAATTCATGATGAAAATTTTCTGACACACAGAAGAGGTGAACTAATTGTGCGGTGAATAGCCTAATATCCATCTGCTAGTTTCTACATTTTAGAGTTTTGCTCTATTTGCCTTACACATGCCATATTTGAATGTGTTCTCTAAAAATATTATGACATAGATATTATTAGCTACATTTTATAAAAATGAAAAGTGTATCAAAAAGGTTAACCACCTTCCCCAAGTTCACTGAAATTAAACAAAACAAAACAAAAATAGATGAGTTGTTTATTTGACCAGAAGAATATCTGAGCAAATGCATATGTGCTTACCACAAAAAAGAGGGACTCTTCAGATATTCTTGCCAGGTATCCAAGAATGTTGTCAGAACTTTGACTGTATAAACGAAGTCTCAGGCCAATCGGTGTGGGCATCATGAAGTAGAACTCAATATACCAGTAGTACAGGTGCCATCTAATGTTCACAGTTCCACTTCTGCATTAAGTGGGTCAGGAAAAACACGTAGAAAGTCTTGTTGTTTCTCAACATTGGGAGTCATCCAGGTGAAACTGGAAACTAGCTCTTATACACAGAGGGTAAGGAGAGATGGAAGAAAGACCACGCCATATTGGTAGGTAACACTTTTAATAAGCGAGGGAACTTACATATGAGGTTTATCTTGGGTGATCCACAAGATGAGTACATCTCCACATTCACCCACCAGCATCTTAAAAGTTTGTAAACAGGGTTTAGTTACATACACCGTGCAGATGTTCCTGACAACACATTAATTAGTCTCTCAAGGCTGCCTCCTTGAAATGGCTCTGGCTCTGGGAATAGTACGTCAGAGGTACATTCCCAGGACAGGGGAGAGGAGGGGGAACTTCTGATTGCCTAGGTCCAGCTTGTGCATCACCAGACAGTCACATTCTGTTGATGACCTCCTCCGCGTGCCTGAATGCCGAAGGTTCCGTATCAGATTTCAATTGCTATGTAACAAATGATCATACATTAACAACTTAAAACCTACCTGTTTTTTGGCTCACAGATCTGCAGGTAAGAACTCTGGGCAGGCTTGATTGAGTTCTTTGCTTTTGAATCTTACAAGGCAAAGTTAAGGTATCTGGTGGGTGGGCTTTTATCTGGAGGATCTGGAGGAAGAATCTGCTTCCAATCTCATGTCAAGTGTGGACAGAATCCTGTTCTTAAAGCTGTGTTCTAATGTCTCTGTTTCCTCGATGGTTATCATCCGGGGGCTATCTTCAGCTTCTAGAGATCATTTACATTCTTGGATACGTGGCTGCCTCCTCTATCTTCAAAAAAAATTTTTGTTTTTTTTACATTTCTTTATTTTTGAGAGACAGAGACAGAGCACGAGTGGGGGAGGGGGCAGAGAGAGAAGGAGACAGAATCCAAAGCAGGCTCCAGACTCGGAGCTGTCAGCGCAGAGCCTGATGTGGGGCTGGAACTCATGAACCGTGGGATCACGACCTCAGCTGAGGTCGGACGCTTCACCGACTGAGCCACCCAGGCGCCCCGGCCTTCTCCATCTTCAAATCAGTAATGATGATTCAAGTCTTTCTCCTGCTTTGAATCTCTGTGAGTTTCCCTTTGACCATCAGCCAAGGAAAATTCTTCTAAATAGCTCACATGATGAGCGGTACCCTAATGCTCTCTCTTTTGATTAAAACTCAGAGTCAACTCATAACCTTAATTACATCTGCCATGTAAAGTTACATAATCACAAAGGTGATATATCATCACATTCACAGTCAGAGATTTGGGAAGTTCGTATTAAGGGACTGCGGGTTACCTACGTAGAAATTTGTTTTGACAAATCCTTACAAATCCTTTCCTTTGTCTATTGAGATTCTATAAAACATTAGGTTACGGTGCTGTGCTGTTATGATCACAATTTTGTCATACGTACACTTAGTCTTGATACATTGCGGTTTCTGTGCAGAAAGAAAACTTTGGGTGTGAAATGTTTGAGCTGCCTCAGGCAGATTTTCCATAGGCAGAAGGTTATAATGAAGATTGAGAAATATTGACCCTTAATACCAAGGACGTTTCTTATAGGAATGTTAGGTTCCTTGCAATGCTTTACTTTTATTGAATATGACACAACTTGGTCTACAGTGGTGAATATTTAGAAATGGGACAAATTTGGCTTCCTGTGTCCTAATACACTTGAATGACTTGGCATAAGACTGGCCACTTATCTGTGTGCTTAAGCGTACTGGTTGGGAAAATTAGTGTATTTGAGTGTGATGTTCGCCATGCTTGCTTGTTGATGTATGAATTCGATCAAGATTGACTCAAAATATGTTTTAGTGTATGTTCTATAAGCTAAAGTAAGCTCTCAATGGGAAGCACTCTGATCAACTTACAGAAAAGCAACTGATAGCCACTATTATTAACATCCTCATTTTGTAGATTCTGAAAAACTGAGTTATATCTACAGATGATTAAGCACTTGTCCAATATTTTTTCAGCAGGAAAGTTATAGTTTGGATCTTAATAGGGCAGTTTGACATGTGAGCACTTTGTACCTGACCACATCTCTATGTTGTTTCTGAAAGGAATAGAATCAACTGGATAAAATTAAAATAAAATGTTACTGTACCAAATGCTCATTTTTTTTTCATGTGGAACTTCAGGATTCACTATATGTAAGAAAATAATTGCTTATAATTCACTTGTTAGAAATAAGTGAAAATAAAATTGAAATCTGAGATAATCCTCACTCCAAATGTTATTATCAATTAATAAATCTCTCCTTGTCAAGTTCTTTCATGAAAAGTCTGTCATTCTTTTTATCCAGAAAAATAAGCACAAAGGTCACCCTGTCATGAATAAAGGGAGTCCATAGACTAGTGAGAACTTTCATTTCCAGGAATGTATCCTTTGTGTACATAGGTTGTGAATGCCTCTCAAATCCAAGAAATAGTTTAAATAAAATGGTGCCAATTCAAAATTTGAAAAAAAAAATCGCTTATTTGTGAGAATTTGAGTGGTTCTAAAAGTAGTCAAAGGACGTTTCCATAATAATATCATAATTTAGTTATCCACATAGAATTTTAGAACTTAGTGGGAACACTGAAATTGTGCAATTAAATGAACATATTCTAACAATGAAGAAGCTATAAACTCAGGAGATTACTTAGGTGATTTTTAGCAAGACTCATTGGCAGACCTCAGATAAGACACTACTAAAAGCTTCTAGACTTTTATCAAACTATTTCCCACCGTATCAAACTATTTCCCTTCATTTCAGAATAATAAAATTGTTCCATTTAAATTAATTATATAGAAATGTCTCCCAAAGTCTAAAGGCTATGTAAATAAGAATTATCTCAACGAGTTTGTTAGAAATTTAGACTTTTAGGCTTTATCTGTGTTATACTGATGAGAAAGTCTGAAATTGCTACCATAATAAGCATTTTTGTAAGCTTTTTTTAAGGTAAAGATTGAGACCTACTGCTCTTTAAAGTATAGATCATTCACTTGTTTACTCATTGTAATGCAATAGAAACACTCCTCCTGAGTTCACTTTATTTCTTCAATGATTCTGAAATTTACCAAATTTTATTTCCACATTTCCTTTCACAATTTAAAATGAAAATCAGCTGCGCATTCATCGATTTTAAAGATAACTATTCTGAAAATCTTAGTAAATTTGTTGTATTTGAAAGCATATTTGCATGCACTTAATCAGGGAATCCTATGCATTATAGCCCAAACTTTCAAACAAGCTACAAACTATCTTTAAATATGTTCTTTCTTATTTTTAACCTTCATAATATTGCAGATTATAATTGCTTTTATTCTGAAGTTTCATTTCCTTTGGAGATAATTTGGTATATGAGAAGTCTCATTCCTGGTTAAAAACCTACATGTGATTTTTTTTCGGCTTGATCATAGGCAATTGTAAAGGCTTGGGAAGCCATGGTGGGGAAATTGTCCTTCTCATATCCAGCTTGGTGCACACCCAGTAGATCACAGTCTCTGAGGTGAGCTGTAGTCATAGAAATAGGCCCTCGTGGACTGCCTTACTCTCTTAGATATTTGCATTTTTAGTCCAGGTGCCTTCATTCCTAGATCTTTTCATCTGAAGCCGTGGGCGTTGGTCTTCTTGGACCTCCCTGAGGCCCCCTTATGGTGGATGAGGGAGAAACCTTAAACTTAGCCCCACTCTTACTCAGTGCCCACTATTTTTCCACTTGTACTTCTTTACTTTGCCAATTCCCCGTAGTTCATAAAACGAGTGCAGCCTTTTGTTCATGGTTCCTTCAAAAGTAAGACAATCCCCATGTCTACGCTGATCCACGTGACTCTTAACCAGTGTACCATTCAATGGGAGAAAATAGAGTTGGCTTTTCTTTCCATTTTTTTTAATGACTCTTGCTGATGCCGTCAAAGTGACTAAAGACTTAATACGTTATGGCTTGTTGCTTTAATTGACCACTCTGACACCCGGCAGCTCCCTGTCTCTCCTTACTCAGGTGAGCTCCGGAAAGTATAAAATCATATTCCTCTCTTGTTTAAGGGATTATCCTCTTTGGCTTAGGTAATAATAGCAACGCATTATTTGGTTCTGATTCTGGTACCCTCAGCACTCTTGGTTCTGAAACCCAGACTGGAGTTAAGACCATTGGTTCTCTGGCTTGCAGACCTTCAAGCTAGTCCATAGGTTTTCTTGAGCTTCTCCAGGTTGCAGTGGACACACGGTGGGACTTCCCAGCCTCCATAATCAAATGAGTCAAGTCCTTATAATAAATCTCTTTAGATATCTAGGTAGAGTAGATAGATGTAGGTATAGTATAAATATATATCTCCTATCGGTTCTTTCTCTCTAGAACCCTGGCTAATATAGATCTTTAGTGACAATTCACTATGGGCCTTTTGCTAATAAGATTTAGCACACCCGAGCACAGTGCATAGAACACTGATATTAAAAGTTTGCTTACTGGCACCTCCCTGTCCCTTCAAGGTGCATATGTTGAAATCCTTACTCCCTATATTTAGGAAAAAGGTAACTAAGTTAAAATGAGATCACTAGGGTGGGCCCTAATCCGATATTACGGGCTGGCGTGCTTGTAAGAAGAGGAAATAACAGATAATGCAGAAGGAAGACCATGTGAAGGCTCTGGTAGAAGACAGAAGATGGTCATCTAAAACCTAAGAAGGGAGGTCGCAGAAGAAAGCATCCCTTCTGACGCAATGACTTCAGACATCTAACCTCCAGAGCCGGGAGAAAACAAATTCCAGTCATTTAAGGCACCCACTCTCCAATACAGTGTCATGGCAGCCGTAGCAAATCAGTATACCATCTTTACAAGAGAAAGCTGGACAAACCCAAACTCAATGACTTTTCTCAGATGTATCGATAAACGGATATTGCAGGGAAGATTGCCACCTGAAATCTAGAAAGCTAGAGGGCTCCAGAGAGTCATGGCTGAGATCTGCTCACATGGAGAAGAAACTGTCAGAGCCATAACTAGTGGAAACACAGAAATGGCAAATTTGACCAGTTGCTGGAGGCTTCGTGTGACTTACAGTGACAAGAAACTCTTGGGAGTCTTTGTCCTCTTGCCACACACACATGTAGCTCCCCTCACCCTCTACCTCGCACACGTACACATCTTGCCAGGCATTACCTCCAGGAAGAGCCCAGGCTTTCAAGTGTGGGCTGTGCATGGCAGCTTCCTTCCAAAGACCACACTGAAGAAGGGGGGAAAAAAGAGTAATTGTGTCATAAAGAAACCTGACAAGATCATCTCAGCAAGATGCTTACTGTCAACAGTGAGGCCACATTCAGCGTATGTACCTTTGAGATGTTGTGGTCAAAATGGCACTTTACCTCTGTGGCTTTCCCCCCAAAATTCATAAACTGGTTCTTATCATGAGAAAAATATCAAACAAATGCTAGTTGAGGCACATTGCAGAATATCTGACCGGTCATCCTCGAAACTGTCAAAGTCACGAAAAGCAAAGTAAGGCCCAAGGCAATGTCATGGCCAAGAGGAGGAGCCTAGGAAGACATAAAGATTAAGCACAATTTGATATCCTGAATGCTATTCTGGAACAGAGAAAGACCTTCAGGGAAAAATAAGAAAATGTCCGTAACACAGACTTTAATTGATTTATAAGAAGTACTTGCGAGATATTTGCTTATGGTTCTCCCTCCTAGCCTTTATATATAATTGTTTATTATAATTGTATATTATATAAAATTGTTTATGTTATATGTTGTATTTTATATGATATTTATATTATGTTAAAAATAACAGATATATGCATCAGTGCACATTAACATACATCAAAATACATCGAAACAGTACAGGAAGATATAAAGTGTAAAATGTAAAAAGTAATAGTTTTCCTTCTCTCCCTTCCTGCCCCTATTCCCGTCACATACAGTGTTTGTGTATCTGTGCAGCGCTTTCCTACATATCTACATATTTTTACAAATTTCAACAAATCAGATTCTACTACTCATATTGTTATGAAACTCGTTTTAATTTGCTTAAAAATAAAAAAAACTAAATTTGTTTACCTGTCATTCTACTAGTTATTGAGCACATACAACATGAAGAATATGTTTCCTTCATTTTTGTAAACTTAACTCTTACAGCGATATCCGGCCTGTAGTAAATATTTGTTGAATGAGTAAATGGATAATTTGCATTTCTCAAAGAATAAGTCACCCACTGATCATTTAAATGAATGTGGTGAGATACAGTAAGTTATTTTGGAGCTGAAAAGTAAATTAGAACTTTTCAGAATAGAGACCACACATGCAAATGTGTTAGTTTTTAAGATTATATATATATATATATATATATATATATATATATATGGAGTTTAATATCTGGAAACATAAATGAGATGAATTGACCACAGACCAAATGAGAACTTTTAAGCAGTTGGTTCATATTTTTACTTTTGCATTATTTTCTGAGTATCACATTCTAAGCTGCATGCAGAGAAGGAAAATGTGAATTTTTAAAGTCATATTTAGGTATAATTCTCACATTTAAAAAAATCTCAGTGGAATTCCACGGACTATAAAAATTTAGCATTCTCATAACATTTCTGCAATGTCCCAGTGCACTTATATTCTCAAGGTTTTCTCTGGCTCCTTGATATGAGTATGTTCTGCCCGTTACATAGAATACACCCAGATGTGAAATTCAGCACTTACTTCATTTTCCACAAAACATTAATGCCTACACTACATAGGAACATATGGCAGGATTTAAAGAAAACCTGAAGTAGCACGGGAAGGTGGTTGATTTGGTATCTGCAAATATTTTGAACGTGAACTGGAGTCATTATGACTCTTAAAAATGTCCCTTGGCTTTTATTCAGTGCATTGAGTGGGAAGGAGAGTGACAGTTTCACTGGCCTTATTATTACTTTGTTTCAGTTTCCCTCAGTCTTGCTGCTTCCCTCTTCTACCCAGAAAACCTTCATTCTTTGGGTAAAACACATTTTCTCTTGTGGACAGAACAACCGCAAACATTTCTGTTTCAACTGGCCCCAAGCCAGCACACCTTGACGTCCTATGCACCAAATTATGTCCTATGTCCATTGACGTCCTATGTCCCAAATTACTAGCCTATCAAGGTCCTTTTTTCCCCAAATAAAGACAATTCCTAATTGAGAGAAATTGTGCCAGTTGTTAAAGCAATTATGAAATCATAAAGTCGTCACTGCACCCTCATGTCAAAAATAAATAAGTAATAGTGGAATAAGGGTATATAGTAAGGGTAAAGTGGGTAGAATTAGGAAGTAATGACTTAGAATGTAAGGAGGAGTGGCAGAGTCAATGCATATTGAGGCTCTTACATAATAAAACACCTTTCACAGAATTCTTGATTTGGTCCAAAAAACAAATATTTGCCTTTGGAAGGACAGCAGTTGAAATACTGCTTTACTACAGCTGTCTTGAGAAATTGTCTTTACGACTTCATTTTTTTCTTATTGAGGTATAATTTATATGTAAATTATATTAGTTTCAGTTGTTCAACATAATGCTTTGCTGTTTAGATATTGCAAAACAATCACCACAGTAAGTCTGGTTGATAATATATATGTTTTTTTTTAGTTTAATAAGTGGCATACATAAATACAGAGCCCTCCAGAATGCCAGTCCTAACTGACATCTTCCAAAGTGACACTGCATTGATAAGAACTCTAATGATTCCTTTCATTCAAGGTCCAACTCTAAATCCCTAGCTGCGAGATCCCGCATCTGTCCCATCAAGTTCTCTTTACAAGTAGAGTTTCAGCCTCCCTCTTTAATTGGCTTTCTGGTGACAGCCCTGCTTTTTCTGAACATTGCTTGGTAGGTGTAAAACTGCATTTGATTAAGAAAAAGGAAACGCTCTTCCACATTTAATGTAAAAGCAAAAGTTACATTTCAAATTCTCCTTAAATATTCAGTGTCAAGAAGTGTAGTTTTGAAAACATTTTCTAGATACTTCAAGGCCATCACAAGAATAAATATTTTGTCCCAAATGTTGCATTTAGTGTTTCTTTTACAGCGTTTTCAATCTGTGAATATTTTTTTTATATTTTCCGTTTTCCTGAAGAATCGTAGCTCTAAATAATTGTAAATACCTATAGACAAGGGTTAATACATATTTATATGTATACAAAGCCTAACATTCATATCTTAACCTTTTCAAAACCTGCCGACTATTGGCGAATGTGTGTTTTATTCAGTCAACCTCATCGTTTTCTTGTTTTATGCCCAAGGCTTAGCAATTGGAGTTTCAAAGCATCAAGCTTTAATGTTTTTGACGGATGTGAAATTTTTGCTTACTTTAAAGATTTTGTTTTGCAAACTGACTTTGGTCACATTTTCCCCTGTTCATAATCACAAAGCTATATAAATCTTTGTGAATTAATATTGTTATGTCTTCAAACCCCAACAGGAGTAGGGCATTTTTCAAAGCCTAGGGGGAAAAAAGCTCTGCCTAATGTATGTAGATTTGTTTAACAATCACTTTTTCTTCCTTTAATACATTTAAATTTGAAAAGATAATTCATGCAAATGAAGAACAGACTGCAAAGAACTACTAGTGTATCTATAATTAAGTTTAAGAGAAGTTTCTGTTTTCACAGCTTTATGATTGTTATTCAAGTCAACAAATGCTTTATAGAACATAATTTTCTTTCACTTCAACTCTTGATTTTAAGAATGTTAGGGAAGAAAAGAGAATACATTTAAAAATCTAGTTCTTATTTTCAGGTGCTCACATAATGGGGAATGGTCATGAAATGTGATTATGTTAATACATCCTGGCTTTGTTGGATATCGCATAATCCTGATGAAGACAGGCTTTTCATCAGGAGATCTGGGTTCTAATTCATATTTTGTGGTTAATTAGCTGTGTGTGATTTTGAACAACTAATCTAAACTCTTTGGTCTTATTGTCTCAGTCTTTTAAGTCATGCTGAACCACCTAGTTTTCAGAGTCTCTTCTAAATGTCATTTTTCATCATGTTGTAATTATCAAAGCCAAATTATTGCTTTCCAGTGCTGAGGGTGGGGGAATGTTTGAGAGGTCGTTTCATTTCCTGTTAGCATCTGGGATCTTAATTCTGCAAGTATGGAGGTTTACTTAAGGAAACACATTGATATTGCGAAATAGTGCGTAGCATTATATAAAAAGGAATGATTTTCTTTTATATGAGCAATGACATATCTTTGAATATCTGGAAGGAGTTTCTGATTCACTTCTAGGATGCAGAGAGAAAAAAATAATAATCTGGACCTTTGGTCTTCTATTACATTCAAGGAGATTAATAGACAATACAGGTATGAATATTAGCTATAGCAGATATTACATATAAAAGTGTCCAACTAAATTCACAAAAATACCACGGTGATATTTAATACATTTCTCCTGCCATTCTTCTTCCTATTCCTGAGAATTGTTATTAAAAGATTCCTTATGTCTTTTACTGGATCTCTGATATTATGAAAAAAAAAAACAGTTGCATATAGTGTTTACCATATGGTGGTTTACATCTTTGAATTATATTATGAGATTTAGGAGGGGTGGCAAGATGGAAAGACTCAGAATTCGGTCTCAGGAATTAGACGACCTGGCTTGCCCCTTACTATCTGTGAGGCCACGGAATGTTAGACACGATATACAACTCCTCTGTCCTCAGTTTCCAAGTCTGGACAATTAGAATAATACTAGCACCATAGTAACATTGACGTATTTACCACTAAGATATAATGTTGAATGAATAAGTGAAATATATGGTTCATGTCATCATTACCCTCCACATCATTATTGAGCACCTAGTGAAGTGTGAGCACTTCATGAATGGTATTACCAGTGCGTGGACAGATCATTTCCATATCATATAGAAACTCGGAACACCAGTATGAGAGTGAGAGCAGGGATAATTTAGAAATAGGATTATTTACCATTTGTTTTCTACCATATTGCAAGATTCTGAAGAAGGAGGAGGTGTTAGAATTTTATGTTCAGAAATCCTAATAGCAAGAGCACTTATGAATGGTTAGCCTTTTATGTTTCATGGAAATGTAGATATCTGAAAATTATCTTGAAGTCGCTAAAAAGAACACTCATAAGGAGAGTAAGATTGGGTATTTCATATTTGGGGCCTTTAGCTTCATCTGCATGTAGATTAGCTCAAAATAAGGGTGGAAATGAGCTTCCTAGAGGCACAGTGCAATGCTTTTCAAGAAGACTGGAGAATAACCCAATTGTCTGAGAAGAGATCCAATGAGATTGTTCATATTTAGAAGGTTGAAAAATTATGATCTAGATCCAAAGATATAAATTCACGCTATGCTCAGGGATGATGCGGTGCTGAGCCTGGGAGTTGGTAGATACCCAACCATCAGTATGCACCCGGCTTTCCTCCTCCTCGAGGATGAGCTGCACCCATGAATATGATAAATGAGACTGACCTCATGAGGTCAATCAATAAGGGGTATTTGATAAGAGGGAGATTCTCCATCATTGGCTCTGAAGATGGGAAGGGAGAGGAAAATGGCAAGAACTTGAGAGTAACTTCTAGGAATTGACAGTGGCCCACGGGCAATGGGAAAGTGGGGAGCTCAGTTCTACAACCACTTACTTATGCTAAAAGGCTTGTGACCTGGGAAAAGGACTTTGAGATCCACAGAGGAATGTAGTCTGGCTGACACTTTGATTTCAGCCTATATACCCTGAGCTCTCAGCTATGTCATACCAACTTCCTGCCCTGTGGACCTGTGAACTAATAAATGATTATTATTTCAAGCCACTAAGTTTGTGATAATTTGTTACACAGCAATAGCAAACTAGTACATGAACTGAAAAGCTGCCAAGCTCACAGTGGTTGATAAAAGTTTTCCAAGGTTCTAGTTTTCACGTGACAGCTCAATTTATATCAACAACTGCTGCTGGCTGAGAAGCTCTCTTCATTTCTTTGGAGAACATGTGTACCAAAATCCCAAGTTTGAGTAACCATAGTTTTTCAGACATTTTTTTTTTCAAGGAACAGCAAGTAAAATACATCACCACTGCTTTTTCATCATCAGTGCAAGTGTCAATGTAATTTAAAATGTTCTCATAATTTTATGGAAACAAATTATCTTCAAACAACCAGGAATTGTCCTAGGGACCCCCAGGTGTTCATGAACTACTCTTAAGGACTACTGGTTTAAAACACAACATAGTAATGGAAAGCAAAGGCAATCATCCATCATATTCCAGAATCCGCTTCTTGATCTTGGAGGTCAGATGACCTCCTTAGGCTTTTTTTTTTTACCAACACAAAGAGGACCAAATTAAAATAATACAACGTCAGATGGAGACTACTGTCAAGAAAATTTGCATTTTCCTCACGGTGCTTCCAATGCCATAAGATTGGCTATGTTGTGGGTCCTTCATGACCCACAGATACTTTTACTAGGATTTTAAGAACTCCAGAATCATACTTACCTCTCACCAGCCCTGGAATTTTCCATAGCACAGCTTTCCCTTGTAATTTTACGTTTGTCCTGAAATATTTTTGTTGTCTTCTTGTGAACTTTTAGCAAGTTTTATGACCCTTAGAATGTACTCATAAATATTGATAAAATGAGCTTTATGAGACATCATTGTGCTATGTGCATGTCTGAAAGTTGGTATTATAAAATTCAGAAATATCATAGATAGATATCAAATAGAGATGAGATACTTTATAACTTTGCCAACTCATCTTTTTCATACAGGGTCTATTTCAGTCTAAATTCTGGACACATGTTTATTTACAAGATGTAATAATTCTATTCAACAAATTATATCTATAATACAAATTAGCATTCAAAGTTATTCTGACAAGAAGAGATCCTAAGCAATGAATATTAAAAAGTTAAGTGAAAGATTTTTTTTTCTTCTTAGTTGACTGATATATCTATTGTGATATTAGGCATCTATATTCCAAACACTGATAAAAATTGACATAATATGCTCACAGGAATGAGGAAGCTACAAAATGAATAAAATGGAGATTCGAAATTCCATCATGGAGAGAGCTATGAACTTGAGGATTCATAAGAAACATAAAAACAAGAGATGTGTCCATATCACAGGATTAGATTTGTATCTTTAAACCATTATGAACTCTAGTATGTAGCTGGTAGGTATTTACTTATTTCTTGAGCTTTTCTTAAAACTGCTATTGTGCTCTTTATAGTTTTTTTCCTATTCATCTCACTTCTAACAAAGACATCATGTTTGTAATCTTTGCGTCAGAAATTTAGTGCCTCATCCTGAATTGACAACCAGAAATTTCACTGAACAATGTATTCCAGCCTACTTTTACAGAGCCCCAAGCTTTCCGTATTTCCTGCCATCTCCTTTCCGTTGTTTCAAATTCCCCCATCCTCCTCACCCACCTCAGAATCTTCCCAAAATTATTGGTTTTGTGTGTCATCTCAGAAGATTGTTCTAGCTGCATTGGTGCTCACTGCGGCAGCACGTGTAGCAAAATTGGAATGATACAGAGAAGGTTAGCATGGCCTCCTGAGCAAGGATGATATGAAAAATCGTAAAGCAATATTTAAGCCACTGTGCAAGGTTGGTATTTTCATCCAGTGAACCCAAAGACACAAATGCTGAAAGGAATCATCACTTAGGTGAGTAGTGGGAAATGAAATTTACTTGACTTGAAAAAACACATCAGAGTTCAAATACAATCTCCACTACCTAAAATATGTGATCTTGAGGAAGATGATCCCCCCCCCCAAATTATTTTATTCATCTGTATTAGGGATATAATATTCTTTCTTCTATACCATTTTCAATGATTAAATTAAATCATATTAAAATGCTTGGCAATTTAAAAGTAACCCATGATTGTGAGTGTAATCGAATTCTTTCTTCTCATTATCCTTTGATGGTTCTTCTTTTTCTCCTGACTCTCAAATGTGCTCTGCCCTTGGACTTCTTCAGGTTATTTCTCTTCACTTGGAAGTTTATTCTCACTGACTTGATATTTTTATCCAATACGACTTTGATACAAAATATATGATGATAATCACCCCAAACTTTATACCTTCAGTTTGGATTTCCCTTGAAATTTCAGACTTGCATATCCAATTGTCTATATGATATCTTTCTCATCCCCATTACTTATCTCATTCTGTCTACTCAAAATTAATGTGCCCAAAATTGGTATATTGATCTTTCTCTGCAAACTTGCTATTGTTACACAGACTTTCCCATTTTGTTCATGGGAACTCTATCTTTTCAGTCACTCAGGGAGAAAAAACACAAACAAAAATCATGAAATCATCTCTGCTTTTTTTCTCACATCCTGCCAATCAGGATAATCTGCTGTCTCCATGTTTGTAATATATTTAGAATTTCACCATTTCTACTGCCCCCACGCAAACACATTGAAACAGGCCATTATCATGACTCATTAGCCAGCTAATGCTAATGTTCCTGGTTGCCGACGCACGGTTCTCTGTAAAGCTACCAGAGTGACCCCACAGAAACAGTCATATCACTTTATCCTTTTGGGCAGATCCTTTAACACCTTCCTATCCCAGAGTCAGTTCCAAAACTCTGACAATAGCTTACTTTTTTATCAGCAGATCAGGCATGCTTCTGAACCAAAATCATTTTTTTTTTTGTTTTCTCCACTCTCTTTACACTCTTCTTTGATATATATGAGCGGTTTGCCCCCATACCTATATCAGAATGCTGCTAAATATTTTTCTTAGTTGGTCCTTTAGTGACAAGTAAAATTGCCCCTCATAACAAACACACTTCGTATCTTCTATTCCTTCTCTATTTTATTCACCACTGTACCTATCACCAATTAATACATACCTTCTTTACGTTCTACTTCACCCAAGTATAAATGTGACTTTTGTGAAGATAGCGATTTAATCAGTTTCATTCACTGATGTCTCCCCCATGCCTAGCATTGTTTCTGGTACTTAATAGACACTTTTGAATGAATGGGTGACTTGAATTTATGAAGATGATAAAACTCCCACATACCAAGTGGACATCAGATTATTCCCCTTCTACTTCTTTTTGTATTAGGTTATGCAGTTCTTTATTGGGAGTTGTTAATAATCATAATGCAATGAAAATGGAATAAAAAATGGGGGTAATTATGATAAATCAGTAATGAGTGATGTTCATCCACAAATTTTTGAAAATACATTTCTCTTAGTCTGGATTGATGTAAAGTTAGGCCTATTCATTTGGTGTCCAAAAGTTATTGTAGGTAAGGCATTTGGGTGGCTCACTTGGTTAAGCGTCCAACTCTTGGTTTGGGCTCAGGGCATGATCTCATGATGTGTGGGTTTAAGCCCCACATTGGGCTCCACACAGATAGTGTAGGTCTGTTTGGGATTCTCTGTCTCCTTCTCTCTTTGCCTTTCCCTTGCTTTCTCTCTCTTTCAAAATAAATAAACATTTTTTTAAAAAGTTATTAGAGGTGATTTTGGTACCAATAACGTAATCAAAATACACATACCTTTAAGGTTTTTTAGATATGTAAAAATGCATTAACCATCTCAAAAATGTAAAAGAAAGCAGTATATTTATCTGACTAAATGACTGCTCAGCAATTCTCTTAACCAACACACACACACACACACACACACACACACACACTTACATTGGTCAATGTGAAATAACAAACAAATCCTTGCTTTTACCTTTGTTAAATTTTGGGTGTGTGAATAATACATTTATGTTCTCTTCTATATAAAAATGCTATATCCCCTTCAAAGACATGTTTGAGGATTGTGTATTAATTAACTTAGTTAGTATATGCAGACTCAACACTATTGTTAATAAAGAAAGGTTCAGGCAGAAGTATGTAGCTCCCACATAGCACTGCTGATTCATATTTGTAGAAGGAATATATTTCCAAGAAAATTTTGTACTCTAAAAATACTGCTTGCAAACTTCTTCCCAGATTTCTATGAAGGAGGGAAGGTTGCTGAGAAACCAGCCCAGACTATTTCTCGACATGGCTCATTTTTCAATTATTATTCACAAACTCTATAGGCCACCCTGAAATGTTTAGTATTTTGTCTCCTATTTCCCAATATAACCCTCATTATTTCTTTTGTGTTAGTTTCTTTAACTACCCACTCTTTTCCTTGTCACTGATTTGATGATTCTTTCACTTTGTTAGGCTTTATTCATACCCTTTCTTTAGCCTGGAATGACACCTCAACATCTCCCCTGTACAACAATATATTTTGTCCATACCATATGTCCTTATTGAATGCTTTTGCCCTGTTTGTGGTGGTTGTTCTTTGCTCCAACAATAAAAACATAAATTCTAGCCAATGCCTAATAAATATTACTGTAAAGGTAAGTAACAGAAAAATTAATAGTAAAATGCATAAACTAAAATATACTAGAGATGTAAGCATAAATATACCCACCTCCATTCACTGCAATTTAAATTTACAAAAATCCCAGAAAAGTTAGACAAACTAAAAATAATCAACATAGAATGATAATGATCATACTGAATATAGAGTGCAAAACAAAATTCTTATTACCTAGATATTTTTAAATGTTTCTTTATTTATTTTTGGAGAAAGGGAGAGAGACGGAGACAGCGAGCATAAGCACACGAGTGGGGGCGGGCAGAGAGAGAAGGGGAGAGAAAGAATCCCAATGAGGCTCTGCAGGCTCTCAGAGAAGAGACAGATGTGGGCGCCGTCTCACCCTGAGCCAGAATCAAAAATCCAACACTTAAGCGACTGAGCTACCCAGGTGCCCCTTACCTAGATACTTAAATAACAATTTACCATTCCTTCCCCAAATCTAGTTTTAAAAGTTTTGACTTGGAAAAACTTAAACTTTGTAAAAGTAATATCCAATGCAAAATCTCACAGGGATAAAAGTTTGAAATTTTTATTTCATTTTTAACTGTATTATTATTTTATTGTTAAGGAATCCACTTCTGTGACGGTCATGAAGCCCAAGCTGGGTTAATAGTGACTCCTGGAGATAATTACACCAAATTGTGGACCTTCTGGTTATAAGCACTGTCTTCTCTCTCTACCTCAGCTGAAAACCCAGACTCAGGAGGTCTCAATCCTTGCCTCCCTATTCTTGGAAGAGGCCAGAGCCAACTAGCACAAGGCTTTTTCAGAGGAGACAACTTTGACTTCCCAAAAGACAAACCCTCTATTTTGCTATATGAGGCAAATACCAACCCCAAACTGCAGACCAGCTGGGAACCATGTGGGCCTCAATAAAGTTTGAAAATCTTAAGTGAATTAAAGACTTTGTAGGATTTATACAGGAAAATGATCTTGCAGATTATATCAGTAAAAAAAAGAAAAAAAACTTTAAAAACATAGAACTAGTTTAATTATTATGCATTGAAAATTTAAGAAGAAATTAATTTGGTTTAGTATTTTATGTCCTAGAAAATATAAGTGAGTTTGGTAGAATTATTAAAATATTTGTTTTCATTTTATAACTAAAAGTTCAAAGTGAAGGTATAAAAGTTATAAATATCAAAATGCAAAATTATATAGCAGAACTATATATAAAACACTAAAATCGCATGCTAATTTTCTTGAACCATCAGGGAGCGGAGAAGAGAGTAAGGAAACAGCCTGAAATCAAAGGTATGGTGTCATTCTTCCAGAAGAGATGGAACATGAGTACTGACTCATCTCTGGCCTCAGGAGAAAGACAGCACCTCCATTTAAGTAGATAAGAAATAAATAGATAAGGGGAAAAAAACTAAAAAACAAAACAACAATAACAAAACTAAACTGCTTAACAAATTACTAAAGGTTGGATGTGGGCAAATGAGACAGTAGAGAAATTGCGAGTGCTAGAGATTCAAGGGGAAACAGAAACCTCTTATAGGTTCTTCTTCATGGGCTTCTGCCGGGTGCTCACAAGAAAGAAGGGTGTGGGAAAGAGACTGGAGAAAGTCCTCTTGGGCGGTGCTGGTCTACAGGAGGGAATAGCCACCAATACAGAAAAGAGTGACATTTGACATAGGCCCTAAGGTACACAAGCCTTAAGCTACTGAGGAAAAGGTAGCAAATCCTGGCATCCAAGACCCACAGTAGCTGGGAGAAATATAAAAAAAAGAGTCATTGAACCCTACAGGAAGGGCAGGAAATTATCCAAGTCCCAGACCATTAGTGATTTCCCAATGCTGGAGAAGGAGGATGAGTCAGAGAGAAATTACCACCTGTCTGGCATAGGGACAAAGGTCCTGCCTAAGAATGAGACTGAATGGGGACAACAAAGAACCCTCTCTGACACCCACCATCAGGTTAGCAAGTGTCAAATAACAAGTGAGAGGGACTACTGCTGGAAAAGGACAAGAGGGTAGAAAGAGCCTATCTGCAATACAGACATACAGGAAGGTGTAAGGCAAAAGACCGGAACAAGAAAATCGTGAGAAAGACCCTAACCATCCACACCCTAAGAAGAAAACAGAACGGAGAAATTTTAAGTTGCTCTGAACTGAAGGTAAAAATAACATCAACAGACTACAGAATCAGTTCAACTGTCTAAATTGACTCAATCCTCATTCTGTGAATTTTGTTTTGCTAGGCAAAACTTGTTTGCTGTGGGTAAAACAGTGGTTAGAGGAAATTTTATAGAAATAAGCACTTTGATTAGAAAATAAGGAAGTTCTTCTATTAGTCATCTAAATTTATCTCCTTAGTCAATTAGAAAAAGGAAAGCATATTAAGCCCATACCAAATAGACAGAAAGACACAATAAAGAAAATTGAAGAAAACAAGGACTTTAAGAAGAGAAAAATTTCAGAGAGTAGTCAGCGAAACTGAAATGGGGCTCTGAGAAGATCAAATAAATTGATATACCTCTAGCCAGATTGAGCAAATAAATCAGAATAAATGCAATACAATAAAGACAAGAAGACATAAATTTCCAGTATATGAAGTGAAATAAGGGGGGAGGAACCAAGATGGTGGAATATTTTTGTCTGTCTCACATCCCTGAAATACAGCCAGACCAACACTAAACCATCCTGCACACCTGGAAAACTGATTGGAGGATTCACACAACAACCTGCACAACCTGAAGCACAGAATTCAGCAGGTACGGGGTGCGGAGAGGTGAACTTGGGGAGTGAGAAGGAGCAGGAAGGGAGGTGGTTTTGCGAGCAGAGGGAGGATGGAGACTGGGCCGGGGGGGGCTGAGAATACGGGAAAAGCACCCCTCCCCAAAAGCGGCTGGAGAGAAAGCAGAAAATTGGAAACAGCCACAGGGACTAAACTAAAACGGGAGTAAGGAGAAAGGAGAAAGGACAGGGTTTAAATTCCATTAAGACTGTAAACAAGGGGAGCACAAAGTCTGCAACTCTGCAGCTCGATACCTGGCGGTGCTCTGGTGGGAAGGACAAATCCCCAGGAACAGAGTGGGGTCTGGGAGTTTCTCAGGCCACACAGGGAAAAGCGGCTCCACTGCTGGAAGGACATTTGGTAGAGACTGTTGAAGCCACCTGGTCCCAGCAAACCCCAGAAAATGGCCATATTCGCTGGTGCTGGAACAAGGTCGTTAAGGGTGAAGCCTGGTGCCAGATGTGTGTTGTGATCGTCCATAATCCCTGAAACGCTGCTGCTACACTATCTTGTAAACTTTTTCTGGGGCGGGCTAGCATCTGGCCAGTGTCGGGGCACCAGCAGCAGCAGGGTCCAGCAAGCGTTTCTGGGTGCAGTCGACATTCGGCCATTGCTCATTCGGCCATTGCTTGGTCAAAGCCGCAGGTCCTTCAGAAGTAAGGGGCCGGGGAAAACAGCCGCTTCTGAGACAAAACTCAGGAGAGAGGTACTGCCTGGGGCTTGGTCACGGACAGTGAAAAAGCGGGGAGTGGACGAAAGCTGAAGACAGAAGACCGGTGCGCGATTGCTGATTGGGGAGAACAGAGTTCTGATACTAGAGACTGAGTATCTGGGTGATGCCATTTTCATTGCTCCTGCACATGTACATACGCACCTACGAGCACCACAACACTCCACCCCAGTAGGCTAGCAGCGCAATCTAGTGGAGAACGGAGTCATTACACTGAGCCCCGCCCAACTGGACCAACCTCGCTCTTCAAGAACACAAGTCTCACCACCTACTTACTTTATGGACTGTAAAGCACTTCATAGTCTGACTTCTGGGGGAAAATGAAGTAATTTCAGTCCTATTTCAATCTGTTAGCAGATCCATCTATTTAATTTTCTTTCTTTTTTTCCCCTCATTTTAACTTCTTTTCTTTTTCTAGAATACAGAAAAAGAAAAAAATTCATTTTTATTTTCAATTTCTATTACAAATATTTTTCTTTAATTTTTTTATACTATATTCTTTACTTTTGTGTAAATTTTTTGAACTTCTATTTTATTCCCATCATCTCATTTTAGTCTACCTCAGGGTATTCATTTTTTCAAATTCTCAAATGATTTCCTTTTTCTAACCCCCTTTTTTTTCTCTAATCTCTCAAACTACTTTCAACACCCAGACCAAAACACACCTAGGATCTAGCATCATTTATTCGACTTGTGTGTGTGTGTGTGTGTGTGTTTTTTAATTTTAATATTTTTTAATTTTAATTTTTCAAATTTTAATTTGTCTACCTCATTAATTCCTTTTCTCCCTTCAAAATGACAAAATGAAGAAATTCACCCCAAAAGAAAGAGCACAAAGAAACGACAGCCAGGGATTTAACCAACACAGATACAAACAAGATGTCTGAACCAGAATTTCGAATCACAATAATAACAATACTAGCTGGAGTTGAAAATAGATTAGAATCCCTTTCTGCTGAGATAAAAGAAGTAAAACTAGTCAGAATGAAATAAAAAATGCAGCCATGAGCTGCAATCATGGATGAATGCCATGGCGGCAAGGATGGATGAAGCAGAACAGAGAATCAGCAATATAGAGAACAAACTTATAGAGAATAATGAAGCAGAAAAAAAGAGGGAGATTAACGCAAAAGAGCACGATTTAAGAATTAGAGAAATCAGGGGCTCATTAAAAAGGAATAACAACAGAATCATAGGGGTCCCAGAAGAGGAAGAGAGAGAAATAGGGGCAAAAGGGTTATGTGAGCAAATCATAGTGGAAAATTTCCTAACCTGGGGAAAGGCACAGACATCAAAATCCAGGAAGAACAAGGGACTCCCATTAGATTAAAAAAAAAAAAACGACCTTCAACAAGGCATACCATAGTCAAATTCACAAAATACTCAGGCAAGGAGAGAATCATGAAAGCAGCAAAGGAAAAAAGTGCCTAACATAACAAGGGAAGACAGATCAGGTTTGCAGCAGACCTATCCACAGAAACTTGGCAGGCCAGAAAAGAGTGGCAGGATGTATTCAATGTGCTGAATCAGAAAAATATGCAGCCAAGAATTCTTTATCCAACAAGGCTGTCATTCAAAACAGAAGGAGAGATAAAAAGTTTCCCAGACAAACAAAAATTAAAGTTTTTGAACACTAAACCAGCCCTGCAAGAAATTTTAAGGGGTACTCTCTGAGAGGAGAAAAGATGAATATATATATATATATATATATATACACACACACACACATATATATGTATATATACATATATATATACATATATTCATATCTACATATATGTGTATATATACATATATAGGAATACCAAAATCAACAAAGATTAGAAAGGACCTGAGAACACCACCAGAAACTCCAACTCTACAAGCGTCATAATGGCAATAAATTCATATCTTTCAGTACTCACTCTGAATGTCAATGGACTCAATGCTCCAATCAAAAGACATAGGGTAACAGAATGGATAAGAAAACAAGATCCATCTATATGTTGTTTACAAGAGACCTACTTTAGAGCTAAAGACACCTTCAGATTGAAAATAAGGGGATGGAGAACCATCTATCATGCTAATGGTCAAAAAAAGAAAGCTAGAATAGCCATAATTATATCAGACAATCTAGACTTTAAAATAAAGACTGTAACAAGAGTTGCTGAAGGGCATTATATCCTAATCAAGGGCTCTACAGACCAAGAAGACCTAACAATTGTAGACATTTATGCGCCAAAAGTGGAGCACCCAAAAATATAAATCAATTAATCACAAACATGAGGAAACTCATCGATAGTAATACCATAATAGTAGGAGATTTCAACACCCCACTCACAGCAATGGACAGATCATCTAATCAAAAAATCAACAATGAAACAATGGCTTTGAATGATACACTGGACCAGATGGACTTAAAAGATATATTCAGAACATTTCATCCTAAAGCAGCAGAATATACATTCTTCTCCAGTGCACGTGGAACGTTCTCCAGAATAGACCATATACTGAGACACAAATCAGCCCTAAGTAAGTACAAAATGATTGATATCATACCGTGCATATTTTCAGGCCACAATGCTATGAAACTTGAAATAAACCACAAGAAAAAATTTGGAATGGTAACAAATACTTGGAGACTGAAGAACATCCTACTAAAGAATGAATGGGCTAACCAAGCAGTTAAAGAGGAAATTAAAAAGTATATGGAAGTCAATGAAAATAACACCACAACCCGAAACCTCTGAGATGCAGCAAATGTGGTCATAAGAGGAAAGTATATAGCAATACAGGACTTCCTAAAGAAGGAAGAAAGATCTCAGATACACAACCTAACCTGACATCTTAAAGAGATAGAAAAATGACAGCAAATAAAACCCAAAAACAGTAGAAGACAGGAAATAATAAACATTAGAGCAAAAATTAATGCCATTGAAACAAACAAACAAACAAAAAAACACCAGTAGAACAGATCAATGAAACCAGAAGCTGGTTCTTTGAAAGAATTAACAAAATTGATAAACCACGAGCCAGTTTGATCAATAAGAAAAAGGAAAAGACCCAAATAAATAAAATCAAGAATGAGAGAGGAGAGATCACAATCAACACAGCAGAAATAAAAACAATACTAAGAGAATATTATGAGCAATTATATGCCAGTAAAATGGGCAATCTGGAAGAAATGGACAAATTCCTAGAAACATATACACTACCAAAACTGAAACAGGAAGAAATAGAAAATTTGAACAGACCCATAACCAGTAAGGAAATCGAATTAGTAATCAAAAATCTGCCAATAAACAAGAGTCCAGGGCCAGATGGCTTTCCAGGGGAATTCTACCAAATATTTAAGAAAGAGTTAACACCAATTCTCTTGAAGCTGTTCCCAAAAAATAGAAATGGAAGGAAAACTTCCAAATTCTTTCTATGAAGCCAGCATTACCTTGATTCCAAAACCAGACAGAGACCCCACTAAAAAGGAGAACTATAGACCAATTTCCCTGATGAACATGGATGCAAAAATCCTCAATAAGACATTAGCCAACCAGATCCAAAACTACATTAAAATAGTTATTCACCCTGATCAAGTGGGATTTATACCTGGGATGCAGGGCTGGTTCAATATCCGCAAAACAATTAATGTGATTCATCACATCAATAAAATAAAGGACAAGAACGATATGATCCTGTCAATAGATGCAGAGAAAGCATTTGCCAAAATACAGCATCCTTTCTTGATAAAAACCCTCAAGAAAGTAGGGATAGAAGGATCATACCTCGAGATGATAAAAGCCATATATGAGCGACCCAACCCTAATATCATTCTCAATGGGGAAAAACTGAGAGCTTTCCCCCTAAGGTCAGGAACAAGACAGGGATGTCCACTCTCACAACTGTTATTCAACATAGTATTGGAAGTCTTAGCCTCTGCAATCAGACAACACAAAGAAATAAAAGGCATCCAAATCGGCCAGGAGGAGGTCAAACTTTCACTCTTCACAGATGACATGATACTCTATATGGAAAACCCAAAAGATTCCACCAAAAAACTGCTAGAACTGATCCATGAATTCAGCAAAGTTGCAGGATATAAAATCAATGCACAGAAATCGGTTGCATTCCTATACACCAACAATGAAGTAACAGAAAGAGAAATCAAGGAACTGATCCCATTTACAGTTGCACCAAAAACCATAAAATACCTAGGAATAAATCTAACCATGGAAAATGAAAAATCTATACACTGAAAACTATAGAAATCTTATGAAAGAAATTAAAGAAGACACAAAGAAATGGAAAAAGATTCCATGCTCCTGGATAGGAAGAACAAATTTTGGTAAAATGTTGATACTACCCAAAGCAATCTACATATTCAATGCAATCCCTATCAAAATAATACCAGCATTCTTCACAGAGCTACGACAAATAATCCTAAAATGTGTATGGAACCAGAAAAGACCCCAAATAGCCAAAGCAATCTTGAAAAAAACAAAACAAAACAAAAAACAAAGCAGGAGGCATCACAATCCCAGACTTCAAGCTACACTACAAAGCTGTAACCATCAAGACAGTATGCTACTGGCACAAGACAGACACTCAGATCAATGGACCAGAATAGAGAACCCAGAAATGGACCAACAAACGTATAGCCAACTAATCTTTGATAAAGAAGGAAAGAATATCCAATGGAATAAAGACAGTCTCTTCAGCAAGTGGTACTGGGAAAACTGGACAGCGACATGCAGAAGAACGAACCTGGACCACTTTCTTACACCATATACAAAATAAACTCAAAATGGATGAAAGACCTCAATGTAAGACAGGAAGCCATCAAAATCCTCAAGGAGAAAGCAGGCAAAAATCTCTTTGATCTTGCCTGCAGCAACTTCTTACTCAACACGTCTCCGGAAGCAAGGGAAACAAAAGCAAAAATGAACTACTGAGACCTTACCAAACTAAAAAGCTTCTACAAAGCGAAGGAAACAATCAGCAAAACTAAAAGGCAACCGATAGAATGGGAGAAGATACTTGCAAACGATATATCAGATAAAGGGTTAGTATCCAGAATCTATCAAGAACTTATCAAACTCAACACCCAAAAAACAAATAATCCAGTGAAGAAATGGGCAAAAGACATGAATAGACACTTCTTCAAGGAAGGCATCCAGATGGCCAACCAACACATGAAAAAATGCTCCACATCACTCATCATCAGGGAAATACAAATCAAAACCACAATGAGATTCCACCTCATACCTGTCAGAATGGCTAACATTAACAACTCAGGCAACAACAGATGTTGGTGAGGATATGGAGAAAGAGGATCTCTTTTGCATTGTTGGTGGGAATGCAAGGTGGTTCAGCCACTCTGGAAAACGGTATGGAGGTTCTTCAAAAAACTAAAAATAGAACTATCCTATGACCCAGCAATTGCACTGCTAGGCATTTATCCAAGAGATATAAGTGTGCTGTTTCAAAAGGACACATGCACCCCCATGTTTATAGCAGCACTATCGACAATAGCAAAGTATGGAAAGAGCCCAAATGTCCATCAATGGATGAACAGATAAAGAATATGTGGTATATATATACAATAGAGTATTACTCGGCAAAAAAAAGAATGAAATCTTGCCATTTGCAACTACGTAAATGGAACTGGAGGATATTATGCTCAGTGAAATTAGTCAGTTAGAGAAAGACAAAAATCATACGACTTCACTCATATGAGGACTTTAAGAGACAAAACAGGGGCGCCTGGGTGGCTCAGTCGGTTAAGTGGCCGACTTCGGCTCAGGTCATGATCTCACGGTCTGTGAGTTTGAGCCCTGCATCGGGCTCTGTGCTGACAGCTCAGAGCCTGGAGCCTGTTTCACATTCTGTGTCTACCTCTCTCTGACCGTCCCCCATTCATGCTCTGTCTCTCTCTGTATCAAAAATAAATAAACTTTAAAAAAAATTAAAGAAAAGAGACAAAACAGATGAACATAAGGAAAGGGAAACAAAAATAATATAAAAACAGGGAGGGGGACAAAACAGAAGAGACTCATAAATATGGAGAACAAACTGAGGGTTACTGAAGGGGTTGTGGGAGGGGGGATGGGCTAAGTGGGTAAGGGGCACTAAGGAATCTACTCCGGAAATCATTGTTACACTATATGCTAACTAATTCGGATGTAAATTTACAAAAAATAAAAAATAAAATGAAAGAAAAGGAAATATAGGGGGCATCAGTTCAGATCCTACAGACATCAACTATGAAAAGGTGGTACTATGAATAATCTTATGCCTATAAATTTGACAACACAGATGTAGTCAACAAATTCCTTGAGGAGTTCAAACTTGAAAAACTCATGAAGTCCATCGAACAGAGATAGCCTAAATGGATATCCTGAAAATATATATCAATTTCCATTATTTCACTCTTTATTGGGGACTTTCTATGAGTGTTACCCAATAAAAATGAAAACATGAGTTCAAAAAAAATCCATACACAAATGTTTATAGTAATATTCATAATAGCTAAAAACTTCATACTGTCTTCAGCTGCTGAATAAATAAGCTATGGAAAGAGTAGACTAAAGAATACTACATAGCAATAAAAAAATAAATGAACTACTGATATATACCTGTAGAATATTATAAATCTCTATTGATTGAGCTACATGAAAGAAGTTAGGTTCAATACATGTATACATACATGCATGCATATATACATATATATTCTACATATATATTCTACACACATTTATTCTACATATATATTCTCTTTATATATGTATATTCTACACATATATTCCACATATACATTCTACATATTCTATATATATATTCTACATATATATTCTACATGTATATGTATTCTACGTATATATATATTCCTTCATATGTGTATACACATATATATATTTTCCTGGAAGGAGAATCTTTCTCTCCTAACTTTAGTCATATGCCTGCCCTCTGACATTGTCAAGCCTTCTGGAGCCAGATGGAACATGGAAGGATAAAATTCTCAGTGGAACATTCGAATGGTCTTACTAAAACATGGATGAAAGAATATGTGTATAAAAATTATGATATATATATGTATCTATACATATATATATATATGTATCTATATACATGTATACATGTATACATGTATACATGTATCTATATATATGTATATGTATATGTATAGACACATACATACACTGTTTGAAGATAAAAAACTCATCCTCACCAAAAAGTACACAAACGTGCTCAAAACTTTCTATGGAAACTGGCATAATGTATCAATGTCATGTATAATGAAAATTTTCCTTAAAGTCAACCCCATTTGAGGCTATTTCTCAGGTATTTGATACTCATTAACCACTTATTTTCCGTTACAGTGTTTACATAATGAAAAAGTGCTTTAATGAAAAGTGGAATTTAATGATGAGGTTCGTACTACAACCTGCTCATAGGAGCATAAAGACAGTAAAGAGATTTACATATTGACCTTTATTCAAGGTGTTTTCACTCTTTTCGTCTTGCTAGGTTCCTATAAGAAACAGATACAAAGGAGAAAGTTGACATACATCGTACATTTGTGCGCCACATAAAATATAACTAGTATTTGTGTGAAGTACTTTCTGAAATGCATGGAAAATAAAATAATTAGCAGGCAAATAAAATTGATGCTACATGTAGAATGGCATTTCATAAAATCTGAAGTCAGTTCTGTTCTGATACCGATGATGAGCCACAGATCACTGCAAGCTGAGTTCCCAGGGAGAGGGGGATCCCAGCCTAGCTGGAGCTGGAAGGAGGTTGCTGTTACTTTATACACCCAGTATTTGGGCACCGGATGAAACACATCCGAATGCATGCAAGAGTACGTTATTCCAGCAGGAAGTAGCCTTAAGAAGTCACTAAAAAGTGACATGAAAGCAAAAACCAATTTCAAAGAAAGTCACCAAATCACTAGGATTTGTATGACTTCCAGAGAAATGTTACCAGTGGATCTTGGTGAGGAAAACTAATGTTTATTAAACAACTTATCGTTAAACAGGAGCTTGTCGCAATTATTTAAGTTATGACCACAGGAGCTCTGCAAGTTCGGTGATAGTGTCCCTATTTAATATAAGAAGACACTAAGACTCAATGACCTTTAACCTGTCACATGGCCCTAGGGCCTATTAAGTACATGAGCCAGCCTTCAAACCGCCATTTTATTGATTCCACTCCATCGGTTTTTCATCTTCCATAATTATTGCCCACATATTCTTTCATTATATATAATGAAATACCTATATGTTATTATGACTGTGGAACCAGTTTATTGGTTCTCAGAGTGTGTAGGACATCTTAAAACCTCAAAATGTATTCTCATAGAGTTCTTTTAGAGTAACTATTTTAATTTGTGTGGTTTTTCTCAAGAACTGAAATTTGAACGCTAAATGTCCCCAAATCCAATTCTGTGTAACGTAATTTGAAGATACCAATTATCTTCTGTTCTAGAAATATTTCCGCAGCCTAAAGCACCGCATGCAAAAATACAGATCAACATATTCACCTTGGGGTCTTGACATTTGCAGAATGACCATTTGCTTCAGTTCAATCAACAGTCATTGTTAGGGAAGCACCGGGGATATAATAAGCACTCAAGAAATTCACAAATGGCCAAAATTTTATTTGTCTCAACCCTCCTGGAAATTGAACTGGCTGCTCAGACTTCAATTTTGCCTTAGCTGTGAAAAATACACTTTTGAAGAAATGTATTAAAAATTGTTTTGTTACACATCTTACCTCAGACCCATGAGTCTGGATCAGAGCTCAGTAGAGTCACCAAGGATATTGTACTCCCTCAAAATGAATTTCAGTTAAAAAAAAACTTACAAACATTTTACTAAAAATAATAATAATAATAAAAGCAAAGCAGCACAAGGCTAAAACTTCCACTAAAGGAGACTTTTACTGAAGACTCTTCAGACGTATTTCAGTGTGTTCTACTCTGAAGGGGTCAGTACAGGCAGTAATAGAAAGGGCACAACAGCAGAACTCCATGCAAGATATTAAAAATCAACTTGAAGAAAAGACAAAATAAAAACCCTGCCCTTGTGATATATCTAATAATATTTATATATGCTATGTAACAAGAGGGAAATAAATATGAGCTGTTTTACCAAGCTAAAGAGAAATGAAGGCTATAATAAGGAACATTAGTGATGATGCCCATATATTTGCCTGAGGTTTTTCAAAGAGATTGAGATGAGCCACCTAATAGAATCAATGTAAATAAAAACTTGCCAGTGTTTGTTGCCTGTGAGGTGGGGCAGTTCTGGTGGAGAGAAAGCACTTTATCTGGAAAAACATGCCATTTAAATAATTGAGGACACCTGATGGAAAGAAACTAGGACCAAGTTTAGTGATTTTTCTTTCCTTTATTAATTGTTTTTGTGTTCCTCCATTTTTAGTGAACCAAGAAAATTAAATGTGGTTATACTTGCCAGTTGCATCCTCCAGAAAGGTAAAACTGTTTCTATTTTGAAGAACATTATAAAAATACTTGGTCTACTCTTGGCTTAAGTCATTATGAGTAATTCATATCCGGTATTATACTACTAAAAAGTTTTTATTTTACTTAGAAATGGTGTTTCTCCTTATGAATGCTTTCTACCAAGAAAGTTTAACTATTGAACTGTGGAATTTTTGAATATCAAAAATTGACCCACGACACCGTATTGTCAATGATAAATATGTTTTATTGTAGAATGTATTAAATGGATTTGAAAAGTATTATAAGTCCTATAAAATGTAGTCTATTTTATATTTACTGCAGCTGTGCTGATGATTTCACGTCTTCTAAGAATTCACCTGGTCCTAAAAAAAAAAAAAAAAAAAAAAAAAAAGAATTCACCTGGTCCTATAGAACTATTTAAATCAAAACCTGGTCTTGATGATTTTTCTAAGCATCTGAGCACATGAAAAATAAATATATATGAACATCTGCACATACATGAGTATATGCCATATATTGCTATATATAAGAATGTACATAATATATAGGAATATATACATTATATAATTTATATGAATGTATATAATATACTATATATATATAATGGACACAGTGGCTTCTGTCCTCAGGAAGCTTATTGTTAGAAGTGAGTAATTAAGGGACATGACATGTTACTCATTGGAACCTACAGGATGCTTGGGGACATATGAAAGGATACTCCAACTTAATTTTGCCAGGAAGAAAGGTCTTGGATTAAGGCTATTTTTAAATTGAGGTCCTAATGAAATAGAGGGAGAAGGAATGGGGAATACATTCCAGGCTGAAGAAATGGCATATTTAGAGGCAGAGAGTTACAAAGTGAATGACATATTCCCAAAATTAAAAGCAGGTCAGTGGACTGGAGAGGACAGACCGATTGGAAGTTTGTGAGAACAAAGACCGGGAGGTTGGGTAGGAAGCTGAGTGAGGATCATGTATTACACACTTGGACTTTATTTTAAAGAGTAAGAGGAAACTCTGGAGGTGGTGAAGCAAGGACATGTTATGATCAAACTTTAATTTGGGGAGGCACCTGGCTAGTGGAGCATGCGACTCTTGATCTCAGGGTTGTCAATTTGAATCCATGTTGGGTGTAACGATTACTTAAAAATAAAATCTTCAAAAAGTTTTGAAAAATTTGTACCCCATTATGGCTTGTTAAGTTCTTAAAGCCTGTGGAATGGAGGAAAAAGCAGGACCTCTACCCTGCAGAGTCCAAAGATGGAGGGCCCCTTTTCCTTCCACATGAACTGGCTGGCATGAAGTTTCCTTTATTAGTGTCTTCCAAGTACATGACATTATAGAGCAATGACCATCTGTTTTTGACTTGCGCTGAAGCTTATGAAACTGACCCACGTGTAACCCATGTTCTTTTTTTTTTTTTTTTTCTTATAGCTGATCTTAAGGGACTCTTCATCTGAACACCGGTATTAGCTGAGGGAGTTATACCCATGCTTCAGTAGTGACGACCTTGGCTACTTACTCAAGCAGCATGTGTGTGCTTTTTGATCTTGCTTCGACTCAGTTCTGATACACCTCTTCCATGGTGTGATGGATTGCTCCTAGGCCCACCTGATCCTTGTGGCTCTCACAGAATCCAAGTCATAATGGGAAATTCCAGATGTGTGGTCATTTGGTTTTGCATGACCAGGCATTCTGTCTCTAGAAGCTGTTTTTCAAAAGACATATTATCTTCTGCTGCAGGTGGCATGGACCTGCTCCAGAACCTGAGCATCACAATTCTCCCATGAGGCTTCTTTAAGCACCACATGACATTTTTCCCTCTCACCGATAGCTCTAACACCGTAAATTATTCCAGATCCAAATCAGTAAATTTTTTCGCACTATGTAGACATATAATCCATCCCCTTTGATTAATTACCCGAAGAATCTCACCCCACTTCCCATGCTTCCCAGGATTCCCCAGCACAGCGTGGCTAGGTCTGTTGACTCTTCTTGTTTCCCTATTGGGCCCAACATGGGCCGACTGGATTAATCAGCAATGTAAGAAAAAGGGGGATAAAAGAGGAGATCCTAAAGGGAACACATCTGTCAGGCGAAAGAAAGGCTTTTGAAATATCTTCTAGGCAGGGGAGTAGTGTTAATTGGAAGAGATAGGCTACTTTATAGTCTCAGAAGTTTCTGGGATAGCAGGCGGTTCAAAACACTTGCGATCATCCACCCAAAAGGCCCTATTCCTATTCATTTTCTAATTAGGGCTCTCACCTTGGCATAATAGACATCCTTGCTTGGCATTTACCATACTCTAGAAGACAGCCACTCATATTAAGTTCTGAGCCTGCTCCTCATGTTTCTTTACTCCCTCTGTAGGAGGAGAGAACTTTTGTAAGCCGCCAGAGAAGCCCTATAGCTTTCCCACTCAATCTTCAATTGTTCTTTAATCCCCGGGGTCTTTTGTCATATTTAGCTAGGGGTCAATGCCATTTAGCAATAACCTTCCAAGCCCACTGTCTTTACAGTTACTCTTTGCCCGTACTTTTCAAAAGTCTGACAAATTGTGTCAACTAGTACATTCTCTCCTACCTGTAGACCATCTCAATTCACTGACAGTGAGAGTTTTAACAGTTGAGCTGCTGCCTTGTGCCAGGGATGCCTTGTGAGTTCCACCTAACACCAGTGACTGGGAGAAAAGTGATTCAGTCCTATAACCCTATTTTATCACCCCCTTTCTTGGACCATTCCTGACACTGGCTATCACAGATTAAGTTCTCCAGAATCAGAAGCTGAGATGGAGTGTGGCATGTAAGATGTTTAGGAGGGATCAATACTTGTGGAAAGGAGGGAAAGAAAGCAAGATTGGGCAGAGGAAAAAGTCTATGCTGCCGAATGACAAAAAACATAGCTAATTCCACAGAAACTGTGGCGCATAAGTGGCCCATCAGTTTACTCAAAAAGTGAAAAGTGGAACTACTCTATGATCCAGTAATCACATTACCGGGTATCTTCCCCCAAAATACAAAAGCACTAATTCAAAGGGATAGATGCACCCCTATGTTTATAGCAGCATTATTTACAAAAGGTGAATTACAGAAGTAGCCCACGTGTCCACCGATTGAGGAATGGATGAAGAAAATGTGATATGTGTGTGTGTGTGTGTGTGTGTGTATACAATGTATGTGTAAATATATGTGCATGTGTATACACATGATTTGTATATATACGATAGAATATTATTCAACCACAAAAAAGAATGAAGCACCACCATTTGCAACAACACAGAGCTAGAGAGTATAACGCTAAGCGAAATAAACCAGAGAAAGACAAATACCATATTATTTTGCTCATGTGGAATTTAAGAACCAAAACAAATGAACAACGAAAAAAAAATAGAGAGAGAGATAAACCAAGAAACAGACTCTTAACTATAGAGAACAAACTGATGGTTACCAGAGGGGAGGTGGGTGGGGCATGACTTAAATAGGTGATGGGGGTTAAGAAGTCACTTGTGATGAGCACTGGACATTGCACAGAATTGTTGAATCACTATATTTGCGCACCATAATGTGAAACCATATGCTACCTATACAGGAAATAAAACTATTAAAAAATGGCCTATCAGAGGTATCCTGGGCCAAATGCCTGGGTCTTTCAACCCCTACCATCATCAATTGTTGAGTATGGGCCACTTTGGGTGGGATACGACCTGGGATAAGGTAGCTCTTTTCAGTTGAGGCAAAGAACTGGCATCCTTCCTTGAAAAGAGTAGACAGTACATATTTGTGTCTACCACATTCCTCCACCTTTGCTCGTCCCTAAGAAAGCATCTTGACGAATTTGGGGATGAGGAGTAGGGAAATCATAAGAAGTGATTTAAACAGGTCTTTCCATTCATTTGAGGGTCATATAGAGTGCTTCTAACTTCATTGATTCTGGGCACCTTATGGGGCTTAGACTGTGAGGTTAGTTGTTGATACAATTTGTGATCTGATAGCTGTCGCCTTGACCCAGGACCAGCAGCCTCCATAGAGCCTCCTACTCAGTGTCACCAGGTTCCCTCCATTGTAGAGAAGGCTCTGAATCTATCTGCCCCTGTACCTGCTAGTTTACGACAAGTCACTAGGTTTCACTTGGTTCATGGCATCTGTTAACCAGAAAGTCCCTGCAACGCTTGCTAGCTCTCAAATGTTCTGCTTTTGAAATTCTTCTTCATTGAAACTTCCTCATTGAGAAGCTGGGGCAGGGGGCACCACCTTCTGTACATTATATATTCCCATTGATCCACTATTATTTCCAACTTTGTAGTTAGATTGGGCTACATGACTACTTTGAGCCAATGAAATATAAGCCGGAAGAATATGCATCACCTCCAAAATGAGGCATTAAGAAGCCCATATAGAATTTTCCAGAATCTTTTTTTTTTTTCTTTCCCGAGTAAGTAAGGAAGCTGTATGTCACCAGGGATGGAGCCTCCACCCCTCATCTCTGGGTGACTGTACAGCTTACAGACGCCAAAGCTGCAAATGAAACACCAATGAGAAATAAATGTTTGCTGTGCTGAACCATGAAGACGTGGCTATTACTTCTGACTATAGTTTAGTTTGTCCTGATTAATATACAATGCCACAAGGAAAGTGAGATTGGACCGGAGAAACTCAAATGCCCCCTTTTGTCCAATCATGTCAGTCTGGGCTGGCTCTGGATTGTTAGAGGTGAGGGGCTGTCTTGGGGATGAGGCAGTTCACAATTCATCTCCATCTGGATGGGAAGTGGGGAGAGCTCCTGCCTTCGCTATTATTACCTTCAGTATATCTACTACCCACATCACTAAATCCCGGTTCTGTCCTGGAGAGTGGAAAGTCAATAAAACAAGTTGGCATATATATAAAGTGCTTTGAATAGTGCCTTGGGCACAGTAAGAGTGACAAGCGTTAGCTCTTGCTAGTCTCTAGAATTAAACTCCCTAAGAGGAGAGATTTTCATCCATTTTATTTGGTGCATCTATCTTAGCACCTGGAATCCTGACTAAAACATAATATGCACTCAATCGGTGTGCGTTAAATGTATAGTAAATGAAGGAATTAAATGAATGATAAGTGAGTGAATATAAATATTTGATTTTCCCTCCTTCCTCTCTGGACCTCTATCCTTGCTTCTTTTAACATATCAAACCCCCTAATGCCCAGAATGAGGCAAATACTTTCCTTTGACTTTCTCTAGTCCCCTATGCTTTCTCGCCAAAGCCAACTTCGTTGCTACGTATTGTTGCCCACTGGCATCTTCTTTACTCTGCGGAAGCAATGTTCATTCTAGTCAGTCAAGCTTGCCATCCTAATTGAAGAATCTCCCTGCATTTGAGCTTAAACCTCATGCAGAGATGGAAGGCAACAAGAACACAATGATGAAACCATGGTGATAAACCAACGGGGAAACCAATGGTGAAACCAATGGTGAAAACCATGACATGAATGGTGGTGATAAAACGTTTCCCATTACATGCCCTTTTACTTTTATAGCATGAAGTTGGTAACCTACACCTCTGTCTGTGCTTTATAATGGGACACTTGTAGACAATGTTTGTATTATTAGGATTTTATTAAGACATTTACTACAGAACCAAGTGCTGTACTATGATTGCATCTACCTGTTTGGCTCTGTTTTTCTTCCATTGTTAGATGGAAATGAAAGATTTCCTTGCATTTTCTACAGTTATCAAAGGTTTAAGGGCACTATCAAAACTAGATTCTTGTTTGTTTATGCATCAGCCTTAAAAAAAATTCATGTCTCCCTGATTTCATCTCTCACCTACACTGATGATCACTTTCTTTTTTTTTTTTATTTATTTATTTTTAACATTTATTTATTTTTGAGACAGAGAGAGACAGAGTATGAACAGGGGAGGGGCAGAGAGAGAGGGAGACACAGAATCTGAAACGGGATCCAGGCTCTGAGCTGTCAGCACAGAGCCCGACGCGGGGCTCGAACCCACGGACCGTGAGATCATGACCCGAGCCGAAGTCGGACGCTTAACCGACTGAGCCACCCAGGTGCCCCTGATGATCACTTTCTATGTCAGGCTCACACCTGCTTTCCCAGGACTTGACCTCGCTAATCTCCTGAAGGTGCTCCTTTCGTGTTTGGATCCCTTATTTTTCTGTTTCTTGATTTCCTCCCTGCTTTTTCTGGAGTACATCCTCACGTAATTCCTGAAAAAGAAAGTGGAGCCATAAACTGTCAGATTAGTATTCCACTGCACCGGTATGGAATTCTAAGGGTAAAAACACTTTTATCTCAGGACACTAAAGGTGCTGTTCCCCTATGTTTAATCTGGCTTAAGAAATTTTGATCCCAGCCTGATTTTTTTTTCTTCATGAGTTTATAATATTTTCTTGTTCAAGTGCTTTCTGGTAATTTCTTTATATTGTTATGAGATTTCCAAATGTTGTATCTAGGTATGGTTCTTTTTTATTAGTCTTTTGTTTTGTTTTCTAAATACGGGATGGATGGGTCTTCCCTTCCTGAAGACAATGCCCTTCAGTTCTGAGAATTTCCCTTTCATTAGTTTTGTGGTAATTTTCTTTCGGTCCATCTTTTTTTTTTTCCTTTTCTGGTTAATTTATATTAATAAAATGATGGATCTGGATTGATGTTTTATGCCTTTTAACTTCTTAAAACATTTTTTCTTATTTTCGTGCTCTAATTTCTAGATTACCTCAAATTTGTGCCATTACCATAATAGCACATTTATTTAATTTCAGTAATTGTATCATTAAAATTCAATGTGATCTAAGTTTTCAGCGCATTCTCGCTTTAGAGATAACTTTTTATTAGTAAATACTTTTGAAAGTGTTAATAGAGTTTAGGGTAAAATTATTGTATCTTGATTAAATTTAATTTTCTCTTTCACCTGTTCCTTGGGGTCATTGTTTTTTTCTCCTTACTTTCCTGGGTTACTGAGAGTCTTACAATATGTGTATGTATCCTTGAATAATGAATTGTTTCATTTTACATGTTTGTAAGTCCTTGTAAGTGGAGACATATTGTATAAATTAAGCGACTTAATTATTTTTCATAGAACTTACGTGGCTCATATTTTTATATGATATATGTAACTGTTGGTCATTCATTTTTATTGCTTCTGCCAAACCCCCTAGGGACATAGGAACCATTACTCCCTTTCAACAACATTTCTGCCTTACGAGTTTCAGGCTACATGAGAGCGCCTGGGTGGCTCAGTAGTTGGGCCTCTGATTTGGGCTCAGGTCGTTATCTCCTGGCTCATGAGTTTGAGCCCTCCTCATGAGTTCGGGCTCTGTGCTGACAGCTCAGAGCCTGGAGCCCGCTTCAGATTCTGTGCCTCCCTGGCTCTCTGACCCTCCTCCCTGCTTGTGCTCTGTGTATCTCAAAAAAAATTTTTTTTAATTTAAAGAAAAGAGTTTCAGGCTACATCAAGAGTGGGAAACCTTCGAGAAAACTGGATTGTTGCGATGTGTTTTTAAGGTGTACTATTCTACCTTATGCAAAGACATTTGGGGCAAGCACAATTCCTCACTCCTCCTTGACGGGTTTTTTCTTCTCCAAATTCATTCAGGGATAACACATCCTGTTGTGGTTCTTGGCAGCATGTAAGATATCTGGTACTGCTTCCTATAAAGATTGGGCCCCATGCTTCGTTTCTCTGGACGGAGGCCAGATTCAGAATCTGCTTGGTTTTTTTTTAGCATTATTTCTCTTGTCCACCTGGCACAAGAAGTTAACCTTACTGTTTTCAATGAAAGGTTTTTGTAAATATGTTTTGTCTAACATTTTCAGGTGAATCATTCTCAGAAAGCATGTATATTTAGCAAACATGTTACAGGAAAAAATCCCCACTATTTAATTATTATTTTTAATTGTGCAAAAGCTGGGTTGTTATAGAATGGAAAGTGGTCTCATGGGAGGGATGTGTTTGTGAGTGTGCTGAGGTATTAATATTTCGTGTATACATTTTCAACTAACCCCCAATCTTCAGTTTCATGCTTCACTAATGGGCTCTCTGGGCCCCTCTGGGATGCATCTATGAACATCAGCTCCCTGGAATAAATGTAGTTTCACTCTGCCTTTATGATGTGAATAAAGTTTTTTTTTTTTCAATCTGTTTAATCACTCCTCCACTCACTTCTTATTTACAGAAATTTGTTAAAATGTCTTTTCTTTTAAAGACATCCCTCTTGTTGTTTTTATTGGCGTAGGTCTGTTATATTTAGAGAGATCTCTTTTCTATCATTTAATAGTATCTCGGGAAGTACATGGCATAAAATATAATAGTTTGGTTTTGTTGTACTTAAAACACCACAGGTCCTTTATTCTTTTTGACATTTTAATAGCTTTAACTTAAACTATGTTATATAATCATCATAACCACCATGTGAAGGGTGTTACCAATCCTGACATTTAATGGCAAAGAACTTCCAAATCAGAATGACATAGTTACATAGGAATTAATTCCACAATTTTGTTTGCTTCATATCTTGTATACAGGTGGAAGGAAACCCTCTGTTTTCTTCTCAGATGAAAATAGTCCTCAATTCCAAACCTAACTATCACACAGTAACAACCCAGGTCTTGAATGTTGGTAGATAAAATAGCAGTCAGGAAAACAGGATTTAGGCACCAGGTTTTACAGGGCAGAGAACAAGAACCCCAGCATGAACCTTGGAGCCATTATTAACAGTGGGGCAAAACTGAGACAAACCACTTAATTTATCAGATGATCATTATCATTATCTCACCGTAATGAAATCCTACATAGATTTCAATTGCAAATTCAATTTCATGCACATTTCAGAAGGATTATATTGTAAATATTAAATGCAATGCCAGTAAAACAATTAATACATTGCTTAGCACCTAAGAGACAGTCAAAAATGATTTCTGTTTCACGTTTCCTTCCCTGCTTTGTCCTTCAGTTCTCTTCCTTAGAAGAATAAATGCTACAAAACAAAAATATTGGCTAATTTGATTCTTGGTAAAGCCCACTGCAAGAAACAAATTTTGTCTACCCTTCCGGCCCAGGTCTTTTTCCCTCTTATCAAAACCTACCTCTTGGAGTAAACTCGAGTCCCTAACTCAGCAGGTGCTCTTGTAAAGACTGAGGTGAGAAGCTGAGTCTCTGTGTTAGGTAAGGTGTAAATAATTTTATTTTTTCAAATGAGTCACACTTTGGATTCATGCATTGGCCAAACTGTCAAAAATCGATTCAGATGTTAAATACCATTTCGGATAATTCTAGATGACCTTTAGGTTTTGGAAAGCAAATTTAACAATTATTCATCTATCAACTTGCTAATGTGTACTGGATTTTATACTTTTGCATTATGCATACATTTCAAAGGTATTATATAAAAGCAGTTTATTCCTCATGCATTGGAAGTGTCTTTCGAACACAGCTGGGAGCTCTATTCAGCCATCAGGCTCCCTCCCTCCCCATAATCTCTAGGATCCTTGCAAAAGACTGCCTTCTGATACTTCTCATATTTATAACAACAATCTGGATGTGATTTCTCACCCTTCCTAGGGAGTTACAAATAGACAATCAAAGCTGCATCTTCTTTGGGGCTGAGGCATTCACGGAGATAACAATAGGAAAACAAGTATATCTCCAGGAAATGATCATCATGGCCACCATGAAGTTTACTTTAAGCTAGTTTTTTCTATCAAGAGGTTTCTATCTGTAGAGGAAATAGGTAACTATGTGGAGTCTTATTTCTTCTTCAGTTCAATTCAGGAGTATTATTATTATTAACGCCTCCCACGCTTAACACACACTGTTAGGAATAAGCATTAGGTTATGCAAGGTAACATGACACAGCTTTTCTCTCTAAATATATATACTGCAATGCAAAATGTTTCAAATTCCATGGGCATAAAGAGTGTCTGCACCTGGCAGGCGAGGATGGGCTCTAAGCCCATAGAACATCTGACATTTTAGGTGCAATGGAGTATGAATGTACAAGTATAAAAGGTAACAAAACTAGAAAAGTTAGTTGAGATGATGTCATGAAGAATTTCCATGAAATTTCAAGGCATTAGAATTTTATTCTTTATCCGGGGAGGAAACATTAAAATGTTTAAATCGACCCAGGACATTAGTAGTAGCAACTATCAGTAGATTCATATGGACGCAAAATAGAGGCACAGAGGCCACTAGGAAAGAGGCCTGCCATGTTGCAAATAAACAGCGATGGGTTAGAGTTGTGGCACTAAGACCGGACAGGAAAATTACAGCATGAACTTGAGTCAACTGGATTTGGTGTCTGATTTTTCAAAGGAGGAATAGAGAGAACAGATGAACTTGTGAAGCAACCAATTCTTCAAGATTTGCTTTCTCAGGGTGCCTGGGTGGCTCGGTCAGTTAAGCGTCCCACTCTTGGTTTCAGCTCAGGTCATGATCTTACCGTTGTGGGATCAAGCCTCGCATCAGGCTCAGTGTAGAGCTCAGAGCCTGCTTGGGAATCTCTCTCTTTCCCTCTCTCTCTGTCCCTCCCTCACTTCTTTCTCTCTCTCTGTCTCTCTTTCTTTCAAAGTAAATAAATTAATTAAAAAATAGCTTTCTCAGATTTACACTGTACTATCGTGGCTTGGAGTGATTAAAAAAAAAATGTCTGCCATCCTCTTTCATTGTTATGGTCCAAATGATCACTTTTTGAGCATGCACTGAATGAAGGCCAGGAGACAGGGCTTGTGGTTTTTCATTCCAATGGAACAGAACCTATGGCATGAGTTCAACAGAGAAGTTATACGGCATAATGTGTAGCTGTAGGCAAACAACAGATTTCAAGTGAAAAGGGGCCTCTATAGATAAATTACTCTGGGAAACGTTGAGTTAAATGATGTTAGAGACGTTCTTATTCCCAAGGTAACTCCAGACCTTTAATATATTAATGTTTTGCACAAGTCTTTAAAAGCAGCAGTAGGGTATGCAGACCCTCCCATATGAGCATGAAACCACTTTTTAGAGGGATACTTATATGGACTAACATTGTCTGAAAGGCAGTTGCTAAATACAACGCTTTCTGAGGATCAAAAATGCTGGCTTCCACGGTGAATACCATTTACCTTGGAGTCAAGTGATCCAATTAATACCAGAACGTACACTTTACGCTGTACGAAAATGACTAGGAATGATGAAAACAATGAAAATCGCTCTCAGCTTCCTTCAGATTAATCTCCGAATGACGTTTCTTTGACGTGTCTGCTGAATGAAGATCAGGAGAATGGGTTTGTGGCCGTTGCCTTCCTAAGGGAACGACACACATACCATGAGTTTTCTAGAGGAGACCATTATACTATTTGCTGCTTTGTCAAAGAACTGCTCGGCCTGTGCCTTAACAGAGAAAAGTTTTACCTACAGTGACACTAAGGCCAGGGAAGTTAAAATCCCGAGTAATATATGATGAGCGACATCCTGGACCCTAGGCACGAATGGTTCAGCACGGCAATACCCTAACCCCCTGTTATAATACGTAAAGGAATGGTTTTAGGAAAATGATGCTGTCAAGTGAAAGTGAGTAGTGTTGATCTCTGGATATTTAACTTTGATCAACTCTTCTTTTTAGAAAGGGTGGTGATAATATTTTCTTAAAAGAGAAACCTTTCAAGGAGAAGGTATTTATTAAAGAAATCTGCATTCTCTTATCTTTGTGGTCTTAATCCACTGCAAATTAAATTTCAGATAACTTCAGGACTCCAGGCTATCTATCCCTGAGATAATTTAACCAGATCAATAAATCTGGACATTCTGCATCACCCTCTACCTAAATGCCTTCCTTGAACTAGTTGCGTCAGAATTATTTGTCAGGACTCCACGAGAATCCACTCCTTATGAATCAGAATCTCTCAAGATGTGGCCTGAGACTCTGCAGTTTTAACAAACATTCAGGTGAACTTATGCACATGGTATTTTGAGAAACGCTACATTAGGTTTTTCCTTGTCCTAAGAATGTATAATTTTCACTATCACTTAAACAATGTCCAAAGTACAGGGCAACCAAAGACAAACGTATTCATTAGCTCAGTTGGCCACATACTGTGTGGTCTCATTGTGATGGCTTCAAAGTTGTGTAAGGGCATTGCCTCTACTCTGAAATATTATACACACTCATCTGCTTTTGATATTAAACCAATAAATAAAAAGAAGTTGCTTGGGATATTGCGAAAGTCACAAAAATATCATTTGGCATTTCTAGAATTCTGTTCCTTCTGGTAAAAGTTTTTTTGTTTGTTTGTTTGTTTGTGTGTGTGTGTGTGTGTGTGTGTGTGTGTGTTTGGAAGTCTAGCTCTCGAAAGTGGTTTACAATTAGTTTATCCACTGTGGAGGTGGATATAAATGATAAGAGTTTCATATACAACGTATTTTTAATATGTAATTCCTCCCAAGCCTTCTCAAGAAATGTCTATCAAATCAAATAGTTGACGCACTTTGAACATTTAGCTCCAAAAAGAAGATGACACTTTTTCATTAGTTTAAGATTTATATGCTAAAGTATCTGTCACAATAATAATAAAATCTGACAGTGCAGATCTTATGGGTTTTCACGTAGCAGAGGTAATGTGTTCCTTGGAAGATATAAATGACAATTTGTTCAAATCAGAGATTTTAAAAAATTTAGACACGCATGGGAGCTCCAAACTTTATATTTTGCCATTTCAGAATCATTCATTTAACAATATTTAGGTCGTGTCAACCATATAGATTAATATTTTGTATGTAAGAATGAATACAAGTTGTTATTATGCAATCATATATGTTTTGGTTATTAACATTTTCAGAAAGGTCAGGTGCCAATCAGCTCAAATGCAGCTACAAAGAGAGATGTTTTCGGTATCAAACCTAATGTAATTACTCTGTGCTACAGCTGAATTTTCTGTACTTTCTTTCTTTCTTTCTTTCTTTTTTCTTTTTCATCTATTTTCTTTTTCCTCTGGTAGCTGCAGCATGTGAAATTCCAATCCTTTCTGCACAAACGTACTAAAATATGTGCATACTTCTCCACCTTTAAACAAATAGGAAACAATGCTTTCTCAGAAAAGTGTGTAGAGAATTGATGTGGTACAGTCACTGACTTTCTGCATCACACAAAAGCTCCTTGTTCATGCAATTGTGCCCCAACTAGACTGCATTCTTGAATGAAGGGCCATGTTTTAGCCCCATCACCATTCCAGCGTCCTGTACTAAATCAAGGCTATGCTTAATAAATGCCTAACAAACACCACCGAAAGGTAAGTAAAATAGTTTGCTACATATCGTCAAACTGCAGAAGTACTATAAGGTAATCGTACAGATATTTAGTGAAGTCATAACCACAAATACTTCAGTGTCGACATTCAAAGCAAAAAAAAAATAATACGGAGAACAAACTGAGGGTTGATGGGGGTGGGGGAGAGGGGAAAGTGGATGATGGGCATTGAGGAAGGCACTTGTTGGGATGAGCCCTGGGTGTTGTATGGAAACCAATTTGACAACAAATTATATTAAAAAGTTAAATTAAATTAAATGCAAACATAGACTATCAAAAAACAAAAACAAAATAAATGGTGGAAAAGCCGCATTCCAGGTTTCCTTTAAATTTATGTTCCCAACTGTTTCAAAAACTGTATTTTTAGTTTTAAAATAACTAGGAAAAAATGTGACCTCTTTGGGCTCTATTTAATGCTAAGAGATAATAATTTATCTTGAGAGAATTAATATTGCTTCTAATGTGCCTTATATATTCTCAAGAAGTAGCTTATGGTGTGGGAGTTTAGCTTCTTAAGGCCTAATTTTTCTACACATGGAATGCTTAGTTTGGTTTCTTTACCTAAAGAGACCTTTAGAACAGTCATCATTTTTTATTCTCTAAGCACATTTCGTTGTCAAATCATATTTTGCATGAACACTGCAGAAACATCGAGTTGCACCCTCAGGGAAAGAATCTCATCCCATCTCCAGCCCAAGAAGGATTAATCACAGATAAGCATAAGGTGAAGCTATGGCATCTTATAACATCACTAAAATATCTTTACGTAAACAGAGTGCCAAGAACTTTCAGAAAGAAGAAGAGAAGCTCTCATATTGGAGCTTACATTAGAAATAAAGTCTGCCTCCACAGGAAAAGTCTCTAGGGGAATTTGGTGGGGGTGGGGGGGGGATGTACATAGTCAAACTCCTTCTACAAAACCATACAACATGGTGGCGACATATACAACAAGGAAGCTCACACACACACACACCTCAACTTTTTTGGATCAGTGTGTCTCCTGTTTCAGTTCTCCTGTTCTCTCTTTTTCCTTGTAGGAATTATAAATCTTTACTTTTGTTAGTCTATAAACCTTACGTGAGGTAAAATAAGTTTTCCAAAGTCCCAAATTAAACCTTGTATGATGTCAACTTTTAAAATAGTCGTAACAACAACAACGACAAAAACCAGTTATGTCAAGTCTCATCCAACCAGCAAACCCCTCATAAAACCTTGACAGTCCATCATGTGGACAATTGTACATTAAATAAAAAGAAGAAAACGAATTCGGTGCACGTATACTTGTATGGGTGTATGTACATGCAAGCCATCCATGTATGTGTAATGTCTTGCTTTAGGGGCCAGTTTAGAAGGAATTCACAATTGCAGGGATGGGTGTTTAGGTAAGTCTGGAAAAAACAAGGACGAGAATTGAGAGTAAGCCCTTTGTAACTCCTTTTATTTTGCTTGGGTAGGCAATTCACGTAAGTAAATAATTATAAAAGTATGCAAAAACATTCCGTTTAGCCTGAATGCGCTGGTTAACGTTTGACTAGTAAAGAACACAAAAATCTTGGTGATATATCAAGAAAGGTAGCTATCTTGCTCCTTCCATATATCCACTGCTTATAAGCGGGGGGGGGGGGTACTCTGCAGATTTTCTCTGAATCAGAGCAGCCATCATGTTGAATATGGCTGGTTACAGTGCCAGAGAGAAGGGAGAAAGCTCTGTAGAGATTTGTTCTAGAAGTTAAAAGCTCCATACCAGAATGACGTAAGAGATTTCCATTCATGATTTATGGCCAAGAAGTCATCAATTCGTCACACCCATCCCACAGAAGATCAGCAAATACCATCCTACCAGTTGACTAGAAGGACCAAAGAACCAGGTTTGAGTATTTTGCACTGATGCACCCTCTCGTATGCAGTTCAATCTCGTGAACAGGTCCTTGCAACCAGTGCAGAAAAAAAGACAACTAAGGTGGCAAGTCCAGGCAACATGGCTGGCATTTTCTCTGGAGGAGAACACTCAGTTAACTCCGTCTCTTTGTCCAGCACTCTCGACCACTTCTCATTACCCTGAGTCACTTTATTGTACAGCCTGACAAATTGCCTGGCTCATCCCTGAGATTATGAGCTCCCTAAGAAAATTTACCATTTCTCATTCCTTTCAGCACAGGGCCTGACATATTATAGGTACTCAATAAATTTAATAAGTAAATGAATGGCTCTCAGAATGCCTGGAACCTTTTAATCAGAGGGCTGAATAAGATTTATGCCACACTCAATTTTTATTATTTCTTACAAACAAAACTAAACTGTAGATTTTTATACGCTTTAGTCCGCTTATAGAATTAACCATCTCTATAGCTAGTCATCATCTTTAACACCCAGGCTCTGCTATTCTCATATTTGAGGTCACAATTAAGCAGAGAGTTTTGCAAACGGGGCAGGTTAGAAGCCAATATCTAGTAACAAGAACTGATTTGAAGTGAGAATGCAGTGTCAAAGACAATCTGTCCCCTCCTTTTTTCTGTCCCCTCCTTTTTCTTGATATTTGTATTAAATATTGGATCTGCCCCACCGTGTGAGTGAAATACTGACCTTTGACTGAACATTGAGAACTGTGCCCTTCCTTCTTACACAGAGAAAGAGCTCAAAATGATCACCTATTTAAAAATTCCAAATGCATGTCCAGGAAGTCTTGTTTACTAGTTATTTAAAAAAATACAACCTTGGCCTCCGCTACAGGGCCAATTTTAGATAAGTTAAGTTAGGTAAGGGCTTATTCTTTTTAGAAATGAACAAAGGAAAGATGTGACTAAAGCCACACGAGCGTTACTCTACTCAATCATGGAGTAATATTGCCTTCATAATTTTGCTTTTCATACTGCTTTCTCTATCAATCCCTTAGATGACGAATAGACCCAGAGATAGTACAATCCCTTCCAGATAGAGTGTTTATAAGAATTAGCCAACAATAAAGTGTGGTAACTAGGGTATTTTTTTTTTTTTTTTTTTTTACCGTATGTTGCAGCTTAATGAAATATAATTGGCTTAAACCATTCTAATCCTACCCCCTGCAAAAAACAAGATAGGGAGACGAGTGGTGGGGAGGGATAGGCTTTCATAAATGTTAAGTCTAAATGTAGGGCAAGTTTCAGGTAAGGCTTGATTTAACAATCATGTAAGAATACTAAGAATCTTTTGTTTCCTTGTGATCATTCTCGCTGGTCTGTCCAACGGCCCAGCCAGGGTGACAGTATCATTTAATTATTACTGTTTAAAAAAGCACCACAGGGGCGCCTGGGTGGCTCAGTTGGTTAAGCGTCCGACTTCAGCTCAGGTCACCATCTCACGGTCCGTAAGTTCGAGCCCCACGTCGGGCTCTGGGCTGATGGCTCAGAGCCTGGAGCCTGCTTCCCATTCTGTGTCTCCCTCTCTCTCTGCCCCTCCCCCGTTCATGCTCCGTCTCTCTCTGTCTCAAAAATAAATAAACGTTAAAAAAATTAAAAAAAAAATAAAGCACCACAAAACTAAGTGGTTTAAAAGAGAACGATTTGTTATTTCTCACAATAATGTTGGTTGGCCATGGTTCCTCCAATGCACTTCCCGGTGAAGCTTTATTAAGCTGAGGTTCAGCTGAGTTGGAAGTTACAAGATGGCCTGACTTACAGGTCTCACAGCTAAAGTTGGCTAGCGTCTTGAGCACCATAGATCTCTCTCTCTCTTTTTTTAAGTTTATTTATTTTTGAGAGAGAGAGAGAGAGAGACATAGTACGAGTTGGGGGAGAGTTAGAGAGACAGAGAGACACAGAATCTGAAGCAGGCTCCAGGCTCTGAGCTGTCATCACAGAGCCCGACGCGGGGCTCAAACTCACGAACCGTAAGACCATGACCTGAGCCAAAGTCAGATGCTTAACCAACTGAGCCACTTAGGTGCCACCTCCCCCCCACCTTTTTAATAAAGTTTATTTATGTTTGAGAGTCATGGATCTCTTCCTTGTGGTATATCATCACTGGAGCATGGTATACCAGTGATGAAGCCAGTGAACTGGCTTCTTTACATGGTGGTCTTAGGGCAGAGTCCCAAAAGAATGAAAATGGAAGCTGCATGGCTCAGTCTCAGAGTTGTGCAACATCATTGCTTTTGTGTTCTATTGGTCAAAGCAAATTTTAAAACCAGCTTAGATCTAAGAGGTGGGGAAGAACGCCCGTATTTTGCTGGGAGCTTTGGAAAAGGCACCGTAAGGGAGCATGGCCACAGGAAGTTTTGATTCATTCTTCCATTGTGTCCAAGTAGTTGCTTTATTTCGAATAAAGCATATTTTCACACAATTATTCAAGGATTGGCAATGTATATTGTAGTGGTTCTTGCACAAGAAGGGAGAGAGATTAATTCCTTTACCTGAAGCTCTGGCAAATATCTGACCCATTTTTGAGCCAAGAGAATAGTCCTTAAGTCAGTTAGAACCGAACACCTGCAGCTGTGAGTTGAATAAGCAATAGTCAATCTACATGGCTGATGATTAGAAGTGGTGTTTTACCAAAGGAGACTAGGGCATTTCTTCCAGAATAAGGAAGATCAAACACTGTATCTCAAAAGCAAATGAAGCTCATTGTGCACTGCTAGGAAATGAGAGTAAACTTTAAATCACTCAACAAAAACACTCGTGCCTTTTCTTTTTTTTAATTTTTTTAATGCTTATTTATATTTGAGACAAAGAGAAACAGAGCATGAGTCGGGGAAGTGCAGAGAGAGAGGGAGACACAGAATCGGAAGCAGGCTCCAGGCTCCGAGCTGTCAGCACAGAGCCCGACGCGGGGCTCGAACCCACAGACGTGAGATCGTGACCTGAGCCGAAGTCAGACACTTAACCAACTGAGCCACCCAGGCGCCCCTCATGCCTTTTCTGTCACACCATTCCTCCTTCCTGATTGCCACTTTGCACTTAAAATTATGATAATATGAATTAAAAGCAATCATGCTCCATATATTCTTTGTGTGACCTTACTTATCCTCGGTTTCTTCAAAGAATATGAGTAATAATCGTGATAAGAATGTTGGGGGAATTAAATGAGATAATCTATGATAAATAACTAGCAGAGTATCTTGACACATAAAATTCCTGAGTCACCCGCGTTGCTATCAGCATCAACAACATCGTTATCATCACGTTTAAAAAAAAAAGTCTTAGTAACAATTATCTATAAATGTATTTATTTTCTAAATAGTTCCCTTTGAATATTTTTACTTTAAAAATTGTTATGACATTTCTATACGTGAATCATTTCAATAAACGAACACAATTAGGCTTTCAAAAAAAAAGTGAAGTAACAAAATCCTCTCTGGGTTACGCTGAACCAGTTTTCATAGATGCATTCTAGAAACACATATAATACTTCAGGGCTTCTAAGGAAATTTCCTAACCATAGGTATAGCATAATCTAAGTCCATCAAAAGTCACTGACTATAAGTCTGCACGTTTCAAGTGTCCTCACAGAATGATTTTGCAAAGAACCAGGGAACACTGCAGCTCAGGAAGTTTAAAGATTACCTAGATTGTGTCCTGGGATCATTTCAAAATTGGCCAAAATGGCCAAAAGCGGCACTAAACAAAAACTCTTCTCTGAATTTAAGCTTGAAATATATGCATGCGTTCGATTGCACATTTCTGTAATATGACTTACACGGCCTTATACCGAATTTTAAATGACAAAATAGAAACCAGATACAAGACGGGGTTGACAGATAGGCTTAACTCCGTCTGGGGATGTTATTTATTCTCTCACTTTCCTATTTCCAAATTTCACTTGATCTTCATTTCTGGTTTTAGTCTCCTCTTGATTTGATTACTGAGGATTGAGAATCTGTTTCTAAAGTAACTTGAGAGCTGAAAGCCTTTCCCTTTCAATCGCGTTTACTTGGGGCAGACAGACATGTCTTGGTAGCTGTGTCCTCAGGCCCTATTTCATCCCAGCAGCAAACACCACTCAAAAGTATGAGAGCAGCTTGCATTAGCTCTAACATGCAAGCTCTCTCATTGCCTCGGAGACACTCGGGCAATTTATGATCATTTGTTGCAAAGAGCCTCTGCCGTTTCTCTCAGCCAGAAGGAAAATAGCATTCCTCCTCAATTGCTTCTCAAGGACTCAGCTAATGCAGCCCTGTGCTCTTCTCTGGATAGAAATATCTACAAAGGCTTTGAGAGCTCAGATCAAGTATTTTCACTCCCAGCCACCAAAGGCGTTCTGCCCCCTGCCTGCCACAATTACAGGACTTTCTAGCTAGCAGAAATAGGCAATCTGAAATTTCTTCTAATGCTCCTGTCAATATTGAACTATGGATTGCCTGAAAAAGGCTCATTCTTTTCCCTTAGTGGCTCAAGTGCATTGTGAAGGGTTGTTAAGAGCCTGTGTCAATCTGGGACATGAGGCTTAGAGGCTCTGCTATATCCAATCGCTAATGGCCCCCACTCCATGAGATACAGGATTCCTGACTTACTGCTGGGTGGGTAGAGGGGATACTTGTCCCGGTATGTGTACCTATTGCAGAGGATGAGAAGGCACCAGCCAAGGAGCTGGCAAGAAAGATTGGGACAAAGTAGATTTTAGAACACGGGTGGTTATGACAGTAATGAAGTCTCGAAAGAAAAAAAAAAAAAGATTCTGCATTCATACGTGTTAGTAAAGAGGGCACGAACGGAATTGGCAGGCCCCAATGCTTCGGATGGCTTTTCTGTTCTCTAATAGGAAGCTATCCAAGACTATCTGAGAGTTCCCCAGACCTGTGGGTTCAAAAAGAAAGTAATACCTCAATGTACACAGTGACTTTCCCTTAAGTTAGTAGAACTTCTTCAAAGCATTTCTGTATTGAAAGAAACCCAGTCATTCTGTATTTCTAGAACCGCGATTCTACCGGGTTTGAGATGGGGGGACCCACATTGTTAAAGATAGCGTAACTTGCTCCTGCATTGTACAGTTAACTTACAGAGGATAATTAAGAGTATGAAGATTATGAGGAAAAAGCCTGTGTCTCTGCAAGGCATCATTAGCTATATAGGATTTCCAGTTTATGTAACAATGAGACCAGTTAAGCGGTTGTTCGCCTTAAATATCTGTCGTTTTAATAGTCTGCCGGTTTTATAACTGCCGCTTACTCCGTCGTTATTAGCCAAGCCACTTGAGAAAAATCGTCCTCTTTGTGAATTCTTACAAATATAGGAGCCCCAATATTATGGTCCTCACGTTTGTCTAAATCGAAAATACAAGATCAGGCCTTAGCCCTTCAAGTGGCACTGATGTAAATGTTGTTAAAATCTACGGGCTAGAGAAAGAGGAGAGAACAATAAGAGTCTTCATATCCACTGAAATGAACACCCGTTGAAAACCATTTTCAAACAGAGAAAACGTCCTTTAATCATTGGTGAGTTTTATCTGCCCCTCACCAAGCAAAAGGGAGCAAACACCAGTCTCGGGTTATTCTGTGAGACACCCCCATTTCGTATCAAATACTCACTGAATAACTAGGAACAGGGAGAGAAGACAGACCCTGCATTCCAGGAGCTTATCATGTGGTGGAGGGCACCACATGCCGACAGTCATCTATACCAAGAGGAAAAATTGACTTACATGGCGTAAAATTCACTACGGTGTAAGTCAAGATATAAGTAAACAGGGCACAGGGTACAAATGAGAGAGTGATCGATTGCAAAGGGGGTTGTTTGGAAATGTTTTACAGAGGATATGGAATCTGAAAGGTAAACTCCGATTGCCGTGTGAAGAGAGAGATCACAAATATAGCAGAATGAGGAAAAAGCAGAAAGCGTGAGAGAATACACACAGCTATGAACTGAACTTGAAAGACTTATTCAGGGAATAAAGTATAGAGTAGAATGACAGAAGCCTGGGATAGCCATAGGGTGTGTTAAGACAGGGGCTAAAACATGAGGGTCTTCATTCAGAGAAATGTATATGCATTGCAGATAGCATATATATTTTACATTGTGGTAAGATACATAGCAGAAAAGTTTCAAATGTAGCCATTTTTAAGTGCGCACGTTAGTGTATTATCTATATTCATATTACCAAATACCCCTTCAAGACGTTTTCATCTCCCCAAACTGAAATGCTACACCAGTTAAACAACAACTTCCCAACACCCCTTCTCCCCCAGCCCTTGAAACTACCATGCTACTTTCTGTCTCTATGAACATGACTACTCCAGGTACCACGTATAAGTGGAATTATACGGTACTTGTCTTCCTGTGGCTGGTTTATTCCACTTAACATAATATCTGCCAGGTTCATCCGTGTCACAGTGTATGTCAGAATTCCATTCCTTTTTAAAGGCTGGATAATATTCCATTGAATGTACATACTACATTTTGTTTATCCATTCATCCCCTGGACACTTGGGTTGCTCCCATCTTTTGGCCACTGTGAATAATACTGCTCTAAAAATTAGTTTACACATATCTGCTCAAGTCCCTGCCTTCACTTTTGGGGGGGGAGTATGTACCCCAAAGTGAAATTGCTAGATCATAAGGCAATTATCTCTTTAATTTTTTTTTTAATTTTTTTTTAACGTTTATTTATTTTTGAGACAGAGAGAGACACAACATGAACAGGGGAGAGGCAGAAAGAGAGGGAGACACAGAATCGGAAGCAGGCTTCAGGCTCTGAGCCATCAGCCCAGAGCCCGACACGGGGCTCGAACTCGAGGATGGCGAGATCGTGACCTGAGCTGAAGTCGGACGCTTAACCGACTGAGCCACACAGGCGCCCCTCTCTTTAATTTTTTTGAGAAAACACCATACCATTTTCCATCGCGGAAACGCCATCTTCCATTCCCAGCAGCAACGCACAAGTTCTCCATATCCTTACCAACATGTGTTATTTTCTGTTCGTTTCTTTATTTGTTGTCTAACAGCCACCCTCATGGAGGTGAAGTGATATTCACCTCCAGGCTATTTTAATTGTTTTACACAGCAACCTGGCAAGAATGGCATTAGTACCCAAATTTTATAGATAAAGCAATAACCCGAGAGACCTAGACTAACTTCTCCAAGTGTCTTCATTAGTAAATGGCACAACTAGAAGGATAGTTGCAGGTGGGCATGTAAAAATACAAAGGCGTGTGTTTATCATGATAAGAACTTGGGATTTATTTCGAAAGAAATGAATTAGTAGGTGTGGCAGATGTGACAGTAGATGCCTTATACTCCCACACTGTGCACAGCCTCAGTTCTAATCCACTTGTCTTGACTCATCTCATACGTATTAATGCCCCCAAGTGTTTGAACTCATGATCTGCTTCCTCCTTTAGAACGTCTTTAGACCCTTTTCTTCTAGACCTTCTTTCCTAAAATAAGATATGGACTCTCTTTTGCATTTGGTTGTCTCACGCCACCGTGGAAAGGTTATATATGATTCACCAAAGCCCCAGGCAGTAACTGTACTCAGCAAGATTACCCAGAAATATGATTCTTGCCTTGTTTTCTCTGGAACCTAGAGTAGCATGAAGGAAGAGTCAAACTTTTTATAAGATCATTTTGCAAGCAGTGGGAGCAGTAAGTGGTCTAGGACAATAACTAAGAAGCTATTATTAAGAATTAAAGGGCAATGAAGACCTGTTCTAATGGATGTGTAGTACACAGGGATATAGAACTGATAGGAGATGAAGTCTGTTTGAAATGGATGGTTGCTTGCGGTTCATGGAATGACAGAACTACCAGGCTACATAAGGGAACAGAAGTAAGTTTAAAGAAGTGAATATAATAAATCAATGTTTGGATCCCTAAAATGTAAAGTGAATGAGGAGATTTCTCTTGGAAAATATTATTTAGGGAAAAGAAGATCAAGGATAGTTTGTTGACTTTCTGTGTCAATGCGATGGGGCCACAGGGTGCCCCAATAATGGGCAAAACATTTTCTATGCAAGTGTTCTGGGGTAACAATAACATTTGAATTGCTAGAGTGAGTAAAGTAGACCTCCCTCCCTAGTGTGGGTAGCCCTCATCCAACCAGTTGAAGGCCTGAACGGGAAAGAAAGCTAACTCTCCTATAAGTAAGGGGAAACTACTCCCACCTGATTACTTGAGCTTGGACATCCGTCTTTTCCTGCCTTGGGACTGAAACTGAAACGTCAGACCTTTTGAGATCTCCAGTCTGCCAACTTTTGGACTGTGCTATACCACGGACTCTCCTCGGTCTTTAGCTTGCCTACTGTAGATCTCAGAACTTCTCAGCCTCCGTAATCACACGAACCAATTTCTGAAAATAAATCCATCAGTCCTGCTGGTTCTGCTTCTCTGGAGGACCTTGACTAACGTAGATTTAATTGTAAGAGTCTCCTGCCATTGGGGGTTAAGAGCTGGGCAGAGAAGAGTAAAGGGGAAGGTGGGGATGAAAATACATTCGGATAAATACAATGTCCTAAAAGGCAAGGAAGACAATAGTTTTGAGAAATAATATGATCCATAATATTAACAGCTCCTGAAAGGTCAAAGGGAACAAGGGCGGGAAGAAGCCATGGGATTTGACCATTGAGTATTTATTAGTGAGGGCTCTAATATATTAGTGCTAATGTATTATTAATACATCTTATTATTATGTAAGAGCAGTTTCAATGGAATAGTGGGTGCAGAATGGGATTGCAAGTGACTAAGCAATGAGCCTGAAATGATTAAACATAACAAAATAAATCACCTGTACTGCAGAGAATGCAGCCAGGAAACTAGAGGGGGGAATAGGAGGGCAGTTGAAGGAAGGGAGAGGATCAATATTTATTTTGGCACCTGAGAGAGTTGAGCATATGGAGAAGGAGAGATAGAAAGTGAGTGGAAGAGACATATTTGTAGTCCTAGAGGATGCAGAAGGGCAAAGAAACCAAAATCGCATAATTAGGAGGAGTCTTGGGAACTCATAGGGTGAAACATGGAAAAGAACAGGCACTTCTTTTGGGGAGACTTCTTTGAAGAAAACAGTGAGTGAAAAGTCAGAATCACATACAGCTGGTAGAGTAAACATACACCTTTAATTAGATGCAAACATGCATGTGTCAAAATCGGATATAACCCACAGCCGGGATAACACCAAATTAAAAACAAAAACAAGACATTTGATATGTCAAATGGTTACTAGTTATTCTGTCCCAGGAATGTCCCAGTCCTTTATGCAGCATGCTAATAATTCCTCAAGACTAAGCGCACGAGGTAGACTTACAGCGCCCCTGTTTTAATTTTGTTTTTTTTTTTTAACGTTTATTTTTGAGACAGAGAGAGACAGAGCATGAACGGGGGAGGGGCAGAGAGAGAGGGAGACACAGAATCGGAAGCAGGCTCCAGGCTCTAAGCCATCAGCCCAGAGCCCGACGCGGGCCTCGAACTCACGGACCGTGAGATCGTGACCTGAGCTGAAGTCGGATGCTTAACCGACTGAGCCACCCAGGCGCCCCACAGCGTCCCTGTTTGAAAGAGGAGTAAATTGGAGGATGCCATGCTAAAGGATCTCCCTGAAATTAGTGAAGTGAAAATACAATCACTTGTTTAAGTAGCATGAAAGATGACGCCCTTTCCCATACAACTATCGTGTCCCAACAGGTAACATTTGGGGGAAGGAAAATACCACAAAATATTGTAATTGTACAGCAGAATATAGTCTGTGTATAGTGATTCACCGTAGGTCAATAACAACAAATATTTATTGTATATCTGTTATTCCACACAAGGGTGAGAGAATGGGGGTTAGTACATGGGCGATAATTAGAGGAATAGTTGCCAATTAATGAGATGCTCTTCACGTTTGCATCATGCAGGAAGTTACTATAATCATCCCCGCCTACTTTTCCTCACCACAATTCTCCACATCATGTCTCTCACAGCTCTCCTGTACCCTTTTCCTTTAAGGCACTTTCCTTTCTCATAGGCACCAGCTGTTTCTTTCATGATATAATATATTCTATCAAGTATTACAGTTATTTGAGTTTATGTTTATTGTTAATATGATCGAAAGGAATGGTAAATTTCTGAAAATACTTAGCAAGTGCATACGTAAAGGTTACAGCGAATGTAAAATCAATAGAAGAATGAGTGAGAAGTCAGTGACTTAAATAGAATATATATTTCTATAACAAGGAAAAATCAGGCATGTCTGCTTGAATTCAACCACTGGATGGTTCCCAGCTTTTCTGATGAAGTAAACAAGAAAAAATGAGTAACAGATTCATTAGCCATAAAGCTCCAGTCAAAGAAGTCACACACACACACACACACACACACACACACATGCAATTAGAAGGAATTTGATGAGAAATAGAAGCAAACTGTTCCGCCACTTAAGAGAGGAAAGTTAAAACTGACAAAAATATCACCACTGCTGGATGAGCGAGTTAGCAGTAGAAAAATCATCATGGCGCTGGAAACACTGAGGGACAAGGAAGAAAAGAAGCCAACAAAGAATAATTAGACATTAACCGCATGTGAGCAAAGTAGGTTCGGGTATTTTCGTAAGTTTCAACTTAAGGAGCAGCCATTGCCACTCTCTGGAATCAAAGCAATTTATCATCCACGAACAACTGCCAGCAGGAGCATCACGGGGGACACACTGAGGTTGTGCTTGAACCAGCCCTGGGTTTTCATATGAAAGTATTGAATTTATCCGCAGTGTGGAGAGTTGCTTAAGCTCAGTGTCAAGGGAAAAGGCCCATCTTATTAGGAGTGATGTTATCTTGGTTATTGTAGTCTGTCATAGTCTAGAGGAGCCGAGAAGGAGAGACACATGTAGCTGCAGTTGCAGACAAATTAGAATTTGGTTTGAAGAAGCCCTGTGTTACTGACCTTGTAGTTTCCACATACAGGGCCTAATTTAGACCAGATCTTTGAGGGGCCAGAGATCACATCTCGAATCCTCACAAGCTAAAGTAAATGTGCTTTAGAACTATGTATATAAACAGTACAACTCTGTTTTTTTTTTCTTTTTAAAGATCAGAACGTAGTCCCACTGTCAGCCTATAGAGAAGAACACCCATAAATATGTAATGAGCCGCTGTGTGCATATAAAAAAGCCTGCACACATCCATGAGAGAAGGGGAATGTTTGGAGGGTGGAAAAGCAACCTGAGATGCTCTGAAGCTGAGGGCACGTTTCGGAATTTCTCCAAAGGGCGTATCCAAATGTACCTCTGGTTGTGATCAGGATCGGCATCCTTCATGGGAGTGTAATGGGCTGTTCACACGCTCCCCTAGAGCCTCATGTGACAAATGAATGGGTTTGCATGCGGGCCTCCAAGAGGCCGGCTGGAATAATCCCCGATGGGGATTTTTATCACCGTTTAGACAATGGGGTTGTGTTTTCTCCTCTTGGACACAGCCTCTGTGGCGGGGTAATGGGGATCAGCTTTAGTATAGCTTCCTTTAGTCAGAGTATAGCTGCAGCATCTGTTTTGAGATTTTTCTGTGGTAGGTATTTTTTACCTGTGGTAGGTAGGTATATATAATATCATAAATTCCTGGCTATCGATATGCCTCCACCCCCAAAACTCCATCACCATCCCTCCCAACCTCATGCATACACACTATCTCGCCAGGGCTGAGGATCAAAAACACTAGAGTTTTGTCCAGGAAGACTTGTATGGGGCAGGGATGTGAACGGAATTAACGTCGTTGCCCAAAGTCTCTCAGGATCTGAGTTCAGAAGTTGGCAAGAGAGTCCTTTGGGGTCAGGGTGAGCTCTTACACTCACTTAAGGTCAGCGTGAGCTCTCCCAGTCTGAGGGTTGCAATGAGATCCTACCTCAGTGCCTGGAAGGAGAATGGAGAGAACAAGCAGGATTCGGATACAGATCTATTTATTACAGAGGCTCAGTACCCCACCCCCATGTACTGTCGCACCTACATTTTATTATGATCATTTTTAAACACGGAAAATGGAAAAAATTTTGCAGTAAACATCCCGACTTAAAATAACCAACTATCGCCTAAAACTAACATTTTACTGTACTTGATTTACCACATATCTATTTATCTGTCCATCTCTCTCCTTGTCTATTAAGTCAAATGTCAATGTATTTCTCAGCAATTTGCAGACATTAGTGAACTTTCCCCTAGATATGTATGCAGAGATACCATTTATAGAGTTTGTTATTTGCTTTGGATCCTCTTTTTTTTTTCTTTTTGAAGTAAAATTTATATATCATAAAGCATGTATACATGTGTATAAATTGAGGTTTTGCTGATTTACATATCTATGTAGCAAAACCCCCTATCAAAATGGAGAATATTAAAGTCATTTCAGAGTGTTGCTTCATAACCCTTCTGATCAATCTCCACCCCTAAGCCCCAAGAGCAAACACTGTTCCAGTTGTTTTCTGCAAAGATTAGTTTGGCCTATTCCAGAATTTTATTGAAAGGAAACCATAAATCTGTGTTCTTGGGGCACCTGGCTGGCTCAGTCAGAAAAGCACGGGACTCTTGCTTGGGGTCTGAGTTCAAGCCCCACAACTGGTGTAGGGTTTACAATAAAAAAAAAAAAAAACAAAGTGTGCTCTTCTGTGTAATGATTCTACGTGCATGACACATAGACAAAACGATGGTCCCCCAAATGCTCATATGATGCATCGTAATCCCCAGAATTTGTATACATGTTATTTTACACGGCAAGATGGCAAAAGTGAATTAAAATAGCAGATGGGATTATGGCTATGAATCGGGTGGATTTAAAATAGGGAAATTATCATGGATCATCAAAGTGCCAATGTAATCGCAGGGGTAATATGCAAGAGGGGTAATAGAGAAGAAGGAGGCAGAGAAGTCAAAACCAAAGGAATAGCATCATGAAAAAGAGTTGACCAAACACTGATGGTTTTGAAAGTTAAAGGGGACCACAAGCCAAGGTATGTGGGAAGCCTATATAGAAGCTGGACAAGGCAAGAAAATTAATTCTTCTCCAAAACATCTAGGAAGGAACACAGATGCCGACATAATTGATTTTAGCCTGGTGAGGTCCATTTTGGACTCCTCATCTCCAAAAATGTTACATAATACGCTTGCCTTGTTTTATGCCACTAGGTTTGTGGTAATGTGTTACAGCAGCAAGGGGAAACTTATGAAATTATTTTGCTTTGTAGAATTTTTGAGATGCATCCAGTTAATTGCAGGTATCAGCCATTTGCCCCCTTTACCTATGCTCCTGTTGATGGAACCTAGACTGTCTCCAGCTATAGACCATATTGTTGGGTCATAATTCTGTGCGTGTTTAAAAGAGCTATCCCCTGATCAAGTTGTGTGAGATCCACGTGAGGGTTCATGATCCGTGACCTGCCCTCACCATGACCAGCATGTGACCTGGCCAAGGAAGGCCACCAGTGGGTGCTGCTCTAGGGAGCTAGAAATACCCAGCTCCAGCCTGTGTCAGAACCTTTGCCAAACTGATAGAATATTTCAACAGCAAGATCCAAGGAGGGCAGGACCTACCTTCATATGGAGCATGCTGTGGAGACTTTAGTATTCTGGAGTGTTTTCTGCATATATGCCCAGGGGAAGTCACCCCGGAAAGGGAAGTCAGCCAGCTCCACTGCATAGTTTCCCAAGGGGTGCCTAAACTTCTACTACTACTCCTTAGGCATAATTTTCAGTTGCCGTATCACCTGAGCCGGTACAACCTGGGTCCAGATTACTATGCTTAGCACCTCGGTTTACACATCCATGAAATGAAGCTAAAAATGAATCCAGACAGGGAGTAACTATGATGATATAAATAAAATGCCCTGTTAAAACATACACAATAGTCCGCTATTTTCCATAATTTTCACAAGTCCAACAGGTCAGGGCGATCCTTGTACCTTTTGTTCCTTGAAAAGTATTTTTATAGACATATTAAAGTCAAGGAATACATTTAGTAACTCAATAAATATTGACTGAGTATAGATTAGGTTCTAGATGTTCCTGGGAACAGATCCATTCCACGGGCTCTTCTTCTCAAGGAATCTTGTGAGGAAGACAAAGAAGCAAATATCCCCTTTAATTTGGCATGGTTGTGATGAGAAAGGTAGGAATAGAGGGGCATGTGGACATGTAGGAGGACATCTACCTAACCAGGGGAGAACATTTGGCAAGATTCAAAAGCGATGTTCCCGAACAGGGGAGAAGTGAATCGAGGATAGGCTAAGTGGAAAACAGATGGAGGAGAAGCTAGAGGAGTCACGAAAAGTCAGAAAAAGTCCAACAAAAAGTTGTGCCCAAGAAAAGACTATGACAGTTCTGATAAGTTATCACATTATACACAGGCGCACCCTCGCTTGGAATCCCAAGGTCAAGTATAGGTAGAAATAGATGACATTGGTTTTCAAATTTTATGAGGTTTCAAGTCATCCAAGCCAAAACTGGAATCACATTCCAATTTGGTTGCTTATCGTTATTTGACCTGGAGCAAAACAGCTAATTTTTTAAAGCCTCAATATCTTAATTGGTAAAAGGAGTATGAGACCATACAGCGTAGAGCGATGTTGGAAGAATAAAACAACAAAAGGCTTACAAAGCATTTAGCAGAGTGGTTAATACGTAGTAAGCTCTCAAACAATGCAATCTTCCCGTTTGCTTCTTTTTACCTACTCTAATATTACAAATATTCTTAAAAAATGCATCCTGATACCACTTTGTGCCCAACAGTGGGGCAGATAACAGACATACATGCATTTACAAACTGGGATGTGTCACTGGCTATTATTAAAAGGGAAAACAATAGCCCTGGTAATTTTTACAGACACAGTGCAAGTATATTACACTCCCTATAATTACATAGAGGAACTTAATTTTTGTAGCTAAATTAAGGAAAACAGCAGGCTTGACACTTACCTCCATCAGGCCAAATTGGGTTAAAGGTTACAAAAGGATGAAGTGTTGCAAAATAAGATATTCTTTTGTCTTTCTCTGATGGGTGGGTTAGGGGAAGTCAAGGAACTCGATTCACATTAAGAGGGTCCAGTGTCCCGAGGGGAAAGGACACCCGTCATAAAATATATCTCTATCTTTGGGAAAATTTAAATATATGTGGTGGAAGAAATACGTACTTGCTACTAAAATCAACATTCATGTACAAAATTGGCAAGGATAGAGCCGGGTTCTGTGGATACATAAACCCATGCGATTCAGGATCCTCTTTAAGAGAACAAATAAGCAAATTACAAACCCCTAATTAGGTATTTGGATCAGTTTCCTGCTAGTACTTACCACATTACCACAAATTTATTGGTTTAACATAACACACGAGTGTAATAACCCATGATTCTGGAGGTCAGAGCCCAAAATGAGTCTCATGGGCTAAAACTCAGGTTGTCAGCAGGGCTGTTGTCCTTTCTGGAAACTCTTGGGAGGATTTCATTTTCTTGCCTTCTTTAGCTTCCGAAGGCTGCCTTCAGTCCTTGGCTTGAGTCATTTTTATATCACCTGAGTCCATCGCTGATTCTTCTCCTTCCCCCGTCCATTAAGGACCCTGTGATTACACGGGGCCTACCCGGATATTCCAGGATAATTTTCCTACGGTAAGGTCAGCTGATGCGGAACCTTAATTCCATCTGTAAACTTAAGTCTCCCTTGCCATGCACCGATAGTCACAGATTCCAGGTATTAGTGTGTGAGCATGTTTTGGAGGCCATTATTCTACCCACGATAGCATGAAATGAATGTTTAGAATGAGAAACAAAGGAATCACATTATATCGTTGACTATATTGAGATTCAGGTCCCTGTTCTGAGAGTTGTAGAGACAATTGGCAAGAAACGTTGACATAGAAATACTTTGATTAAACCTGGATTTTTCTCCTGCCTGTAATATTCTACAGCTCCTAATAATTTCCGGCACTTGCAGGGTACCTGAAACAGAGACCCTAAAGCTGAACTCCTGAAGCCTCACAGTTAGCCTGCTTCTGAGAATTGATAAACATCACCGCAGATGTGATGCTCGATCTGAAAATGTATCCCCTCATGAGGTGTGTTACTGTAGTACATTAATGACATTGGCAAATAAAGTTATTTCTGTTTCTTTTTTGAAATCAATATTATTGAATGAATATTGCCTTCCAGTATCAATCAGGTATGGAGATTTTTCCCAATTGAAGAGTAATTTTGGGGATCCCTGGGTGGCTTAGTCAGCTGAACGTCTGACTTTGGCTTAGGTCATGATCTCACAGTTCATGAGTTCGAACCCCACGTCTGTGCTGACAGCTCAGAGCCTGGAGCCTGCTTTGGATTCTGTGTCTCCCTCTCTCTCTCTCTGCCCCTTCCCCGCTCATGCTCTATCTCTGTCTCTCAAAAATAAATAAGCGTTAAAAGAATTTACGTTATATCCATCTTTTATACTTAACTGGAAAGAGAATGCCTCTTATTTCTAACTCAAAATTGTAATTAAAAAAACATCTCTTTGTTATACCTTCAAAAGGAAGGCCTTTCATCTGGTATGGTTGCCCGCAATGACTTTTCTGGAACTCTAACATTTCTCTCATAACTATTTTCTGGAAGTTTCGCAGTATGGTGCCTTCTGACTGAGAGAGACCAATTTGTGGTTCCTTTGTTCTCTTTCAGGCTAGGGAGTTAGCTTGGAAAAATGCTCAGAAGTTATACAGATCTTTGCCTTGGGGCAACCGAAATAATACTACTTAATTTTGAAAGAGAATCTCGTGCCCTGGGTGTGAGTGCTCGCCACATGCCAGACTAAGCGTTTATGTCCCTTGTCTTGTTTGGTGTCTAGAACAATACTGGAAGGAAGGTATGGTTATCCCCATTCTTTTCGTGAAGACTTACAACTGGAAAAAAAAAAAAAAAACATTCATGTTTCTTCACATCAGAAAAGGTAACTTGCATTGGGACAGGGACCGAGAAAGACCGCTGTTTACCAAAAAGCATCTCCAAGCCAGCCGGCTGCTTGCCCACAGCTACTGTCCGTAGTTCTGGAACGGCCCTAAGGGAGGCTCACCGCTCCTGCTTGCACGACGGAAGTCCTGGGGATTAAGCAGGAGAAATTGGAAGATGTGCTAACATTTAAAAGGATTATCGCTATTACGGATGATATTATTTGTGTCCTCTCACCTGGTTACAGGAAAGCTGGTGCACAGAGACAGCACAAAACTGTCAAGGCCTTTCGTATTCATTCTTAACTCCAGGGAATCCAGAATCTTCGCGTTTGTTTGTTTGTTTTTTGCTTTTCAAGCCAATATAAATGAATCTTTTGCTGACCTGCTCTATTTCCATCCGTTCCTAAAACTACCTGTAGAATGCCCCACATTCTCCCTCTCACTTTTAAAAATGTTTATGTATTTCTTAAAGTTCATTCATTTATTATTTTGAGACGGAAAGAGAGAGAGAGAGAGAGAACACACGTAAGCATGTACGCGAGTCGGGGAGGGACAGAGAGAAAGTCCCAAGCAGGCTCTGCACCATCAGACTCTTATTTATTTATTTATTTATTTATTATTTATTTATTCTGCGAGAGAGCAGGGGAGGGGCAGAGAGAGAGAGAGAGAAACAGAGAATCTCAAGCAGACTCCACGCCCAGAGTGGTGCCCAACTTGGGGCTCAGTCTCACAACCACGAGATCATAACCTGAACTGAAACCTAGAATCCGATGTTCACCTTGCTCAACCGACTGAGCCACCCAGGCGCCCTCACGTTTTCTTTCTCCTACCAAAGACGAAAGCTCTGCGGTAGGATATAATATTTTGGAGGCACATTTGGAAAGAGGACCTCCTCTCCTCCATCTACATGTTGGAGGGAAACAAATATCTCCACCCCAAGCTATGCCTCTTCATCATGGATTATTTTAAGCCGGTTATTTTCATGACACGGCAAACACAGGAGATGTCTGAAAACTAAGTACAAAGTACCCTATTATAAGAGCTGTTTGCATGTGTAAGAGAAATCTCCACTTGTAAGGAGTCTCCCAGCTATCTGGGAAGAGTAGGCGGACTCTGCAACTCTAGAAACTGTTAATTGCGGAGAAGACAAGGGCTTAAATTTGTATAACAACCTTAACTTTTGTTTACTGTGCTCTTCCGGGGGGTAACTTCCCATAACGGACTCCCTAGTCCAACACCTTGTGCCTTTAGCAGGAGATGGTATTTAAAGTGATGGCTTCACCATTTCAGTTTTCCTCGCCCTCTCCTACAATTCCCACTCATTTCCTCCTGTTAGACTGTTTTATATCAATTGAATTATGAGACCAGCCAAAACACCTACCTGAAGGGGAGATGGAAAATTTTTTCTGCCCCTACAATGTCATATCAGAGATGACTTTTGGAAAACACTGGAAAAGATTCTAAAACTCAAAACTCTAAAATGGAGTCAAGGGGAGCCCTGGGTGGCTGTCATTTAAGTGCCAAAACTCTTGATCTCTGCTCAGGTCATGATCTCACAGTTCGTGAGTTCGAGCCCTGCATCAGGCTCTGCACTGACAGCATGGAGCCTGCTTAGGGTTCTCTCTTTCCTTCTCTGTCTGCCCTCTCCCACTCCTCTCTCTCTCTCTCTCTCTCTCAATAAACAAACAAACAAACAAATAAAATGAAATGGAAACAAGATGTGGGAATTTATGATGTGTGTGTAAATCCCTTCGGGGATTACCAAAAGCCATTATTCCACCTGCTATCCAACAAATTAAAGTGAAAATAGAGAAGAGACTGGACTGGGTCTATGAGCAATTTTGGGTTTCTCCTACAGCCAGAATCTCAGTGTCCAACACACGGGGGAAGCAGACTTTCCCAGGGTATCTAAAGGATCCCAAAGCTGTTTTCTTTTTTTTCCAGAATGCACTGGAGAATCTACAGGAGACAAAGTGGGCCCATAGAAATCTGAGGCATGGCTGCAAAGAACTCTAGAGGTCCTTGTTTTACAGACACCAGGGTTGAGGTCCACATAGTGAAAGTGACTCATTTAACTCGGAAGCAGAACCCGCTTTCCCATAAGGAAATGACACCGCAGTGCACCCTCAGGGCTTTATCTCGTAGGACACGCAACTTAGCTTGTGTGGTTGGTTGTTTAGCATCAAGCTCTATGCCTCTGTGCAAGTGCAAAATTAATGGTATGGAATAAATACTGCCTGCTGCCATATTACATATCCGCTGTTAATTAAAAGGGGAACAACGGGTAAACTGCAAGAAATCATTTAGAATCTGTAAAAATAAAATCGATAGATCCAGCTGAATATAATGAGCGCAAAATTACTGGAAAAAATAGAGTTGGGGGAAATCCAAATGCAATATATTTTTATGTAATTATTCGTATAATTCTATATTTAATAATATGCAGTGAAGCCTTTTGTTTCCATTTAACATAAGATTGTAAAATATTTGGCTCATAAAAGCATTAGGACGAGGAAATGAAAGGGAGTGAAAAAGAAACTCTGTTTTTTTAAAAGCATTCTTTTGTCTCCCTGGCTGTGAATCTGCCTCCTGAATTCACTGCTGCCTCATCTATTTTGTTTTCTATGTTCCCAAATGTCTCACGTGAAGCTTTGCTTCATATTTAAAAACAAATGGAGGTTCTGCTTAATTCATTTTCCTTTCCAGGAAGTAAAGGAGATAAAAATTAAAAGTGGTTTCACCACTGGTAGAGAATGCTACAATGCAGGGACTTCAATCACAATATTACAGGAGAAAATGTATTTGTGTTGTCTGTTCATCGAAAACACCTCCCTTCTTCTGCTTCAAATGGCACTAGTGTAAAAATGAAATTTGTAGTGACCCGACGTTGGTCATGCATTTTGCAAGATTTAAAAAACAGCTAAAAAGCGGGACAAAAAATAAATAAATAAATAAATAAATAAATAAAGCCACTGAATGCAGATTGGAAGTGTATTAAGTTCTATAAAGAGGGTCACATTTTTGCTGTGACTATAAGTTCTTCCAAGATTAGGGCCCTGCTTATCTACCTGCCTGGTCTACTGTCTAGGAAAATACTATGCGTTGGTTACTTATTGAATATTTGCTCAATTTACTTCAATTCAATGGCAGTTTCTAACTTCACCGGAACCAGTTACCTTCTATGACCTTAGACCCTACCCAATGCCTTTGATGAGGAATCTCAGAGATAAGTGTGAACAGGTTGGGACAGGACAGAGGCAGGAGATGTGGGGGGTTGAATCCTGAGTGACACTGTACTAGCATTGAGTCGATGGGTGAGTTACTTACTTTCTATAAGCTATAGTTGGTCTTATGTAAAACTAAAGACAATACTAATATGTGCCTCACGTGATTTAATTCTATCGCCTCGGTGTAAAGGGTTCAGCAGCGATTCCAGAAGCGAGCACTCATGGAACAAAACACGACAAACTTCCTTGCTCAAAGCAATACAAATTTGTTCTCATGCTCTTGGAGGTCAAAAGTCCAAAACGAGTCTTAAAGGGATTTTAGTTTTGTGCAGGCTTTGTTCCATCTGGGGACTCCAGAGGAGAATCCATTCTTTACCTTTTCGCTCTTCTAAAGGCAGCTGTTTCTGGCTCCTAGCTGCCTTCCTCATCCCTGCCTCCGTCATTACCTCCTTCTCTTATTGTCCTGCCACTCGCTTATAGAGACCCTTGTGATTACACTGGACCCACCCAGATATTCTCGGATAGTATCCCCATCTCAGGATCCTTAACTTAATCACATTTTTCAGACTCCCTTGGATCAGACAACATAGTCACAGGTCCTGGGAATTCAAACATTAACATCTCTGGGGAACTTATTCAACTGTCAGGGCCAAGGGCAGGCAGCCCCCAAAAGGACCACTTTGGCACGAACATTATTTTGGATTAAAAAGCAATCAAAACCCAGCAGATTTAGAAAAAGCTCTTTACCGCCCCCTCAGATGCTTGCCTGGACCAGGAAGAAAGCTATAAACAAAGATTCCTATTTACTGGAAACACTTATCTACATAATACTTCCCCCCCCCCCCCACACACACACACATCTCCTTTTACCTTCCTGCTAATGTTCTTCCTCCCCTTTGTATCCTCAGACTCCTACCCTCTTCTTAGCTTGTATATGCTCTGTATTGCCTCACTGTCTCTGGAATTTCCCTGTATGTACACTGTTAAGCTTGATTTTCTCCTGTCAATCTTCTCATGCCAACTTGATTCTTAGTCCTGTTAGAAGGACCTTGAAGGACGGAGGAAATTCTTCCCCCCCGCCCCAGTCCAGCCCACCATTTATACCAACATATCAAATACCTTACATTCATAGACTTTTAGATATTCCCAAATCTGTGAGTTCACTACAGTAGCTGTTCTGTTTGCAATCGCCTAACTAGAAAATCTTTGTTTCGGAGTGGATTTTATTGGTTTGTTTATTTATTTAACTGAATTTTGTCGAGTCTTAGGAAACGTGGGGATTGTGGTGTGGTATATCTGTGATGGGGCGGAGGGGGTCTTAAGACTTTGCATTTTAAAAATTCCCCATGAATTATTTTGAATTTATTTGACTTTTATTCAATAAATATTAATGTTTTAGTAGCTTAAGAATTTAAAATATCTAACCACATTTTATGTCGGGAAACTAAATAAAATTTTAATAGACTTGACAAAGGAAATATTTCTTTCTTAAATTGCAAAAATTGCCACAAATAAAATATTAAGGAGACTAATTTGAGTATGAGATGAGGAAACAAAACCATGAAGGAGATCTGTAACCCATGGGAAGAATATTTGCCCATGTTTGTGTTTAGTGTTGTTTACCTTTGTTTAGCTTTGTTTGTTTACCTTAAGTAACTCTGAATTTGGCACATTTGAAAATTCTTTTTCTCCCCTCCGCACCTGTGATGGTTAATTTTCTGTGTCATCTCGACTGGCCCATTCTTCTCCTATCTCTGCTTCAACTGGCAGACAAACTCAATTCTGCCTAGTGAGTCAGTATAGATGAGAACGTTCATTTCTTTGAGCGCATTTATGTTAACGTCACTCTAAAGAAAGGGGCCAGTGTGCTCTTAACATGCAAAACATTCTAGGTCATTCTAGTCTCACTTTTGTCCCTTTGCACACTGTTCAAGTGATACATTCCCCACCCTGACAAGGAGAAGAGTCTGGTGGTCACAAAATGAAGAGAACAAGTAAAGTGGAAAAAGAATGGTCTGAGAATGAGAAGACCCCTGTTCCAATTCAGTCTGACCATCCATAAGCTCTTAGCTCCTGGATAAACATACTCACCCTCTCAGTGTTTCATTATCTACAGATGTTAAGCGTGAAACATTTCTGAGGTTCTAAGGTCATTTATACTTGTGACCTGATTTGTGATTCATGATTGTAGCCTGATTTTAAATATAAGTCCAAACACCACAATACAGCATCAATTAAGTAAATGCATGGTGTTTATAATATGTTAAATAACATTCGAAGTGTTTCATAATGTTAACTGTTTAAAAATCTCACAAAACCCTGTGACATAGGTATTGCTATTACCCTTATTTTATGGATGAGGAGACTGGTGCACAGAGATCTGTATCTCACCCAAGGTCACAGAGCTTGTATTTGAGCCTTGCAAGTCTGGCTCCAAAGTTCTTACCTCTTTTATTCTGCCACATTGTAGTATTTTTCAAACTTCTCTGTACAAGAAATAATAAGTAATGATCATATAGGATCACAAAACTTGAGTCAGTGTAGCGCTCATAGAATCTTATCTTTACTCTTATATATAGCCCTACATACTCTTACGTCTTTAGTTTAATTTGGTGGATTTTCTTCCTGTCCCTATAAATGTCTTCCTTCCCTGTTCTGTTGCCTGTTAATTTATCAACAAAGTCATTATTTAAGTTTCAGTTTCCTTCATGGGAACACGATTGAAAAGTCACCTTAATAGCATGAAATATGGCACAGATGCTAAATAATAACAGTCAAGAGAAGCCCGTTGAACCTGAATTGAGTAGACACTGTGTCTATGTTGTGCATGGGCGATCTTATTCCTTAGATTAAAATCTTCTTGAGATTAGAGATAATTTCTGAGTATGGAATGAATACATGGAATTAAAACAGAAAATAATATCCTCATTGAAATAAGAGAGCAAACAGCTCAGAATGTTTGAATACCTTATCATTGTATCCGATGTAGTATGTGGTAAGCCAGAATCTAAATCTAGGGCAATTATGTCTCAGAATAGTGTTATCTCCACAATACCACATCTGACCAGCCAACAAACTTGGAGGAACTTTGCACCCATCACTCAATAAAGAACCAATAGCAGGTTGCCTGGGTGGCGTAGTTGGTTGAGCATCGGACTTCGGCTCAGGCCCTGATCTCACGGTTTGTGAGTTCAAGTCCCGCATTGGGTGAGCTCGAGCCCCATTTTGGGTAAAACAAATGGCAACAACATGGATGGAACTGCAGGTGTTATGCTAAGTGAAATAAGTCAGCCAGAGAAAGATAATCATATGTTTTCACTCATAGGTGAAAGTTGAGAAACTTAACAGAAGACCATAGGGCAAGGGAAAGAAAAAGAAAATAGTTATAGAGAGAGAGCCAAATCATGAGACTCTGGAGTACAGAGAACAAACTGGTGGTCGATGGGGATAGGAGGGCAGGGGGGCAGGGAAAATGAGTGATGGACATTGAGGAGGACACTTGTTGGAATGAGCACTGGATGTTGTATGTAGATGATGAATCACGGGAATCTATTTCCAAAGCCAAGAGCACACTGTATAGACTGTATGTTAGCTAACCTGACAATAATATAAAAAACAAACGTGAGCTCTGCTTCAGGTGAGTTCCACTTCTCTTTCTCTCTCTCTCTCCTTCTCCTTCTCCTTCTCCCTCTCCCTCTCCCTCTCTCTCTCTCTCTCTGCCCCTCACTCACTTGCACCCTCTCTCTGTCAAAAAAAGAAGAAAGAAAGAAAGAAAGAAAGAAAGAAAGAAAGAAAGAAAGAAAGAAGAAAGAAAGAGAAAAAGAAAAAGAAAATAACAAACAGCAAATCCATAGACATAAAAAGAGATATTCTATTCTTTCTGGACATGAAATACATATCATTTATATAAACTTATTCACTGATCCCAGGCTTAAATGGGATATCTGTGCAAAGCCAATGGATGCACCAATTCTTAAGTGATGATGTCCTTCTTAAACCAATCTTAAGAAGGTTGTATAATATCATCAAATTAATTCTGTAAATTCAATTTTTATGCAGTATTTTTAAGTCTGTGTTTTAAAATTTTAATACAGTTTGCTGTCTATTGTATTGCTGTGGTGCTTTCATCTATAATCTGACAATATTTCCTCTACTCTAATCTCTATGTTAAAAAGAACATCTCTTCTTACCCATTTTTAAAATAACATCTTAAATATTATTTAAAAAAAAAACAACTTTCCTTACCCCTTATACTTTGTTATCTGGATTTCCTTGTTGTTGTTTAAATTTTTGTTATCTATTTCCCTCACTAGACTTTCAATTCTGCTTTGATACATATTGTCTTAGTTTTGTTCACCAACACAACCCGGCTGCCAAGGTTTGAAAGAGGAGACTATGAAGACAGACTGACCCTGCTTTACACACCTCTTGCTTGATTGTTGGTTAGGATTAGAGTACGTGTGTGTGTGTGTGTGTGTGTGTGTGTGCACGCATGTAAGTTTTCCACATTCTTTTAGGGTAGAGGCTATTTCTCTCCTTTATATTTTCTCTGTCCCTTCCTATAGTGAATTTAGGTAATCTCTGTTCTTAACAAGGTGGCTTATCATTTTGTATAGGCAAATTCAACCAGCAAAGGGTAGAATTTTAAAGTGCTGTAATGAGCACGCAATGTAACTCTCTCTTCCAATCCAGCTCTTTGAATAACATAACTGCCATTTCAATATTCACCTGGCAATTTGTGTGTCTACCTTCTCAAATTTGTTCAAAGCACAGGAGAAAAGAAAGACCTTAACTGTTATTTATTGGGACCCTAAAACTTCAATATACTGGTACATTGGCCCGGAACCTTGAAAGAACCAGCAATGAGTTAGTATTATATGAAACAAAGTAGCATGTGGATAAATTGATTCTTCAAGTGTGGCTTGACCTTTTAGGGTTACAGTGGCTTGTCACAGCAGCTTATTACAGCAGTGTCTATGTGTTTAATAAGTAGCATAGGGCTTATAAACACACCTCACGCTGACCTTTGTAGCTGACCTTGACTGATACAGGTATAGTATTGACCTAAGCAGGCATGAATGAGATAGGGATTAGATTATCAGGGAAAAGGGAGTCATTTAGTTCCAGTTAAGTCTTGCTTGACACAGGCTTCTCAGGCATTGAGGGGTGAAATGATTTTTGTTCCTTGTAGATTTTCTCACCATCAGCTCACTGAGGCTGCAGTCTACAAAAGGCAGTAATCTACAAAAGGCAGTTAATATCCATGTGGGCTATCCTACGTCTGGGTGGAGGTTTCAGTCGTTGTATTGTCAGTGCTTGACATTAATAGAGGCTATTAGTTTAGCGACTTCAAATTCCTTCCTCTTGCCACACTTGAAAGGGCATTCAATTCCCAAAAAATAAACATGAGACATGCCAAGTGGCTAATCTTTTGGATTCATATGGTATATTCACAATCTCTGAGAGCCATCTCCTACCACATAGTTTCAAAATGGCTCTGATTTGGTCATTGAATGGGCTGTGACCATGGCATAAGATCTCCAAGGTCCAGACCTGGTTGATCTTCAAGGTGATGGTAGATTTTATTAATCAACAAATAAGGGAGAATAAGGGAAAGAGGCATATTATGTTGGAAATGGCTTTTACTTGAACCTAGATTTAAAGAATACTGTAAGAGGGGCACCTGGTGGCTCAGTTGGTTGAGTGCCCAACTTGGGCTCAGGTCACGATCTCACAATTCGTGGGTTCGAGTCCCATGTTGGGCTCTGTGTTGACAGCTCAGAGCCTGGAGCCTGCTTCAGCTTCTGTGTCTCCCTTTCTTTCTTCCCTTCCTCTACTCACATACACACACACACACACACTCTCTCTCTCTCTCTCTCAAAAATAAACATTAAAAAAATTAAAAAAACATATTAAAGAATATTGTATGAGGTTATCAGAAAGTTAAAACTCAAAATTCAGCAAAGAAATGTTATAGCCACATTCATCTTAAAAATAAGACTTACAGACAACTTGCAAAACAAAAGGAGAAAAATATAGAGTAACTTAAATGTTTTAAGTGGTTATGGCTCAGAAAATGGTTTTACCTTTGGAAAGAGCAGCACAATTTTCAAGGGATGAGGAAAGGGAGCTACCTAACAGATACCTTGAGATCTTTACTACAAAGTCAGAACTAAAAGAAAGGGAAATGAGCTACATTTATACCAAATGGCTTTTCTCTGGTAATGGCAAAATTTCTCAGCGGTGAACCTGAGTGATTTTCCTGGAAGAAGTTCATATCCAAGAAAGCTTTGAGAAACATCATCTCATAACAGCAGATGGGAAGCCTGTAGCAACAGCAGTTAGGAAACCATTTCATGAAGATTGGGACAGCCATACAAAGCAGTTACAGATTATTTGAACATTTAAGAGGGAAAAACTAGAGAGATCACAAAATACTTTAAGCCTTTTCAGATGTGTTTTAAGACCATTGTGGTAGCTGAAAATATAGATATTTCCCCCACCCTACAAAAGTTGATTCAGTAAAATTTGGGGGCATTTACTCTTTGGAAGGTACTTCTCTTGCCTTCGGGGATGTGAAAGGAACAGAAACCATAAAACCTTATACCCATGCAGGATACATCTTAGAGAGAGAGATAGAAAAATAAAATAAATAGATGAGTGCATAGCATAAGAGTGACAAGTGCTAAAGAAAATGAGGGAACAGAGAAGAGTGTGTCCACTGAGGAAAAAAATTAGTGACCAAGGAAGCCCTTATTAATGGAAATGAGACTCAAAGGGAAGCAAAAAGTATGTGAAAACAAACAAACAAACAAACAAACAAACAAACAAAGGTGGAAAGGAACCAGATAGAGCAATAACAGATTAGCACCTAGGTCTGGCATTATCTCTCTTACTAGGGAGCCTGACAATATAAAATCTCAACAAGTAGGTAAGGGAAGGAAAAGTTAGGACCTCAGAGAAAAAGGAAAGTTAAAAAGAAAGTGAATAAAACACAACAAGCTGTGTTCACCCTACACGTTACGGAAAAGGACAGATATCAGTTTAGGATGTTCAAAATTCAGCAGGACAAAACACTAAAGGCACAATCCATGGATGAAATAATTGACAAACAGGACTTCATTAAAATTAAGAATGTCTGCTCTGTGAAAGGCAAAGTCAACAAAATGATAAGATGAGCCACAGACCAGGAGCAAACATTTGCATCTGACAAAAGACTGTTATCCAAAATATACAAAGAGCTCTTTAAAATCAACAATAAAAAAAAACACAAATAACCCAATTAAAACATGGGTTGAAGACCTTAACAGATACCTCGTCAGGGAAGGCATACAGATGGCAAATACGCAAATGAAAAGATGCTCCAGATCATATGTCATTAAGGAAATGCTAATTAAAACAACAATGAAGGGGCTGCATGGGTGGCTTAGTCAATTAAGAATCCAACTCTTGGGGCACCTGGGTGGCTCAGTCGGTTAAGCGTCCGACTTTGGCTCAGGTCATGATCTCACTGTCTGTGAGTTCGAGCCCCGCGTCAGGCTCTGTGCTGACAGCTTAGAGCCTGGAGCCTCCTTTGGATTCTGTGTCTCGCTCTTTCTCTGACCCTCCCCTGTTCATGCTCTGTCTCTCTGTCTCAAAAATAAATAAACATTAAAAAAAAAAAAAAGAATCCAACTCTTGGTTTTGGCTCAGGTCATAATTTCGCCTTTCTTGAGTTTGGACCCCATATTGGGCTCTGTGCTGACAGTGTGGAGCCTGCTTGGGATTCTTTCTCCCTCTCTCTCTGCCCCTCCCACCTCTCTCTCTCTCTCTCTCAATAAATAAATAAACTTAAAAACAAAACAAAACAAAACAAACAAACAAAAGGCAGCAATGAGGTATCACTACAGACCCATGAGAATGGCCAAAATCCAGAACACCAATACCACCAAAGGATGCTGGCAAGAACGTGGAACAATGGAAACTCTCATTCATGGTGGGGGGGGATACAAAATGGAACAGGCCCTTTACAAGGCAGTTTGGTGATTTCTTACAAAAATAAACATTATCTCATCATATAATCCAGCAATCATGATCCCTGGTATTTATCCAAAGGAGTTGAAAACATTTCCACACAAAAACCTACACACATATGTTTATAGCAGTTTTATTCATAATTGTCAAAACCTTCGAAGTAACCAAAATATCTTTAGCAGGTGAATGGATAAATAAAGTGTGGTACATCCAGACAATAAAATGTTAGTGCAAAAAATAAGGAGCTATCAAGCCATGAAAGGCATAGTGGGGACTTAAATGCATATTAGTAAGTGAAAGAAGCCAATCTGAAAATGTTACCTAGTGTATGATTCCAACTACACGACATTCTAGAAAAGGCAAAACCATGGAGACAATAAAAAGATCGTGGCTATCAGGGATTGGGGTGAAAGATGAATAGGTAGGGCACAAAGGATTTTAGGACAATGAAACTATCTTATATGACACTATAATGATGGATACGTGTCATAATAGGTTTGTCCAAATCTATAGAACTACAACACTAAGAGTGAGGTCTAATATAAATATGGACTGTAGGTGACTATGCTGTGTCAAATTTAGGTTCGTCAGTTGTTAACAAATGTACCATTTTGGTGGGGCATGTTCATAATGAAGGAGGCCATGCATGCGTTGGGTCAGGGTATATATGTGAAATCTTTGTACATTGTCCCCAATTTTGCTATGAACCTGTCACTGCTCTAAAAAAATAAAGTCTTTTATTTATTAATTTTTTTAAGTTTATTTATTTTGAGGGGGAGAGAGAAGGGGGGGGGAGCAGGGGTGGGGGGCGGAGAGAAAATCCAAGCAGGCTCTGTACCATCAGCACAGAGCCTGATGCAGGGCTAGAACTCACGAACCATGAGATCATGACCTGAGCCGAAACCCAGAGTCAGACACCTAACCAACTGAGCCACCCAGAAGCCCCAATAAAGTCTTGATAATAATAAAAAACTTGATTTTGTTTTCAGTAATCATGGGTGCATTTAACATTAAAGACAAAGAATCAATATTAAAAAAAAAAAATACTCGGGAGGGACTTCTTAAAAAAAGAAACAGGAAGGAATCAAAATATTTGAGGAGCAACCTCCCATAGCGGAAAAAGATAAAGCAGTAGAAAGGATGAATTTTGCCATCAGAAACATAAAAATCCAATTCTGAAAAAAAAAAAATCCAAAGCAAAGCAGAGAACTGACGACTTTTGGGGTGAACCCATGTGGCGAGGTCTTAGCAACCACTGAGCCTCCTGGGGCAACACCTTCTTCAGTCTCAGCAGTAGCTGAGGGCAGAGACCTTCTGTTGCTGATTCTGCCAAATGAAACAAATGTGGGTAGAGAGAGCATTGCTTGGGACCGAGGAGGGGTTTAATGGGCTTCAAATTATGGAGAATGGGGAGAAAGGAACCAGTTGAGGAACACCTTTTCTAAAGGTTGAGGCTTTGGAGCTAGTGAGGTGAAATCTGGTGCGGCCTCTTAATTTTTCAAGCTTTTAAAAACTAGGACACATGGGAGACTTTAAGGAAATGTATTTGAAATTTAGAGGTCTTGAATGAATCTTAGTCCTTCTTATAAACGGGTCCGAGCTATAGCTGCTAAGGGAGCCTCTACTCCCCCGAGGCATTAGACTAAGACCTATATGACTAAGACTGAATAGAGAAAGGAATTGAAAAGGAAAAACAAACAAAACCAAAACCAAAAACAAATGAACAAAAACAAATGAACAAAATCTTTTAGACTTTAATTTCTTTCAGCTTTAACTTAACATGTTTCATTCAATTTTAACTTTAAAATGGGGGGCTTTGGGGGGCTTTGATTTCTTCTCATGAATTTAATAATGCAGGTAGTATTCGAGTTTTTAAATGAGAACACATAAAAAATTCTATTACTTGGAATAATTGTGTGCTGTCATTTACACACATCATTATGCTTTCTTGCACTGGTCATATTTTAGATAAAATGTGGAACAGGAAGTAAGTTTCTTAGAAGATTGCAGTTTGGATTAGGAGCTATTTTAATTCACACACTTCATTTTCTAGCTTTCTGGGATCCAAATTAACCATGTGACAGAGGTCCAAGAAAACAAATAAAGTTGCTGCTATGCAATGTTCTCATGAGATGGACACAGAGTTGTTTTCATACCGTTGGTCTCTCTAGAGGGCCACCGCAGCTTTGGTTGACCGGAACCTTTATTCTGAAGCAAAAAGAGCTAAGGGGACATGATCTAGGAAAGTTAGGAGGAATTTTCTCTGTTACCCTGGTAGGCACGCTTCTTTTAATGTCACGCACGCTATCAACCATATTCTGTCATTCAAAAGATGGTGAGAGAGAGAGACGGAAACTGAGAGTCCAAAGCCACGCCTGGACGAAATTTCTTCTCTTCAGAGTCTATGGGCAGGAAGCTGAAGATTGCTAACAGAGATCCGGTACTCCTCCAACCTAAGCTCCTAGCTGAAGGCTGAGATGTTCATCTCCATTTGACAACTGGTCGAGACCCATTTCAAACTTCAACACTTCATAGGGAGCCTCCGAGGATGGCATGACTACCCTCACTTTAAAGATGAGCAAACCATTGCTCAGAATTAAGCACTTTCCCAGAGACGCGCAGTAAATGATAAGAAAGAATTCAAAACTGGATCTGCTTCATTTGGTGACATTTGCAATTCCTTCAAGAACTAGCTCTTGTTTTCTCCCTAACCCACATCTCCCACAACTTAACCTCAGGCATCTTTTTTTTTTTTTTCACTCTGTCATACCACGTTAATTAACGTTGAAAAAATACTATATGTTCTCTTACTTCCCCATGCCTTTCCACACACTGCCTCTCTTGCCCTTTAACACAGATTACTCCTACTTCGGCTATTCACCAACTCCGGTCTGGTTTTATTCTGCAAGTTCTCTGCATCCCTCCAGATGCCCTCCCTCCCTCATTAATACCAACATCTCTTACCTGCATCTGAACGTATTTCCTGCACTAGCAGAGTTCTGGGCACATAGGAACTGCTTGCAGTTTTCAGAACAAAACTTCTTCTCATCTTGCAGCCCTCGTACTCCAAGGAAATACCCACACAACTCATCCCAATTGATTCAGCGTTTAATAGCACTGAAGAGTTCAGAATCGACTGCAGACACGAGGGAGCACTGAGACTCCCTCTACCCAATTTTGGATAATTAGACTATCCAATCAGTCTCAACTTTGATGCCTGAGGGACTGGTCTTTCCATGCTTCACTCATCCATTCATCACCAAAGAGAGGGAAATGTGAGATCCCTGACAAAACATCTCTCCCTTTCTGACAGTTGCTCCTAATTAAAAAAAAAAAAAATTTTTTTCCCTTTGAAACCCTGTCCAAGGTTTAGAAAATTGAAATTATAAGTATGCATCCTCACCTTTATTGGCCACCTCTTTTTTTAAATTTTTAATGTTTATTTTTGAGAGAGAGAGAGAGAGAATGCATGTGCACACATGAGAGGGGGAGTGTCAGAGAGAGACGGAGACACAGAACCCGAAGCAGGCTTCAGGCTCTGAGCTTTCAGCACAGAGCCCGACGCGGGGCTTGAACTCATGGACTGTGACATCATGACCTGAGCCACAGTTGGATGCTTAACTGACTAAGCCACTCAGGCATCCCAATTGGCCATCTCTTTAAAAAAAAAATGATTAGTCAAACATGATTTTCTCCTAAAGAACATCATTGCCTTTATCTACTAGATCTGTTTAACTGTCAGTGCCCTCTATTTGGGAATTCACCAACGGGACCCACCATGTCCTGTGTTAATCACGGAGCATGTGAGGATACATAAACCATTTCAAGGAACTCAATTTCCATATCCCAGTGGAAACAAGGGGCTGCTGTCCTCAAAGAGTTAATGAGCTTCTCTACACATTTGCTTTATTTCGAGAGTGACTTATCAGTGAGGAAAATCGGGTTCCAAGTTCGGAAACGTTTCAAGGTACATCATCTCTTTGCACATTTGCGAAGCGTATGCCGTGGCATGGCACGCAATCTGTCCGATTGCGTTCATTTGTGAGAGAGCAGTCCTGAAGTCAGACCTCCTTCCCAAAGTTTCTCTTCTGTCGTTTCTGAGATTGAAGAAAGGTTTCAAGACCGAGTACTGTCACTTACATGTGATAGTGCACCCACCACTGGCGATACATCACACTTGCAACAGCTTGAGGTGCATTTATGCACAGATGATGCACGTTTTACAATTCATGGCCAGCGTTGCAACTCATCTGATTTGAAGTAGGTCACAAAGAAGCGTTAGCATTTCAAAACTCTATCCGGTATGTGTCTTTTCTCTACCAGGAAATTTTGCTATATTTAGCACTGGAGGGGACTTTGGGGATGATCTCGTGCAATCCCTTCATTTTATAGATTAAGAACCTGAGACCCGGGAAGGTTAATTGATTTTCCCAAAGTCCCAGAGCTAGTTAGTGGCGGAGCCAACCCCAGAGCCCATCTTTTTCCCCGTCTCGAAGGCTCTCCTTCCCCTTTACCCAACTGCCTCCGGTCTCTGGCTACGCAAGCCGGGCTTCTGAAGTGCATTATTAAAGGATTATCTGTTCCACCTTCAGTGGCGGGGTCAGAGAGAAGATTATTAAATTTTTATCTTATGCAGAGCTCTCCAACCTGGAAGAGTCTCATCTGCCAGACTTAATCTGCCAAAAATATGCACAGGGAAATAATGACACACACCGTTGTCACAGAATTAGACACTGAAAGCCATTAGGTGGGCAATCCCTGGTACAATCTCCAGCCAACTTGTGTCATGTGTGTGTGTGTGTGTGTGTGTGTGTGTGTGTTTAACATTTCGTCTTTCCACCTATGCATCCATGAAACCCTGCACACAGAAGGCCTGGTCTGAACCTGCACAGATAGCTCCTGGAAGTGTCTCCACTCTGACATCTGCCTAAATGCCAAATGAGTCTGCCGTCTGATAATGAATACAAAATGAATTAATAATGATATGTGAATCATGAATACAATTTACAGTTGCTCAGACAAAATAGTGTCTTTCTTAGCAAGCACCTGCTTAAACTACCTCCCACAGCTCACAGGCACAACGTCTCGGGCTCTCTTCTGGCACACCAGCCCCATCTACTGTCACCGGGCAGAATGGCACCCTTCCTCAAAGCTCGCTCTGTTCTCCGGGAGTGTCTGCTCTTTCTCGTTTACCAAACATATATTTGCTTTAGAAGTCTTTGGCTTTTCAAGGGTGAGTCTCATCCGCATTTCAACTCCTTCTTTTTTGTTTTGTTTTGTTTTGTTTTTAACAAATAACGTGAAACTCCTCGGGGCAAAAAATACATGAGAACTTGTTCTATCACGCGGCACAATCTAAACACTGTATAATCTCATTTTGAACCCAAAGCAGTTCTCTGTTTTAAAAAATAATGAACAACGTATTTATTTCCCTCTTGCTGCTTTAAATTTAACCTTCTTTACACGAGTCCGCTGGCTTATCAGACACTCTGAGGCTTTCAATATTTCCCCGCACAATAAACTCAGCGTTTTTGAATTCCGTAGGCAGATGTTACTAAAATTAAAGTAGTCTCTCCTTATCTGCTGGGGATATGTTCCAAGACCCTCAGAGGATGCCTGAAAGGGCAAATCATTCCAAACTCTGTATACACTGTTATTTTTTTCCTACATATTTACGTCTATGAGAGTTTAATGTGTAAATTAGGCACAGTAAGAAATTAACAATGACTGATAATAAAATAGAACAATTGTAACTATATACTATAATAAAAGTTATGTGAATGTGTTCTGTCTCAAAATATCTCATTTGACTGTATTCACCCTTTTTTTGTTTTGTAATGGTGTGAGATGATAAAATACCAACGTGATGAGCTGAAGTGAGGTGAATGATGTAGGCATTGTACACAGAGTTAGTCTACTATTGACCTTCTGATGATTCGCCAGAAGAGGTCATCTGCATCCGACTGGCTTGACCACGGAAAGCAAAACTGTGGATAAAGGGGACACCCACCATGTAAGTGACACTGGCTTTATTCCCCCCACCCTGTGGTGGACATGAGCTGTTTCTCCCCTACTTCCTCCCTTCTGCCCTCAGCATCTATTCTTTAACTGTGCCTGAATTTGTCCTGTTAGAACAAGGGGATGCTAAGAAATGAGTTATTTTTCAAAAAGATTGCTTTGGCTTCTCTGGAGAAAATAGCACGGGGGAAGCATGTGAGGGAGGAGGGTGGTCGGTGGTAGGAATTCAGATGGGAGATAATCGTGGCATCAACCAGCACAAGGGTGGTGAAGGCAGTGGGAAGCGGCAGCGTCTGGGGTATGTCTCAAAGGTAGGGTTTCTAGCCATTGTTGATAAGTTCGATTGGATGCAAGAGAGAAAGAGACGACGCAAAGCCGACATCCCGATTTTTGTCCCGAACAGGTTATTTGAAGAGGAGACCAGGAGTTCTATTTTCAACGTTTTGTTGTTGTTTTTGTTGTCGTCGTCGTCGTTGTTGTTGTTGTTTTATGTTTATTTATTTTTGAGAGAGAGAAAGACGGAGCGTGATTAGGGAAGAGGCAGAGAGAGAGGGAGACACAGAATTGGAAGCAGGCTCCAGGCTCTGAGCTGTCAGCACAGAGCCCAATTCGGGGCTTGAGGTCACGACCTGTGAGATCGCAACCTAAGCCAAAGTCGGGAGCTTAACCGACTGAACCACCCAGGCACCCCTGTTTTCAACATTTTGAATTTGAGATTCCTACTTGACATTCAAACAGAACTGTCTTGTGATAGGAGTCTATTTGGCATGGTGATTTCCTTTTGAGAAATTACTCTTTCCTATTATGTGCAGTCCAGGTAGGACTGTGAATAGGAGTTCTGTCTTTATTTGTTTAAAGTTGTAGACAAACATGCTAGGTCTGAAACAAACAAACAAACAAAAAACAACTAAATAAAAAAGTGACACTGTCAGTTTCCTTCATGGAAAGTTCAGAAAAACGACCTAAACTCTTTACCCAGTGCTGGAATTTGTATGAAACCAGTGGCGTTGGAAACAAACCCCTGTGCCGTCTCTGGATTCTTCCTTATGCTTTGTGCGCTCTGATTCTGATCTGGAAAATCGAAATGAAAATGAAAACTACCACGATTGAGTCTCTCCTCGTCTGTGCACTATGGGGACGTGACCCCAAATCTCTAAGACCTCCCTGCTCGAACCTTCTGATTCTGTGGTGGTGCATAACTAAAATAGACCATGTACTTCTCTGTAACTACGCCAACCTATTAAAACTCAGTCCATTTATTTTCCACATTACAGTTTTCACAACTACATCATCTTTAAAAGCATTTGCTAAGGTTTATGAAGAAACAAATGTTGTTGCCAAGTAACCCGACTCATAGGGAAAAAAAAATGAGTTAGGCAGTACATAGCAGAAAAATGAAAATACAAATTTCAAAATAAATTTTTCAAAATCACCATTAAGAGTATGGTTGCCCTGTCCAAGTTTGACGGTCCTTGGTAAGACACAACCATCTTTGAATTTTCAAATCAAATGTTGAAATTAAATAAAAGGAAAGGAGTGGACAGGTAATGTCACGTCACTTCTGAAGTCATATATGAACTGAGTATTTTCGCAGTGGTGTATTGAAAAAAGCCTGACACTGGCCTTTCAGTATGTCACTCACCAAATCTATATAGAAGGAATAAATTACAAAAGGTGTTGTAATATGCATTGATTGAATAAAATAATTTAAATTTGGGAAAACCAGTGTGTGCAGAGACAAACTTCTATAAGAAAAAGATATGAGGCAATTGACATGAGTAGAAAACATTTCTAAATTTTATCACATTTCCCATTTACTTTTGGTAAAGTCACACATAGTTCTAGAAATTTTGCCTTTTTCACAGTCTTTTTGACTGTCCCTAGATACCCAATACATCCATTTTTCCTTCTTGTTTTTAAACTCTCTTCTACCTGTCCATCAAACCTCGATTCCACAGATCGCAGTACAAATTTCTTTTTTTTTTTTCTTCTTTTCTTCTGCACAAAAGGAGGCTCCTGATTTGATCCATCTCACTGAAAAAGAGAAAGGCGAGTATTATAGCTTTAACAAAATCTGTCATTTTATATGGCAAAGTCATTCTCTGCCGACAAAATTTCATCCTAGACACGAAATACTCCATGAAGTTCTTCAGGGCTTCAACCTCCATTTGTGCGGTTGAATTGCATGCACATGCGTGGAAATGGCCATGCAAAGAAGGAACAGTGTGAGCCAGGCCAGACTCACTGGCCTGGAAACATTTCTGAGGTAACATATCATCAAGTTTTTTCAATCCAGAATCAGATACCAATTACAAATCCCAGGTAAAAATGCCTGAGAGTACTGAAGCACAAATAATACACATGTTTCTATTGATTTATGTGCTATGTTACATCTCAACTTTGTCACTGTGTATATGAAAGGAAAAATAAGTGGTACAGATTCCAGCAAGTTCCTTTAGCATCAAAAGGCAAGTATACTATGACAACTTCCTCAAATATCAAGACCTGTTTCATTATTTTGTATACCGTATATGTATTATATGTATGTTATACAATCATAACCCTATTAGTCAGGAACCAACATTAGCCTCTTTTACTTACGTGAATATTGGGGCCTTGTGAAGTTACATAAGTTGCCAAGCATTTACAGCCCCTAAACCTTAGAGTTTTCATCGCTTATAATATCAAATTATAAATTTTACTCCAAATTCCCATGACAGTTGTGAGTAAGCTTTTATTTCTGACTAGGAACGTTAGGTGTTTTACAGAGGGATAGCGTTTGAATTGAATATTGAATGCCAAGGAAGTTCTTCATAGGTGGAAACAAGAGCCAGAATGAACAGGTGTCCCGTTGGATAGCACAATATGAGTAAATGCACAATATCCCTGCAATTATACTGGTTTTACAACTGTGAAGAGACACGAAAGCCCCTTTGAAAGCCTTGGTTAAAAAAGAAAAGGATATTTCAAGAAGATAAAATAAACTGACAAAAAGTGAAAATAAAAGTTCTGTCATGTCCTTCAGAATCAGACCATCAGAAATAAACTGAAGGGTCTTAAAAAGAAAAGGGGAGGGGGCACCTGGGTGGCTCAGTTGGTTAAGCATCCAACTTCATCTCAGGTCATGATCTCGTGGTTGGTGAGTTCGAGCCCCGCATTGGGCTCTGTGCTGACAGGCCTAGGGCCTGCTTCGGATTCTGTGTTTCCTTCTCTCTCTAGCCCTTGCCCACTCACACACTCTCTCTCTCTCAAAAATAAACATTAAAAAAAAGGAAGAAAGAAACTGAAGGGTCAGAGCTAAACATCCTTTCCTTGTTCCTACAGCCAGATTGAAAAGAAAACCAGTCTTCGGCTTCGCAGACATCATCTGAAAAGTAGCACACTGGGGATCCGGCCTGACTCAGTCCCTTAAGCGTCCAAGTCTTGGTTTTGGCTCAGGTCATGATCTTGTGGTTCCTGAGTTTGAGCCCCACCTCAGGCTCTGTGTTGGCGGTGTGGAGTCTGTTTGGAATTCTCTCTTGCCCTCTCTCTGCCCCTCTCCTGCTCCTGCTGTCTCTCTCTCAAAATAAATAAATAAACTTCAAAAAAAAAAGCAGTGCACAGATATCAATGTAATAAATCTGAACTAACGCATAGGTAGCTGAGATTTCTACATCTGATTTACATGAGATGTAATTTATAGCCACATGAAATACAAATTGGTCTCCTTCCCAGTGAAGTAGATTGAGATTTTGGCAGTAAATTACAAACAAACACACACAAAAGCAAGCATTTTGTTAGCCACAAACAATTTCCATGGTATAAAAAGGGCAAATTTCACTCTGCAACCACAGGTTGGTCTCCAATCTTGAGATCAGGAATTTGGATCTCCTGAAAATAGTCCAAATCAGTTGAAACTCTAAAAAAACAAAAACAAAAACAGTGTAGAGCATTGTGTTATTTCCAGGACCCTAGGATTTATTTCATTATCTGCATCTCACGCTTTTTAATACACCTGCCAAGAGCTTGTATGATTGGCAAAATTATTAAAGAAAAATGAAGCAAGAAAGACAGAGATCTGGGAATAATTTGGTCAATATGAAAGATAGAAAAAGTAACTCACAAATAATTTCACTTGTACTCTATCCATGCAAATTCCTTCTGCCCATACTGTGCATAATGACGACTAATGTCTCAGTACCAGCAGCCAAACAGCTTTGAGAAAAGTTCTAAATAAGATCCTCTGTTGTGATCCGAGTATTGATAAATTGTCTGTTCTATGTTCAATCTAATATTTGTGATCCCTCCACAAGTTCCAAAGGTGGAGCAAAGGTTTAAAAAATATGAGAAATGGTAGGGATTCTAAAATAATATGTAAGATTGAGCAGAAAAGGTGTTTGACTTTTCTAGCTCCCAAGACCCATTACCATGATAATAAACCAATGCCACTGATACTAAAAAGTGTAAAACTATCAAAGCAGAGGGAACTAAAAGTGTAGGAGGATCCATGTCCAAGAGATTTTAAGAAACTGAAATTTATTGAAGACACAGATCGTAGAACACTGATAACTCATGCAACTGATTAATACCAGTTAAAACTCAGAGGCGCCGAATGCAAAGAAAGGAGCTCCTGAGCTCTCTCCAGCCCTAAAGAGGTGGTCCTCTGATATTCTGGATGTTGTACACACTGAAAGTAAGACATGGGCCCAGCAATAGTGGAATTAATTGAAGGATTATAGATAGAAGTATGACTTCCCCAACCCAGTCTTCATATGCCAAAAATTCCAAAAGCCAGGGTCCCAGGAAACACACACACAAAACGAAAACACTTACCACAAGAAAACAGTCAAAGAAATCAGGGAGAAAGGCACCAGAAAAGTCAACGGGGTGTTGGTACAAAGGAACAAAATCTAATAACCGGCTCCCCAACTCTTCTAAAAGCCAGATGACAACTCCTTCCACTTACCCACATAACATTTTTGCATCTTTAGGATTCCCTGTTTGTTTGTTTGTTGTTTGGTTTTTGTTTCTGAGTTTTGAAATGGCCTCTACCAGGGGTGCCTGGGTGGCTCAGTGGATTAAGCGTCCCACTCACTCTTGACTTTGGCTTAGGACATGATCTCATGGTTCCTGAGATCGGGCCTTGCAATCAGGCTCCATGCTCAGCTTGGGATTCTCTCTCTGCCCCTCCCCTGCTGGTGCTCTCTCTCCCTCCCTCTCTCTCTCTCTCTCTCTCTCAAAATAAATACACATTTTTAAAAAAATTATGAAATGGCCTCTAACTAACTCTATTTTGTGTAAGGGGTGCAAGCATATTCACTAATTCATTCAGCCAACCATTTATTCATAAAAAAAAAACAAAAAACCCTAATAAGATATTAGAAAAGCATGAGAAAAAATATTGAAGGGACATGTACTAAAAGTAGTTTAATTTATCTAAGGAAACAAAGATCAGAAGTGGCCATAGAGAAACGTGAAGACTTGTGTTTGTCAATAATGACTTTGCTATTTGTCATTACCATTCTCCTATTATACTGAATTGGTTCCCACTGTGATCAACTCCGTGAATGTGGATATGAATAAGACCTAGCCTTGACTTTCAAGGAATTTACTGTCTAGGGGAGGCACCAGACCCAGAAGTGCTGCTACAGGGGTATCCTGGGTGCTGTAGAAAATGCGGAGAAGGACTGGAACCCCAAATGGCTCAGGAAATAGGATGATTTAGGAAACCGAGCATTCCAGAGCTTTCCCTCGGAATGGCTAGGATAGAGATTGAAATTTGTTAAAATAAAACATCAACCTAAGGAAAACACTTTCAGCCTCTTGAGGTGGAACGAAAAGATTGTGGAATTAAGCCAGAACTTAGTAACATAGGGGCTCCAACTCGTAATATTCATATTGTACCTGAGCAGCACTTTCAACAAGAGAAAAGAACGCGTTTTCTCCATATGCTTCTTAAATCCTTCTCTACTAACGCTGTGCTTCCCTTTATAGTTTCACTTATACCTTGTCACTTTCCTCATTGGCCTGCATCATAAAACCTTAAACAAAGAAGTCACCTGGTGTATGTTTGTTGAATTACTAAATTAGTTAATAAACCAACCAAAAACTTTACAAACCAGCGAATCAGTAAACCTAATAATGTCGCCAAGTTCTTTAAACACGCAGGATGTGACACAGGAGTCTGGTCACTGCTCTTCTACTTGGTCATTTGGTTATATTAGCCACCTTCTTTAAAATATTGTCTTTAAAAAAAAATATTGCCTTTAAAGTATGTCTTCTAAATCACATACATTAAAAAAAAGATAAGATTAGGGTATTTAAGGGCTTTCAAAAATATAAAGCAATTGGGGCGCCTAAGTGGCTCAGTCAGTTAAGCGTCCGACTTCGGCTCAGGTCATGATCTCATGGTTTGTGAGTTCGAGCCCCGCGTCGGGCTCTGGGCTGACAGCTCGGAGCCTGGAGCCCGCTTCAGATTCCGTGTCGCCCTCTGTCTGCCCCTCCGCTGCTTGCACTCTGTCTCTTGCATTGTCTCAAAAACAAATAAACATTAAAAAAAAATTTAATATAAAACAATATTCATATAAGAGACATAATTCATTTTATCATTATCGTGATCATTTTAAGAGGACATTCTGCAGACCTGTTTCAAATTCTCCAAATTTAGTTTTTGTGGGATTGTTAATGGGAATTTTGGAGGCATGGATTTTAATCTGCAATGCCTAACTATTATTATATATAGTATTGTGTAAAATCAATTATAAATATATAAACTCTGAGTCTCACCGAAGAAGTTTTATCTTACAAAACTTACTATTAGTGCAGTGTTTACAGCATAAAGAAATATTTTACAGTACTGTGTTCTCGATATTTTCTCCGAGAGTTTTATTAATAAATAACTACCATTTATAGAACAGTTACTATGCTGTAGACACAAGACTATTTTTTTTAATACTATCTGCATCATCTTTACAACAATCCTGTAAGTCAAGACTTCTTATTCCCATTTTTCAGATACTAGGTCGAAGTTCAATTGGGCTAAGCCATTTAGCCAAGGTCATAAGATTGAAAGTAACAGAAATGGCATTTGTGATGAACGTCACCGTCTGATACTTGAAACTTATTTCTGAGCTCATTATTTATTCGATGTGCCCTAGGCAATGTATATAAAATTGCCCCATATTATTAGCAGCATCTAATTATGAATATAATCTTAAAACAACATGCTTTGCATTGCACACAGAGAATCTATTTATTCAAATAGTTCATTAGTGTCAGAGCAGACAGCTCACCTTTCTGCTCACAGCACCAAGATTGTCAATCAGATGGAATGCTTCCATTTACACCTGCATCCCATTATTTGAATAATATCCCCACAAGTTCAACTCCTACCATTTCAATTTATAGGAGCGAGTACCATGTCACTGACATGTGTAGGTGGCTCAGATATTTCAAAGGAGAAATCGAATTAGTGAAATAGGCTAGATTTTATTTCTGAAGCCTATAGGTACTCTATCTTATATTGTAAATTACGTTTTGCTAATATATACATCTCTTTATGTGGAATGAATATTCAGTGACCCACCTAGAAGTAGGTCTAAAAAAGTGAAAGATTTGTTGCAGCATGAACTTTGATATGTCACACAACATGTACTTTTCTCCCTGAAATCTAGTCATTAGATATGAGAAGTTTGTTTATATGTCAGGCTCGGTCTTCTCGCTCAATAACATGATGATGAAGGCTCCTTTGTCTTTTACTTGTATTAATACTTTATTAATATATTCGTGCTAGCGCTGACGCCTTAAATGAGGGTTATGCCCACAGTTATCATTTTATATTTAAAAGTAAATAATTCCGGTTTTTAAAAAATTATCCATTGCATTGTTATTTTCTCTAATTCTTTTCAGTTTGATTCCTGACATTTTACACTATTTTCACCACCATCAGAGTTTCGATGCACCAGGCACTAAAGCCAACCCTTCCAAGGATCACCTACGTCACACGGCTGCCAGTTGCATGAAGATGGCAAATGTGACCTTCCCATACAGTGTCTTTTTGACGCTGTCTCTAAGAAACTCTTCTTTCCTGTTTCTCTATAAGAATCTCTGATACTTCATTGTATGTATGGGGACAGGTCTGAGTGAAATCATATTTTCCATTCAGTAACAGAATCTCCTTTAAAAAGTTACTTAAAAGCTTTAGAACATATGCTCCCCAGACAGATGGTAAAAGTAGGTCTGTTTACATCTCGGCCAACAGTCTAAAAACTCAGCCTGTCGGAATGAGCGCTCAAATGTGCTCTGTCTCTCCCTCTGTCTCTCTGTCTCTATCTCTGTTTTCTCTCTTTGTCCCTCCCCTATTTTTATTTCATCTAAATGCACTCATTCACCCACATGCCCGTCAGATTGAATCTTACATTTTCAAACAGTTGAGGACAATCTGGTCAAATATGAACATCTCCGGTTCGGAGCTGTTTTCAGAATTGGCTGAGAGCATCTGCTTTTGAAAACATGATATCCGTGTATAAGGAAAATTAGCCAGTAGACTTGTTTACCATTCACAGGATCTGAGTCATTGAAGTCCCACAAAATATCTACTTTAGACCTCAACCTGTTCTTTTGAGCACAACAAGGCTTCCAGGCTACTGATCTTAGTAATGTAGTAAAATTTAATCTCTAATGAAATCTAGGTTTCTAAATTAATGAATACAGCTCCATATGATTTTTCCTACTCAAATATTGGGTAGATAGTCATTTACACAATATATTTCAAGTATGACGTTGAATTATAATGGAATGGCTCTAAGGAAATTAGTTATCCAAAAATATTTCTTCCCATAGACCAATGACATTTTTCCTGAAATGTTTCTGTTTACTCTTGAGCTAAACCATCATGCTCTCAAAATGTTCTAAAATGCAAATTTATTTCATGATCCAGTACATATTGGGAATTTCTAATGCATTTATTTAATAGCATTATTGAGAATTGCCAGGGCCCAAATGACTTGAGATGCAAATCAGGAATATTTTAACTGGCAAAGTTTGAAAACTTCATAACTCTATTTAGAGAGGGCCTGTCCCATATATAATATAAAATATATAATGGGGAAGCAATGTAGCCAGTAGGTCCCTTGAGAAAAGGAACACCAAATGATGAAGCTTATGTCATTCACAGTTTACTGGTCTCCAAAGTTTAAACTCATAATAGCTCACTGAATAATATCAGATTGTGTAGAGATTGCCTGAACAGGAATATTTCCTCTTTTAAGATACATAACCGTATCTGTATCATTTCTAATCAAAGCATCAAAAACAGAACAGAATCTTATGGAAGATTCTTGTAGCCTTCAGTGTGTGGGAGTCTGAAATTTTCAAAAGTTTTCCCCATCGTGGGCACTGGGAGAGGAGTTAAATTCACTTTCTCTCAATTCATCCATCTGTAAAATTACTATTCTGATTATTAAACATTTCTAAAATCTTCACAATGTCCTGAGCACTGAATATAACATGTATAAAGACGTTGTTTATGCCCTCTAGGAGCATAATGGAGCTTACCACCAACTTCTAGGAATGTCTTGGGGATTGAAATACTATTTTAAAGTGCCAAGAGCTACTCAGAAGAAATGTGCTGTATAATTACAAATATTATTATAGATGAATGGACATGTTCCATTAAACACTAGAATTGGTTGCCAAGGGAGTTTATGGAGTCTTCTTCCCTGGAGATTAAAAAAAAAAAAGGCAGCTATATATACATCTGCTTAGGATGGTTTAGGTGGTGCTGTGCCTAGCAAATTGGGAGAATTATAGAGGGAAAAAAAACGAACTCTCAAATTGTAGCAGTGTTAGTAACATGTGAAGAACAAGGTTGAAAAGAGATGAACTAAAAAACAATTAAATTGAAAAACACAAAAGAGCACAGGCTCCAACAGATTTAGGAAATGAATAGGAAATGAACATTTAGCCTAAACAGAGGAGTATCTATTTAACGAATTACCAGGTATTCTCCACCTCCCCCCACCCCCAATACATTTAAGGGCAAAACTCACCATGTTAAAAAAAAGCAAATATGGAGATACATTTCTTATCATTGAACCCTAGTAGGTTGTTTAAGTGGATGAAATTATACATAAGAGTAACCTGAAACATTCTAAAAATGAGGCATTCTGAATTGATGCTTTTTAAATAATCAATTCCTGAAAGCAGTTTCTTTCTTTCTTTCTTTCTTTCTTTCTTTCTTTCTTTCTTTCTTTCTCTTTCTTTCTTTCTTTCTTTCTTTCTTTCTTTCTTTCTTTCTTTCTTTTTCTTTCTTTCTTTCTTTCTTTCTTTCTTTCTTTCTTTCTTTCTTTCATTTTTCTTTCTTTCAATTTAAAGCATTCTGATACACTTACGCTAGCTATCCCTACTTGAGCAAACCCAGTAAAGTAAATATAATTTATCTGACGGTAATAATGGATCCTTAGAAAATTGAGATTTAAAAAACGTTTTCAAAGAGATTCAAATACCTCCAATATTGTATTTTTCTACAGATTTGGATACAGATTCACTCAGAGATAGGATTATTTGAAAACAACCCAATGCAAATGCTCAACTATTTTAAGAAAGTCCTTGATGTGAGCTTATTTGGGGTCATTTGTTTCTTTCTCAAAAAATCTTAATAAAAGATGAGCAACCGCATGACCTTCAGAGAAGGATAACACGACTACCTGTTGGCAGAATTAATTATTGACTCAGAGGCTGTGAAATAGCCTTCAACTGAGTTATTTTCACAATCTCTAGAAGCTCTTCTGCTTCCCTGGCATTATCACCGTGGTGAATTGACAGGAGTGTTTAAAACATTATCTATTATTTCTGCATCACAAGCCCAGTGGACTAGGTCAATCGCCTTGTCAGTTTCAACTCACTCCTCTGTCTGACTTGTATGAAGATGCAGGCGGAGGTAGAAAGAGTCCTGGTGCAGGAAACGGGGCTCTCGAGCTTTGTTTTGTAGCCTTGCGAGCAACGTTATTTCTCGTGGTTGCAATTTCTTCACGTATAAAATAAAGAAGTTGCATTAGATCATTTCTTAGGTCCCTTCCACTGCACAGATTTATGATTCTATGGCACATTGAATTTCGTGCAATGTTAAGTGAAAACAACGTCCTTCACAAGGAGTTCCTTTGTCCACGAGGCTACCCTATTGCTTTGCTTATATTCCCGTGGAAGCCTGTATTATAATTTAAGGTATCAAAATGTACAAGTCAGAGGTGAATTGTATGGATTCCAGGCCATAGACACTTTTTGTTTGATCTGCTCAATAAAAAAAAAAAAATAATAATCAAGGTATGATTCTAAAAAAAAAAAACAAAAGGAAAAAGTAACATAAAATCAAGATGCAGGCTTGTGTTGAAAGCGCTGAGTACTTTGAGGCCACAGATCTCATGGTATCAGTCTATTACAGCTAGGAAATTCTTGCCATGTTTAGTTGTGATATGTGCTCTCTAATCGCCATCCAATCCATTCCATCATTTTTGTTCTCTGCCCAGCCCTGTACACATTTCTGTTTGTGAATTCAGGTTTATGCATGTGTCTCCTCTATTAAACAATGGGCTTTTCCAAAAGAAAGAAGTTTTCTTGATCCTCTGCCATAGGCAGTTAGCTGCTTAACAAATATGCATTCTATGCTTCTTTAAAAAAAGAGAACTCTCATTTTATTTAGAGGACGGTCTATCTTAATAACATAGCGCTGTAGGCTACCTTTTGTGTCTTCTGAAGTTCAAGCCAATGAGAAGGAAGAGAAAGTCAACAACATCATTCACACACACACATACACACACACACACACACACACACACTCAAACTCAGCTGACCCATACTTTAGCCATTCATACTGTATATTTCCCTCATCTTCTTATTTAGAACTCCGCCACAAAGCCTTTTTATATAGGAGCCATCTTGAAACTCTGAGGACAAAATCCATTTGTGAAGATGGCGGTATGAAAATGGAAGGAACATTTGTTTCTGATTGCATTCTTGTACAGTTGAGCTGGACCTTGACTGTCATCATGTTGATTAAAAAAATAAGCCCCTAGCTGGTTGAAGCATCATGAGCAAGTTTTCTGCTTATTAATGCCAGTTGCATCCCTGGCAACTATACTTCCATTGAATTCCAAGTACCTGGACCATACAAGGTAGCTGGTTATTTATGCTTTTATGAAAGAAACAATAACAATAAAGATAACTTGCAACGGATGTATGCTTACTTCTGTCAAGTACTGTGCTAAATGTTTTACACCATTTACTTCTCACAATTATCCCATAAGACATATAACATTTGCCCAATATACAGATGAGCCATAGAGAGGGTAAACATTTTTCCCTAGGTCAGACTATTCTTTTCAATGACTGATGAATATTTTATCTAAATTTAAAGCAAAGCCAAAGTAATTCATCTGAATTCATGTTCAAGTTCATGGATCCATGAAAATAAGTTACCATTCCCACTAATACTTAACCAATGTGCCTGAGTCCAGAGATCAGCTGAGCCCTCAGAACCCCCTAGCTTTCTTATGCTGTTTCCCAGTTTGTGCTTTTATTCTCAGAAAGGAAAAAATTCACATTTTCTACTCTTTTCTCAAGCCATCAATAACACCCTCTGTCCTTGACCTTCTGCTGAGAAAACACAAGATTGCTTCCATCTGTTCTTACATACTCTGGCTTTCTGACTCTTGAACTGATGAATGGTCCCTATTATTATCTAAGGTCAAACCCACCAATGGTGCTCAACATGTTTTCCCTGATTTGCAATCCAAGGATTTTTCTGTAGTCATATGCTTCTTTCCTACATTATAAATTTCCTATCTTGTCAGACTGTAGGCATGCTCCATTGTCTTGTTGTTAAAAAGAAATTTCTTTGATTCCTCTCATTTCCTCCAGTCACTGACCCAAAGTTATTGACTACTGCACTTCCTACTTTTTTCTTTACATTCTGTCTTCAGTTCTCTTTATTTAGACTTTTATTTAGACTTTCAACCCTTTGAAAATATTCTTGTCAAGGTCTAAAGGAAATTCTGGGGCACCTGCGGGGCTCAGTCTGTTAAGGGTCTGACTTGATTTTGGCTTAGGTCGTGACCTCATGGTTCGTGAGTTCATGCCCCTCGTTGGGCTCCGTGCTGACAGCGTGGAGCCTTCTTGGGATTCTCTCTCCCTCTCTCTCTGCCCCTCCCCTACTTGTGCTCTCACTCCCTCTCTCTCTCTCTCTAAATAAATAAACCTTAAAAAAAGACCTAAAGCAAATTCTGACTTAACAAATTCAACATATGGTCAATTATCAAGCCTCAAACTTCCTCAGCAGGTTTGACACAACTGAGCCTTCCTCCTTTTGAATTGCTAAGTTTACTAGGTTTTGAGAATGCCACATATTCCCAATTTTCTTCTTCTTTTAATATAGTACTCTTTACTAGTTTTGCCTTCATCCAGGACCATTAAGTATTTGGTTTAACTTTTCCCTTCTTCTCTACCTACATTATATCTAGCTGAGTTGATCCAGTCCAATGGTATTAAAGGCATCTCTCTAACAATGATTCCCAGTTTTTATCTCAAACCCCGACTTCTGAGATAGACTGATATATACAACTCTCTCTTGACAACTCCATTAGGCATATCTAACTTAACTCGTCCAAAGCCATCCATTGATTCCCTCCTTCTTCCAAATATTCCTCATCTCAGTGTTGCAAATGACATTGACATCGTTGTTGGAAATGGAAATCTTGTAAGTCATCTTTGATTTCTTTCTACATCCCTTCTTATTACCACTTTTTATTACCTCCACCAAAACCAGCCTTAAGCAAATGACCATCATCAATTAGTTGGGTATATGCCACAGCTTTTTAAGTAGTCTTTCTCCTTTCCATTCCTCCCCCTTCTCTCTATCCTCAATATTGATGATGTCACATTTGTGTCTGTAGCTCTTCAGAGACTTTCTTTCACATTTGGAACCATAATGAAGACTCTTGTCATTGTTTTAGGATCCTACTAGATCGGTTTCTGCCTCCATATTTTTAATAGAGTTTATTTTTGTGGGTTTTTTTTTTGTTTTATTTTGGTTATTTCTTTTAAGTTTTTAGTTTAATGCCAGTAGAGAATTAACTCCAGAATAGAGTTTATTTTTGGAGCAGTTTTAGACACACAGCAAAAATGCAGAGGAAGGTAGAGATATTCCCATATGCCCCCACCCTCACACACACACACACACAGCTTTCTCCATTCTTAACATCTCTCACAAGAGTGGTACATTTTCGTTACAACTGACGAACCCAAGGCAACACATCATAACCGTTCAAAGTCCATAGTTTACATTAGGGTTCCCTCTTCGCATTGTACATTCCATGGATTTGGACAAATGTATAATGACATGTATCCATCATTACAGGATCACATATAAGTTTCATTGCTCTAAAAATCCTCTGTCTCCATCTATTCATTCTTCCTCCTCCTAACCACTGGTATGTTTGCTGTCTCCACAGTTCTGCTTTTTCCAGAATATCATATAGTTGGAATCATACATTATGTTGTAGCCTTTTCAGATTGGCTTCTTTCACTTGATATGGATGTAAGACTTCCCTATGGCTTTTCATGGCTTAATAGCTCATTGAATTTTAGTATTCAATAATATTCCATTGTCTGGATGTACCACTGGCTATTTATCTATTCATTTAATGCAAGACATCTTGGTTGCTTCCAACTGCTAGCACTTATGAATAAAGCTGGTATAAACATCCCTGTGTGGATTATTTCAACTCTGAGTAAATATTAAGAAGTGTGGCTGGAACACAGGACAAGTGTGTGTTTCATTTTGTGAGAAATCTCCGGACCATCTTCCAAAATGGCTGCTACATTTTGCATTCCCAACGGCGGTGGGTGAAAGTGCCTATTGCTCCACGAGCTTGCTGGCATTTGGTGTGGTCAGTGTTTCGCTTTTGGCCATTCTAATAGATGTGTAGCGGTATCTCCTTGTTGTGTTGACTTGCGTTCGCCTAATGACGTATGACGTCGAGTATCTTTTCACATACTTATTTCCCATCTATCTGTCTTTTCTGGTGAGGTGTCCTTTGGTCTTTGATCCACGTCGTAATTGGGTTGTTTTTCTTCTGGTTGATTGTTTTAAGTTTGTTTATTTATTTTTATAGAGAGCTAGTGGGGGAGGGGCAGAGGGAGAGCGGGAGAGAGAGAGAATCCCAGGCAGGTTCCGTGCTACCAGTGCAGAGCCAGATACTGGCAGTGAGAGCATGACCTGAGCCAAAATTAAGAGTCAGATGCTTCATTGACTGAGCCACCCATGTGCCCCTCTTATTGTTGGTTTTTAAACATTCTTTGTATAATTTGGATAATAGTCCTGTATTAGATATGTCTTTTGAAAATATTTTCTCCTAGTCTGTGGCTTATTTTTTTTAAGGTGTTTTTTTTTTCCTTACAGAGTTAATTTTTTTTTATTTTAATGTAATCTAGTTTTGCGATCTTTATTATTATTAATTCGTTTTTATAGATTGTGCTTTAGTTGCATACATATTTTAAATAATCTCCTACTTAGTATTCCTTCCTAAGCCCAGTCCAGCCCAGCCACTCTGGACTCTTTACCATGCATCAAATGTGACAATTTTATTTTCTCCTCAAAGGCTTTGCATTTGTCATTTTTTCTTCCTAAAATAATCTTACCCCAGGCTTTCATATGCTTTACATTTTTCTCAAATATTTCTCAGATATCCATTTAGTTATTTTATTCAGGTCCCTCTCTAATCATTGCCTCCTTGAACTTTTCCTTAATCAAACAATCTAAACATGTCTACATTACTTTCTATCCCTTTATACCATGTCCTTATTCTTTTAAGTATTTATAATAACTTGAATGATGGTAAATCCTTATTCTTCTTTCTGTTCTTTATCTGTAACATACCTGATTAGAAGTTCCATGAAGATAAAGACCTTTTCTATCACCACTGAAATGCCTAGTCAAGTGCCTGGAGTATATTAGAAGTTCAGTAAATATTTTTAATGGATGCATAACCTAATGAACTATGGATACTTTTTACCTTTCTTGTTAAAATAAACAATTATACTATGTTATTTATATGGCTACAGTAGAATGCAATAATTCTGAGTTCATTTAAAAAAAACATGATTGGCTGTTTTTCTAAGCCTTATTGTCCTGGAACTTATTGTTAAAATTATCTATAAGCCTCTATTTCCTCCTTTAATGTTTTTATCTTGTCCATATTCTTCTTCTTAGGATGCATATTAAAATACATGCTCTCCACTGTTGCAAGCTTGGGGTTCTATTTCTGTATAGATCGATGTTGACTTTATAGGAATTCACACTACCTCAGCTTGTCATGTGCTAAAATTACAAAATCCCTTTCCTCAAGTGGATACAATGTATTGTTTGGTATTCCTTTTAATGTGACACTACTGAGAGCAAAATAATACCTTTAGAGAGTGGAGAAGAGTCAAACTCAGCTTGTTCTTACAATAATTGCCCCTACAGGCTATAGTACTTTTATTCATATACTGAGTAACATTAAATGTTAATGTGGGATTTTTAAATGTCCTCCAGAGGCTATCTCTGAGCTTTACTGTTACTTTATTTTCACATTTTTGCTTTGTTCTCTCCAATTCTGTTTCTTCTTTGCAACCTCAGTTCGATGCTCTTGAATGTTTCTGATGTCTGGTCTTTTATCTCTTTGGCATATATATTGTTCTTACCTTTTCCTTGAATTATTTCTAGATTTGATGATTGATTCTATGACAATTATAAGCAAAGTGCTGTGTTTATTTCTTCTGATTAATAAACCAAGTAATTACATTGTCTTTGGTTCTTGGTTACTTTGAGAAGTTTCTCTCTTAAAGCCTAATCCCATAAACAAACAAAGACAAATATTCAAATACAGAAATGCATACCCAAAGTCCTCATTTGAACAATGAATAATAACATGGAACATAATGGAGTCACTATTTTTTTTTTTTAATTCCCCAAAGCGGTTACACAACTTGTACTATTCTAGATGCATAGAAAAACAGCCAATTAATTACATATGTTGAGTGCTTAGGGCATTACACCATTTAATTCTCTCAGAGAGAATCTCAGTTGAAAAAGATGACATTTGTTTCTTTGTTTTTATTAGTACATCTTTGTAATAAGTTTAGAAGAAAATTCGGAAAAGCAATAAAACTACCCTTGTCTCTGGCGGCATATATCCTTTGTAATCATTTCAGTCAATGTGCTCAATATACAAAGGAATGTCTTCATCCATTTTTTGGTAAAGATTGATTTAAAAATGACTGAAAAAAATTACATTCTTTTTTTCATACTACATCATCAAAACCCAGTATTTATTTTTCATAAACTACATATTTTTATCCAAACTAGACGCATTTCGAGTAACCAACATGCGGATAGTGTCTACTGTATTGAACAACACAACCCTATGAGAAGTAATTAGAAAAGCGATTTTGTTGTTCCCTCAGTAAATTACATCATCTTACATCACATCATAACGTATGTAACTTATATATGATTTTATTACAATGCACACTATATGATGTATTTATGTGGGTGTTTTTAGGTATATGAGTACATAATGTGTATATATACATATATGTGTGTGTAGATATATGTACATATATAACATGATTATAAACGTAAATCAATTTTCATCTACTACTCAATCAAAAAATGCAGCAGTTAAATGTTTTACTTTTAAAAGAATAAAACATCAGTGTAATTAATGCTGAAAGAAAAAAAATGGTTGTGGTGGAGTTATTAAGATACAGTGTGTTGATTTTCACCGCAATGTCCACATTTAAGACACCTACGAGAGTTAGATTAATCATATGTAAATTTTTCTTTTTGTAGTGAGATTAGATTGTGGTCCTCAACTGAGGGCAATTCATCACCGCCATCACCCCCCCGACCACCCAGGACATTTAGCAACATCTGGAGCCATCTTCAGTTGTCAAGATTCAAAGGGCGCTCATTGGCATCTAATGGGTAGAGGTCAGGGACACTGCTGAATACCCTACAATGCCCTGGACAAATGCTGGAGGAGGTCTTCGAGAAGATATGACTGCTGGTTGACTCACAAGCTGGACCCTGGGCAATTGGACTTTCCTCATCCCCACCCCTGTCCTTGGAATGTGCATTTTGCTGGACTTTCCCATTCTCGGAAGCTGCCTCAACTATGCAGCTTTGAGATATAAATGTGGTGTTGAGACTTTCTGGAGGGTATACATTACTAAACCCAGTGAAGGCCTCTATATAAACTTTTCCAAGATTTGGCAGGCAGGTGCAGAGGTCTTATTGCCACAAAGACAAACCTTGTCAGTTCCTTTGCTTATTAAAATTGCCACCCGCCAATCTGAAGTGGGCTGCCTCTTCCTTTGATCTCTCCTTGTCCTCTGTGTATGGGGACAGTTTGCAAAGCAACACTTGGTGAGCCAGGCGGGAGAGTGAAGAAATGAGTCTTGGAAAGGTGGGCAATCCCAAACCGGGATTTCCCTGGGGAAATCCCAAATCGGCCATCAAACTCTATGTGGGGAGGGGTGGCCTGTATGTTAGATGTCTGTGGACCACTGTGAGAAGCTGGGGGCCATCCTGAATAGGCCAGTTGGTCTAATGTGCTTGTTTGAGAAACTGTACATAATACACTGTGGCAAAGAAGGCTGACAAATGGCTACCACAATGGGCAGTTCAGGTGGGCACAAATTTTCAACTGGAGGCTGAAACTTAAGTTAGAAATGAAAAGAAGAGCTGAGATTGAGGATGGTTGGGTGTCTTAACTATTCTGCTAGCTCCTGGGCTAGAAGACAGGGTGGGAGAGCAGGTTAACCATTCAGAGAACTCTGTGTGTCATTTTGTGAAGCTGGAAAGGCACGGAATGCCTTAGATTAAGATCTGGGGGCTTGTGACAAAGTCTGATTAGGAGGCTAAGAGGTGGAATCTCTGAAAAAGAATGAGAAAGGAGTATGTGTTGATAAGGGATGAGGAAATGGACAATGTCTTTGAATTTACCATGTCTTTGAAATTAAACAAATTAAACACCTGGGAGATAACTAAAACGTTGCTCAGAGAAACTGAAGCAAAAAAAAAAAAAAAGAGGTAGCGGGAACCATTTAAAATACAAACTGCTGTAGTTCTTTGGCCCAAAAGCTACTCCACAGTCTCCATAAGATCACAAGTACCAGTAAAAAGCTTTAGCCACAGAAGCGGGTGACTGATTCATGGCTGTTTTTTTTTTTTTAATTTATTTTTTTATTTTTTTAAAAATTTGCATCCAAATTAGTTAGCATATAGTGAAACAATGATTTCAGGAGTAGATTCCTTGCCCCTTACCCATTTAGCCCAACCCCGCTCCCACAACCCCTCCAGCAACCCTCAGTTCGTTCTCCATATTTATGAGTCTCCTCTGTTTTGTCCCCCTCCCTGTTTTTATATTATTTTTGTTTCCCTTCCCTTATGTTCGGGATTTCTGTTTATTTATGTATATTTATGAATGTCTATGGATACATGTTGTGTGCACGTGATGTTTTTCTCTTTTCAAAGTGTATTGCCAAAATTGATTTGGAAACAAGCTAAGGTTTTTACAAAACAGCTAGAAATAATAAGGGTGAAAGAAAATGACTATATATAAAATGTAGGTAAGACAAATAGAATGTGCTTTTGTTTGTTTGCTTTGGATAAGGAAAGCTATGAAGGACATATTTTTATTTGTTTTGTGTGTGTGTGCGTATGTGTGTGTGTGTGTGTTTTGGTAAAGGAAAAAATAAAGTAATTTTGTTCTAAAATACAATGATTGTTCCAAGATTTATTTATCGATTTATTGATTTATTTTTACATTTTTCTTCAATGTTTATTTTTGAAAGAGAGAGAGACAGAGCATGAGCAAGGGAGAGGCAGAGAGAGAGAGGGAAACACAGAATCCAAAACAGGCTCCAGTCTCTGAGCTGTCAGCACAGAGTCCCACACGGGGCTTGAACCCATAAACCATGTAATCATGACCCGAGCCGAAGTCAGACACCCAGACGACTGAGCCACCCAGGCGCCCCTGTTCCCAGATTAAAAAAAAAAAAGATAAGACAAAAGCTAAATAGATACAGAAAGTTATAGATTTATGGAAAATGAATATTGAGCAAGATATTTTATGAATAGTCAAGCTAAGACTGAAATGGATGAATTTAAGTTAAAAAGAAAAGAGAGGAGAATTTTAATATCAAAAGTATACTGATGCAAAATTAGAATTTGATTTTCTTTCTGTTAAAAAGACAAAATTTTTAAAAATTATTGGTGTGCTCTTACTAAGTGTAAAAGCCACGTTTAGGCAACCAACTTGAACGATGGACACTGAGTAGGGTAGAAGGGCCCACAGTAATCACCTGGCTGAATACAAACAGGCCCGTTAGGGGACCCACCTCCTCACCTCCCCCCTTTAACTACAGCCCCCCATATCTCCTCACCTCCCCCCTTTAACTGCAGCCCCCACCACTGCCTACCTCAGGCAGTCTCTGCTTTGCTGTCTTCCATCTGCTCTCTGGTCATGTGATCAATAAACTCTCTCCCTCCTTCTCCCTTGGGTGAATCATTTAACTTCTGTACTACGGGCTTCCATCTAATCAGCCTACCCCACATTTGGTGGCCCCCCGCCCCACTGGAAAACCCCAAAATAAGAAATTTCAAACAAAACGTTTTCCTTACTTTAATATAATTTGCCTAGAAAACAAAGACCTGTGTTTTGTCTTTATCAGGTCTTTGATTACTTAAATAAACAAACAAAAAACAAAACAAAGCCAAAACCTGAAAAAAACAAAAACCTGTGTTTTCTCTATTAAAAGATCTAAGTTTTTAAAAACTATGTTACTTTTTTGTATACGTTGAAGTTCATAAGAAGCATTGTCAAATAAGAAGTGATGTTAAATTTGGAGGTAGCATATATTTATATGAAATTCTCAAAAGCCTAATCTTTCCTGGTACAGTTTTGTCAGTCATATTTTTTTAATGTTTATTTATTTTTGAAGGAGGGAGACACAGAATGCAAGCAGGGGAGGGGCAGAGAGAGAGAGGGAGACACAGAATTCAAAGCAGGCTCCAGGCCCTGAGCTGTCAGCACGGAGCCCAATGCGGGGCTCGAACTCACAAACCTTGAGATCATGACCTGAGCCAAAGTTGGATGCTCAACCAACTGAGCCACCCAGGTGCCCTATCAGTCATAATTTTTAAATATATGTTACATAATTAACCAAATTCCTTTCTCAATTTTATTATTATTAATAATAATTATTATTGTTATTATTATTTTAGAGAGAGAGAGAAAGGAGGAGAGGGAGAGAATCTCAAGTAGGTTCCACGCCTAGCGAAGAGCCCCACACAGGACTTGATCCTATGATTGTGGAATCATGACCTGAGCTGAAATCAAGAGTGGGACGTTCAACAGACTGAGCCACCCAGGCACCCCTCAGCTGCATTATAATGAACTCTCATCAAACCTTTACCCATGGCCATTTTTAAGTCTTTTGTCATTTACAGATAGTTATTGTTTTACTCTGATAGTTTGGCCAAAAATGTTCCTACCGAAGTGCTTCATTTTAAGGAGATTCCTTAAAAAGACTTTGGCAAATATAGGTTTTTAATAACTAAGATCAACTTGCCTTCATGTGGGTGGTATAATAATAAACCATTCAAGAGATTCCCCAAGGTTGTCTTCATAACCCCGCACAATATGTCATAGGATGGTGTCCCAAGACCTATTCCTGTCCTCCTTCCCACAGCAGTAGAATGGGCCCCTTCGTAGATGATATAATGCTGAAATATGAAGACTCACCTTTGCTGAAGGGTACTTTGTAGCCTTTGTTGGACTATCTGCAAGGGAGAAAATGAGTAGGGAACCCACAGAAAATTTATGGCCCAGGAACTGCCATAGTGTTTTGGGAACTTTTTGGATGGGTAGGAGACATGTTTGTCTCAGAAGTTATCTTTGGTAAGATGTAAGCTGAACCAATCCTTACAAATATAAAGGAGATACAAACCTTTGTAGGGATTTGAGGGCTTCGGGGGACTTTTATCCCCCAGCTGGCGCAGTCCCTCCATCCCCTATGCTGCATGATATAGAAAGGACACATGTGGGACTGTGGACCAGAGCAGGAAACCACTTTTGAAAAGGCAAAAATACTAATGAAGTAGATTACAGTTTGAGGCATCTCCCAAACAAGGCTCCCATTTGAGTCACAGGTGTACGACTTCGGAAGGAATGGGTCAGGCACTGTGGCAGAAATGACCAAAGGGAGGGTGGCCCCAGCCACTTCCTTTTTGGTCTCAGTTCTAGAGGGGGCAGAAACCCAATATGACCTCATAGAGCAACAGTTCCCAAAAGTATGGCGCCCCTCCAGGAGAGCAGCTCAGAAGGAAATGAACCACAGCAGCCAATGGGCTGAACTCAGAGGGTTTGGCCAGTGATCACTCATGAGCTCCGGCCATTAACTCTTTGCACTGACAGTTGGGCTGTTCTAAAGAGATTAACCCTATGGTTTGGACAATGGGAAGCTGAGAGGTGGATGGTTTGTTAATGGGCCCTTGAGGGGTCAGGATGTGCAGAGGGACATTTGGGTTTGCTTGTAAAAGCTTGAGGCAGTCCTCCCTGTCTTCCGCATCCTGGCTGATAAGGCGCTGGTCCTCCCCAGCAGTCAAGGAGCTGATGTGCTCAGGCACAAGTCCTAACAACTGACCATTTAGTAGATACTACAGACTGGGTAGTGAGAGTGGCCACCATGATACCAAGGTGGGATGGCATATTGCCAAGGATACCAGATTGCCCTTAAAATACAGTGGCTTGTTTAACGCAGTCACAGCACGTCATATGTTTAAACAACGCCCAAGGCAACTGCCAAAGAAGTCTGGGGCCATCCACCAGAGTTCTCAACTAATGAGAAATAGAGAAATTGATTGTATCGGCCCCCTTTTCCTGAGCGAGTATTCTAGATATACCCTGTTTTGTGTGGACACTGCATCTGGCCTAACCCAAGCTTCCCCTTTTTGTCCTGCCAAACAGGCCATCACTAGGAGGAGATTAGAAAAACTGAGCACTATGTATGGATACCCTCATTGAATAGACAGTAATCAGGGGTCACATTCCAAAGGTCATGATGTGCTACACTGGGTAAAAGCACATGATATTAGGGGCACCTGGATGGCTCAGTCGGTTAAGCATCCGACTTCGGCTCAGGTCATGATCTCACAGTTCGTGGGTGTGAGCCCTGTGTCGGGCTCTGTGCTGACAGCTCAGAGCCTGGAGCCTGCTTTGAATTCTGTGTCTCCCTCTCTCTTTGCTTCACCTGCTCACGCTCTGTCTCTCTCTGTCTCTCAACAATAAATAAAACATTAAAAAAAAATTTTTAAAGCATATGACATTAAACGGAGGTTCGATTTCCCCTCTAAACAGAAGGGTTGGTAGAAAAGAAATATAGAATATTAGAACAGCAGATTAGATTACTAACAGGTAGGGGCGCCTGGGTGGCTCAGTCTGTTGAGCGTCCGATTTCGGCTCAGGTCATGATCTCAACGGTTCATGGGTTCGAGCCCCGCATGGGGCTCTGTGCTGACAGCTCGGAGCCTGGAGCCTGCTTCAGATTCTGTGTCTCCCTCTCTCTCTGCCCCTCCCCTGCTCATGCTCTGTCTCTCTCTGTCTCAAAAATAAATAAAAACATTAAAAAAATTTTAAAAAAAGATTACTAACGGGTAACATTACCTTAACCAAGTAATATACTGTCCCAGGCTTTAATATGTTTAAATGATCAACCAGTAGGTCCCATTGGCCCACGTGCCAGACTTGGAGACCCCTGCTGAGGCATCCAATACTGTAAAGGTATGGAAGTCTCAGGAAATGGCCACTGCCCTGACCATCACCACGGTTCAGTATGCTATGCTGCTGAGAACACCAAGTCCCGTTATGCCTGGGAAAGGAATTATGTACTGGAATAAACACTGCTGGGATGGGTGAGTTACTTCACCCGGGGGTAAGGACAACTACTCACTCGCCATTGTTATCCTGCTGTTCTGTTATAAGCTGGAGCCATTGAAACACCTTATACCTGGCATGGAACACACGCCATTAAAAGAGGGAAGAAGGTGGGGGTTCCAGTCTGGCATATCCCACCCCTAGTCCATCTTCCCGTCCCTGACAAAGCTGCCTCCCCTAGCCAATAAGTACGGTATGCACAACCAGGTCAAGTTCCTACAGCTGCCAACCTCCCTCTGCTCAAGGCCCAGTGGATACCGTCTGTTTCCCAGTAGTATAATCATTTGGCTGTTGTCTTTATTCCTTCGATTGGCCTGGAGGATGTTATAGACCTTGCTAAATTCACCCAGCAAGCCTGGAATGATAGCCAGTAGTCTGTCCTTACCGAACACTGAAATGTCTCTCATGAGAACAGCTCTCCTCCAAAATAAAAAGGCCTTGGACATTCCTATTGCCTTGAAAGGAAGCCTTTGTGCCGTCACCCAGACAGAATGCTGTGTGTTCACACCTGATGAGTCTGTTAATGTGTCATCTTTTTAAAACCACATAAAGACACACATGAATGCTGTGAGTGATCTCACCTTCAGCTTAGGGCACTTAGGAAATCCATGGTTTAGATTACGAGGCTCTTCGTGGAAAAAGTTAAGACTAATTTTTGGAACTGTTATCTTAACCTATGACTTCTCTTGCCTGTGCCTGTATTATTGCTGTGATACCTGCCTTCACCTTAGGCCCCCAATGAGCCGCCATGATGCTAGTGAAATGCCCGGCTGAACTTTCAGGGCGTATTATGGAAGAAAGAGTCACGTGAGATTAAGAGCCAGTCACAAGGGGTGAAATGTTGGAGGAGGTAAAGAAGATGTGACCTCCAGTTGACCCTCGGGCTGGACCCAGACAATTGGGGGGGGGTCTCTACCCCTCCCTTATTCTTGGAATGTGTGTTCTGCTTGCCTTTCCCATTTCCAGAAGCTGTCCCCAAAATACAGCCCTGAGGTAGAAATGTGGTGTCGAGACCATCTGGATGGTGTTCATGACTGAGCCTAGTGAAGGTCTCCATATAAAACTTTTAATATTTGGCAGACAGGTGCAGAGATCTATTCATTTTCCCTTGTGTATTAAGATTGTCACCTGCTAGTCTGGAGTGGCCTGCCTCTTTCTTCAGTTTCTACTTATCCGCTGTGTACGGGGCCAGCTCGAAAACCAGCCACAGGCCTCTGTTAACAGGGAATGTTAAAAGCAAAGAATTAGTTGGCCCAAAATGTCTATAGTACTAAGGCTGAAATAGTGTGGTCTAAAGCCTATGTGCTATGTAAGATGAAATTCTAATATTCTGCTATGATCGTCACTTGAAAGGTGAGAACACACAGTCAGAGGTTGTAAGTAGCCTGCCTAAAATCCCAATCACTTTTGAGTGGGAGGGAGAGTAGGGTCAAGTTCAGGCCTGCCTGAATTATATCTAGAGCTTTTACCCCTAACCCAGAGAACAGTGCTGTTCATACTCCTTGTGTTAAAGGTTACATTTTTTTTTTTTGGTTCCCTTTTGCTTTGTTTGTAATTTTCAGTTCTTCACAAACTTGTATTTTTGTGAAATCCAAAAGAAAGATAAAAAAGAATTGCTTTCAAAATAAAATAAAACTAGAAAGAATTCAAAATACAACTCCCCAATTTTTATTAGTAGAAAACAACAGATAATATTAACCTGCTCAAAGCTTATAAACGTTTCTGGAGGTTTCCTCTTCACTCTCAAATTCTGCACTTCTCTTGTTGCTGATCCGTACAAATTTCAGGGACAGGATAAGCTTCAGACCACAATTTAAGTACCATTGCAGTAAAGCACATCAAAAATTAAGCTGCTTTTAACATCAAGAACAAATTTTAAAGATTTACAGTTTTTATTAAAGAAGCCTGTTTTATTTTAAAGCAGTATTCTTCAATTCACTCAAAAAAGTAGTTATAGCCCAGAAAAAAAAAAAAAAGGAAAAAATATTAAGACTTATTTGGATATCAAAATAGACATTACTGTAAGATATAAAATGTACAATGTCCGGGGCTCCTTGGTGGCTCTGTAGGTTAGACGTCCGACTTCGGCTCAGTTCGTGAACTCACTCACGGTTCATGGGTTCGACCCCTGCACCAGGCTCTGTGCTAACAGCTCAGCGCCTGGAGCCTGCTTCGGATTCTCTGTCTCCCTCTCTCTTTGCCCCTCCCCAGCTCATGCCGGGTCTCTCTCTGTCTCTCAAAAATAAAAATAAACCTTACAAAAGCATTTACAAAAAATATAAATAAAATGTACACTGTTCAAAAAGATGGTTCCTCTTCTGGAGGTATAAAATGTTACAAGAGAGAAAAAGGGGATCTGGAAAATCTAACTTGCTTTGAAAATGGAACACTGCTCAAGAGTTCTTCCAAAGCAGAAACAGTTACCTAGAGTCATAAAAGTAATTGTAATTTTGTAGTTACCTTGTATACTCCTTGCTCATGATCTTGTGAATATTTTAAAGGACAGACCAGGTTTTATGGTGGGTGATCATTAAGGACTGAATGCTGTCACCCCCAAGTTCATATGCTAAGGTCCTAATTTCTCGTACCTCAGATGTGACTCTATTTAGATATAGGGTCTGCAAAGAGGTATTAGGGTAAAATGAGTTCAAAATGATTCATGATGCAATGTGACCGGTGTCCTTACAGGAAAAGTTTGGGACACAGACGTGTGTGCACAGAGAAAAGGCCTGCAAGGTCATAGCGAAGAGGTAATCATCTTCAAGCCAACAAGAGAGGCCTCGGGAGAAATCAAACCTTCCCAACATCATGATCTCGGACTTCTAGCTTCTAGCACTGTGAGAAAATAAATTTGTTCTTTAAGCCACTCAGTCTATGGTATTTTGTTACGGCAGCCATAGGAAACTAATACAGTGATTTAAATGTGTTAGCAAATGATAAAGACAAAAATTCACTCAAGTTATTCGTCCCTTAATATTAAGAAAACATTGGAAATGGTTTAAAACCTCATCTTGTGCACCATAAAGAAAGCTAGTAAATGCACCAAAAACAAACAAACTAGAAGCGAATACTAAATATTAAAGGCAAAATATTCTTTAAAAGGTTAAGCGTATTTTTAAAGTGCATCGTCAGCATGAATCACCTCACCAAAGATTTACGTAAGTAATTCTAATTGGGAAAACATTAAATCCAAAATAGCACTCAACGAATTCAAGCAAAACATGTACATAATGTGAACAGAAATTATGGCAAGGAAAAATTTGCCTGAATAAAATCAACAGTGTAAACGACTAGAAGGACATAGTTTTATGAAACGTTTAATGGTAACAGACAAGACTAACATGGACTAAATTTTTGGATACTTTCAAGTGATCCATCATCAATTTAATCTACTGTAAAAAAATTCTTTATACTTGCAGTAAGTTTTTTTTTTTAATTTGTTTTCTGAATTTAACTCTTTGGAATTATATTTGACGATTACTTTCTCAGAACAAATGATATTTTTGAAAAAAAGCTTTAATTTAAATTAGATTTCTACTGATGCAATATGTGAGAACTTATATGAACTATCAGAAAAAGTATCATTTGCAGTCAAAATTTCTTTTGCTGATTAATAAGTTGTGAAAACTGGTATATTATGGATATAAAGTTTAAAAAAGGATAAAAAAAAAGGATAAAAAAGGAACAAGAACGTTATCTACACTGATGACTCCGTAGGCAAGACCAGTGTTTTTATTAATTGGATTTTCTTAATTTAATTCCTCATTTTGCAAACGGAGTAAGAATACTGCATTTTAGTATGAATTTAATTCTCTCAGCAAAGTCAGAACAAAAAACTCATGTAATCTACCATAGCACCTGTATGTTAAGAAATGACTCTTCCTTTTAAGACAAAGCTAGAAAGATAAAACATTAAAACAATTAATTCAAACATCACAACTTTCAGTTTCACTGCCCACACTATTCCTCAATTCCTCTCCTGTAAAACATTTTAATTGAGCCAATATCTAATAACTATCCTACATTTTCCTAAGAATAGGAATTCGCTAATTCATCTACACCAACAATAAATATACCAATTTTATAATGCCCTTACTTCGCTCTATTTTAAGCACTGCTGGATAAATACCATAACATATCTGCAGTTAGCACTCCGTAGAACAGCTGTTATCAGATATCTGAACTGATCTCAATGAGATTTTTTGCCTAAGTTGAGTAGAATTTAAATTCAAATACCAGGCTGCTTTTATGCAATAGAGATATTATTTGTACAAGGCAAGTTATTTGTGGGAAGCCTGTCTGGTTAAATCAGTACAGCATGAGACTCAGTCCCAGGGTTGTGAATTTGAGCCCCACATTGTGGGTAGAAATTACTTTAGCAAAACTAAAACAAATAAATAAATAAATGAAGAAATCAAATTATTTGTTTCAATACAGCATCCTTTGTCCTACCAAAGGGCTTCCAACGCTCATAATTAGTGACTTACAATGTTTGCAAAAAATGACATTTTTTTGTGAAGTCAGCAGAGGCTAACATCCACGTGTTAAGAAAACCCAAACAGCAGACACCTATTCCAGCGTGAATTTTGTAAAATGCATTTCTGCTTCCAATTTTTCTCCATGATTTATTACTATTTTGTTTCTGGATAAATATTGTTAGATATAAGCATTCACTTTTTGGAACCATGTGATAGTATATTAGCAGTAGCCTTAGTTAAATTCTAAATACTCTTTCTAGGGTAATGAGAAAAAATGCAAAATAACTGATGGGTATAATAGCTCTGGGTTTCTGCTCTGCTAAAGGCTAAAACAATCATCGTAAGTTATTTAAATAAATATTCCACGGCCTTCCATCTAATGCTGTCCGTTGATTCCATAGATTTACAGTGGGCTTAAGAACATGTATTTAAAAACCAAATCTCAGCACTAGTTATGGACTAGGAGAGATTAGCCTCTGGGGGTCACACCGTAAAACTCAGATTGATTTCAGCATATTTGAATTGTGAGTGAACCTAAGTGGGGAGGGAGAATCTTGAATCTTATTTTCTATGCTGATCCAGGAGGTTCAGTGAGACTTTCATTCTCTTCCCTCCTTTCTACTTCAATAGTGCCCTTCTATTTTATACACACACACACACGCGCACACACACACACACACACGCACGCACACGCACACACACACACACACACGCAGAAACTGGATTTTCTTTTCCCAGCCAAAACTAACCTACACCATCTGTATTCTTGATCCTGCTACACTGCCTCATCCCCCAGAAAGATCCTTCATCACTCAACCTCTGTCTCACTTATAACTTCTGTGCCTTCATGTTTTGATATCATTTTTCCAGTTATGTATTCATTCACTCATTCATTGAATATTTTTTGAGCGCTGACTTTGTGCTGAGCACAGTGCCAGGCACTAGAGACACCGTGATCGCAAGGAGAGACACAGTCTCTGCTTTCGTTTTCCGGCGTGTGGGGGTCTATGGACAAGCAAATGCACAGGTGCAAAGTGTGATGTTTGGAATGGTAACACTGACATCACATGGGAGAAGGGTAGAAATGCCGAATCTGTGGCCTTGCCTTCGATCTCCAAAATCCAAATCTGATCAGATCCATCAGTGATGTGTGCACACACAAGCTTGAGAAGCACTGTAGTGGGGAAAATTAAGGGCCTTCACGAAAGTTCGTGAACATTCACTGGTCTCTGCCACCTAAAACAACTTACTGTTTTCTCAACCTGCATTCCCGTCAAAACAGATTTCTCAATTCAGACATTTTCCCCAATTCCCCAGTTTATGTCTCCATCAACTATGATCTTCCTCCTTTCTTGAAATACACTGGGCTTTTTTTGCGTCTTTTATTCTTCCATGTTTGTGTCTAAACCTGGAATGTACCCGCCAAGGTCCCTCTTGAATAATTCTAGCAACAGTAGTAATAATGATGTCAGTTAACTTTGGTTGAGCACATACTACGTGCCAAGCATTCTTCTCAAGGCTCTACATTCATCAGTGCCTTTAACTCTCACAATACCATTTGAGGAGGGTACTCTTATTATTCTCATTTTGCAGAAGAGGAATCACAGAGAAGGTTAATACAAACTACCCATTCCAAAGCCTCTCTCTGTTGTCTTAGTGGCATACTAGTCATTCCTCCGCTCTGGCCTGTCCTAAGGAACTTGTTACTCCTAACTAATGGCTGTGTCCGTATTCCTCTCATCACACTTCTGCTACACATTAATCTTTCCCCAGTATACATTAATCTATTTTACATCCACTGCACATACTTCCCCTGGATTTACAGCATTGTAAGCATTCAAATATAATTATGGAGTTGGCTACTTTAATATTTGATACTATATGCTTCCAAGCATCAAGTAATATGTGTTAGAAATAGAGGAAACAGTATATAAGACGGGGTTTACTTGGCAATGTTTTTGCGACAGCGATAAGAAATTGTTTTCTGTTCCTTAGAATGAAATTTCATATCATTTTCAACTTTATTTTCTATCACTCATTAATGCTTTTTCCAAATCACTGTCACCTCACCTCTTTATGAAGTTCGATTAAAATAAATTATCCCACCCTTTGTGTGGTCAAGTTGGCTGAAAGAACGTAACCCGATAATTTCCACAGGTGCTCAAAACCTAATAGAGTAAACACATTCCAACAGATCACTATGCATAGAATTAGTGAGAAGGTAGAATCAGGTACAGCGTACAGCATGGCTCAGGAGAGGGAGGAACAACATCTAAGGACGACTTTCTAGGAGAGAAATGAAGCAAATCCTGAAAATCTGTGAAGGTGTTGACATTTAAGGCAGAATATGAAAGCTGATGGTGGCTGTGCGTGCAAACAGATGTGCCAAAGGAGGAATAACAGAATCCATCCAATTATGCATAGATAGAATTATGTAAAAACCCGTGATCTCAGGAAACTCACAGAGTTTATACTGTTGCTATAGACCTATTTGTTGGGGAGTAGTGGACAAGGGCATCAGGCTATCAATATGTCCATGTGAGCAGAAAACAGATAATGAAGAACACAGCTTGGGGCCCACGTGGTTCAACTTGTGTGGACATAACCAGTTTCTTGGCCGATATTTAGGTGTTCGATACAATTTTCCATTTATACAAATTTATTTATTTATTTATGTAAATTACAGTTGAAAATCTAGTGGCAACCCCTCAAAAGGAAGTTTCAGATTAGAAACATAAAGCTAGCATTTTTAAAATGTTTATTTATTTACTTATTTTGAGAAAGAAAGAGTGCAGATGAGAGAGGTAGAGCATCCCAGGCAGGCTCTGTGCTGACAGAGCCCGATGCAGGGCTCGATCCCATGAACGCTGAGATCCTGACCTGAGCCAAAATCAAGAGTCAGATGCTTAACTGACTGAGCCACCCAGGCGCCCTTAACCTTTTTATATTTTCCTCAGTATGCCATGCTTTCCTAAAACAGGGACACATGTTTGTTTTGTTTTCTGAGTATGGATCTGCAGATGAAATTCCTAAAAGCCATCTTAAATAATTGATGGGAATAATGAATTATCATTAATGAACCCATGGCTCATGGACTATCTTGGCAACAAAGTTAGATAATCTCTTAATAGTTTTAACTTTTCCAGGTTTTGTACAATAATCAAAATGGTGAACGTGAGATTCCATATATAGAACTCACAGAGGCTTTAGAGCAAGCAGTGTTTCTGCAATTCCTACAATAATAAAACTATTTACAAAATAGTATTACATGAATCCCTTTATTTTATCATCTTCCAGAATTATAAATTATTTCTTCCTTTATTTTTTTTATTTTTCACTGGTCAAGTTTTATAAAAATATATGAGAGCATTGGGTGAAATATATTTCTATAAAGATGGTATAATTAACAACTTGATCAGTAACAGATAAATTACTCAGATTACTATCAACTTCAAGGAAGATAAAAATACAATGCTCTTGAACAGTTATAACATGTCTTACATTCTAATGAATAAGAATTATATGCAAATTCACTTTATGGGAATGGGAACAATTTTCATGGAATAATATATCTATGTAGGTTTAGTTTATAACAAAATAGCTTATAAAATACTTGATATAAGGTTTTGTATACCACTGGTGGAAAACTGAGTGTATATATATATATATATATATATACACTCAGCCATATGAATATATATATATAAATGAATGTATATATATATATAAATGAATGTATATATATAAATGAATATATATATATAAATGAATATATATATATATATATATATATATATATATATTTAGATGCCTTTAACATTTGACCATTAACATTTGGGTCAACTGTGTTTGTCAGAGAGTTATTATTTTTTTCCCTCTGTTCTGAGTTACCTTATATGGATCCATAAATGAAAGAACAAAAGCAAATGAGCAAAGTATTGTGGAAAAAGAGTCATTAGATATTAATTTGAAAAATGAACCTCATCCTAAGAAAATAGAGCTGACCATCTTGCCAATGAAAAACTCAATAATAAAATATAAAGTATAGTAATGTAAAAGAAGCTTGGAAGATATATAAAATATGTATTTATACATTTTGATAATATATTATCACTTTAAACTTGGAGTAATAATTCATGAAACAAAAAATAATAAAACAGAAGGCCACAGCTCTCTGATCAAACCGTATTAAATACATAAACTTTTAACATTTTAAAAGGTAGGTTTTGAACTCTGTACATAGCTAAGGAAGACCCAGATTTTGGATGGTTCTGGTCTTATCTTCCTATTTTATTTAGAATTTATATAAAGACATTTTACACTGATATAAATAAAGCATAATTTTGACATTAAACTGAATCCTCAATATGTATCGTGAAAGTTTGGATGCAAGCTCATTAAATATGACATTATTTCCTTTGTCCAGAGTTTCTGTTTCACCTGGCAATATTTATATATTTCATAGGGATAATTGCTTCTAAACCCTGATTATTAAATTGCATCATCTGTAGTTATGTTTAGGAAAAATGTTTAATTAAAGATCAGTCTTAAGCTCTATCTAGAGTATTAGTTAGATATATGTCAAGGCTCAAAGTTCTTTTGATATTCAGTCAATAGTGGTTTATTCAGGATTATTAAAATCTTTGATATAACCATTTGATAGGCTTATTTGCTTTTTAGTAGACTTCATTGAAATTTAGTGGGAAAACAGATAATCATATTCTCTTCATACTTTCTGGATTTGCTCTCCGACAATAAAAACATAGTTTTGTACATTTTATAATATTTCTACTTTTCTCTTTAAAAGATAAGCGTGAAACTTGAAACTCTTTTTCTTCCAGAAGACCCAGCCTGTAATCTTTCCCTCGGTATCTGAACATGTTCTGGCCACCTTCTCCTTCTCCTTCTCCTTCTTTTTCTTTTAAGTTTATTTATTTCTTTTGAGAGAGATAGACACAGTGTGAGTGGGGGACAGGCAGAGAGAGAGAGAGGGAAAGAGAGAATCCCAAGCTGGCTCAGCACTGTCAGATTCAGGGCTTGAACCCATGAACCATGAGATCATGACCTGAACTGAAAGTAAGACTCGGAGGCTTAACTGACTGAGCCACCCAGGCGCCCCTAGCCTTCTTTCCTTGTTCTGACACTGGCAGTTTTGAATCTCCCCCTTCCTCAAGTAGAACTGAATTGTAATTGGTAGGGCTATTTTTTGAGCACATGCTACCTCAGAACAAAACATGTACAGGGACAATAGGAGCAAAGGCAGAAAGCAGAAAGGCAGAAGTCTAGTCCTAATGTGGAACGGAAAACATGAGTTAGGCGACAATTTGAGGAAATTCAACTAATGCTGGATTCACTCTCCATTTCAGCACCGGGGTCAGCACTTTTACCGCAAAGGACTGAATGTTAAATAGTTTAGACTTTGTGAACGTGGCTTTTGTAATTGTGTGTATGAATCCACGCTGTCCCAATCGTATCATAAATATACACTGGGCATTAAATATGTTATTAGCACTTTAATACAAGCCACGGTGGATAAAGAAGCACTCTTTTTTTTTCTTAAAAGAGTTTGCAATTGAGCGAAGGGAAGAAAAGACCAATTCTTACAAATCAACAATGAAATTATAATGTGGCTCAAGAAACTCAGTAAAGTGCAGTCTGGCAAGAGGGTGTTAGTAGGGTCCAGTGAATGAGACTGAGGAGTCATGGAAAACCTGGAGCAGAACTCTGGCTGCGGGGCGCCTGGGTGGCTCAGTCAGTTAAGCGTCCCACTCTTGGTTTCCGCAAGGGTCATGATCCCACAGCTCCCGGGTTCACGCCCCACCTCCCGCTCTGTGTTGACAATGTGGAGCCAGCTTGGGATTCTCTCTTTTTGCTTCCCCCTGCTGGCTCTCTCTCTCTCTCTCTCTCCTTCTTTCTCTCAAAATAAATAATTTTTTTTTTTTTAAAAAGCAACCTAAAATTAAAAAAAAAAAAAAAAAAATTCAGGCTGCTGCTCAGATCCCCATGTGAGAGAACTCAATAGGCAAGCAAGGTCATGTGACTCCTGAAAAGACCTAGCACATTCGTGGAAAGGAAAAAAAAAAAAAAAAGCAGTGCATTACAGCTAATAAGAACATGACTGGCGAGCAAAAAATGACTGGGTTCAAATCACAGCACTGCCACTTGTCAGCAGGGTGATCTTGTCAAATTACTCAATCTTTCTCCTTCAGTGTTCTCATCTCCAAAATAAGAATACTGTGGCGCCTGGGTGGCTCAGTCAGTTGAGTATCGGATTTAGACTCAGGTCATGATCTCACAGTTTATGGGTTCAAGCCCCGCATCGGGCTCTGTGCTGACAGCTCAGAGCCTAGAGCCTGCTTTGGATTCTGTCTCTGTCTCTCTTTCTGCCCCTCCCCTGCTCATGTACTGTGTTTCTCTGTGTCTCAAACTATAAAAATAAAACATTAAAACATTTTAAATACAAGAGATAAGAATAATTATAGCTGACTATGTGATGGGATTATGGTTAGGATAGAATGTGGTGATATTTAGAAACCTTCAGAACAGCGCAGGTGCTTAATAAACTGTAAATGTTTCCTATTAATATTTCCATTACTATTATTTACTATTATTATGATGATCATTATCACTGTTATTAATTTATAAGGACACTAATATGCTTTAAGCCCTAGGTACATTGGTATGAGTTCAGAAAACTTAAATTCATTTTCTTCTGGATCTTTGTTTTGATTTTTTTCAGTTAGTATTTTACATTTATGTGGAGGGATCATTCTCTTTGTTTTTTCTTACAGAGAAAGAAAGAGACAGTGAGAGAGGGAGGAAGGAGAAGGAGGGGAGAGAGAGAGAGAGAGACAAAATGGAGAAGATTTGGGGTATGTCAAGATAGTCAAACATGCTGATCTCGAATATTCCTCTACCCTTCCTGCCAAGAACAATGATTTCCTAACGATTACTAACTAACATATGCAGCATATAAATGCCTGACAAACCTTTCCAGGATAGTTCTTTACAGAAAGGACTGCTGATTTTTCAATTCTAATATTAACAAAAGCACCTATTACTTGATAAAGCTTATTTTCCAGAAGCAAAATACCATTTTTGCATTAATATATTTAATTTTACCATTTGTGGAATTTGTATACCCACAGCTATATACTATACATAAATTGTCCAATTATCACTATAATGAGGAGTAATGGAAATATAGTAATAAAAGTTAACATTTGGCTAGGTTTTATTTTTAATATTTTTAGTTAGATTTTAAAGCTTGTATAGAATGATAAATATGCCTCGTAAAATAATACATAGATTTTTCTTTCTTTTCAAAAATAATTCCCTCTCAATAAGCAGTAAAAACCTTTTATGTTTTTCCAAATAATGGAATATTTGATTCGGGGGTTCTCCTTGTACACCAATTTCTTTTTCTGACCAAATCACTGCAATTTGACTTCCTCAAGGGACGATGTCCAACTCGTCACACAACCTTCTAGTCTATTTGAAAAATTTAAGTAAAATCTTTTGGCTTGTTTTCCAATTTGTGATGATTCTCTCTCTCTCTCTCTTTTTTTTTTTTTTTTTTTTTTTGGTGGTGGTGGGGAGGATGATTTGCATCACTCCATTTACATTCATTCTATAACCTTTCAGCTCAGCATCCAACCTCTCAGCCCAGCAGCCAAAAGCAACAACGTCATTAATTGTCAATATTGGGGACTGCCATTCAATCAGAAAAGACTTTGTAAGCATGTAAGTGGTGAGTACTATATGAACCATGAGAGGACTGAAAGACAACTAAATCATGCCTCCCGCCCTCAAAAAACTAACTACCTTCGAGGGGCCAGACTTTTCTAAAATGTATGCAAGCATGGGACTCGGTGCTTCCAATAGGTTTTTAATAATGTGCTTTGTGAGCATGACAGAGAGAATAATTCTGACTCATGATTTGACATGAGGGATGGCACTTGCATATAACATAGTGCATCATCATGGACGGTGGGCAACTGTAGACACTGATAACGTAACAGTTTGGTCACAGCTCTGTAGCAGAGGCTTGGACGCCCCTGTCTCCTGCCCCAGGACAAGCATTCATTCTTTAGTTATTTTATCCTGCTAACTAGAAAAACTAAGGAAAGGGATTCAGAAGGCCGGGAGTGAGGGGTTGTTTTAGTCAGCTTGAGCCGCTATGGCAAAATATCATGAACCGAATGCCTTAAACAGCAAACATTTATTTCTCACAGTTCTGCAGGATAAGAAGTCCATGATCAGGTACTGATAGATTGGGCTCTTAATGAGGGCTCTTTTCTTGATTTGCAGATACATCTCTTGATGTATTTGCACTTGGTGGAAAAAGTGACTACTAGTTTTCTGATCTCTTCTTAAGAGGGAACTAATCTCATCATGAGGACCCCACTCTCTTGATCTCATTTAAACCTAAGTTCCTCCCAAAGACCCCACCTCCGAATCCCATCATATTATGGGTTAGGGCTTTAATGTATGAATTTTGGGAGACATAACCATTCAGTTCCTAACAGGGATCCTCAAGGATCTTAGGATAATGATCACCAACTAGCATAAAAATATTTGGATACTTTAAAAACATTTCAATACTGTAAAAACCATAAACAGCCCATATGGATGAAAATAGTCTAAATATCAGCCCCCCTATGCTAAGATGGACCTGAAAATAGGAATAGATTTTAGCAGTTACATACTATATGAGGCTAGGCTTATTAAGTACCTTAATATGTCATCTGCAATTAGTTGAATTATATAACCATTTCATTGGATCCATACCATCACCGTAAATAGATACATTCCCATCTTGACATGCTGCTTTCAAATTGCATCTTTTGACATCTTCAGATCCTGAATTCTGATTAGATCTCCTCCTTCTCTGTCTACTTTCCTTGGTAATCTACTTTGTGCTTTTTGTCTTTCTCATTAATTGTGGCATAACACCCCAAGGTGATAATTCTAAGCACTCCTTTACTTCAGAAAGCTCTAGCTACAGAATAAAGAAGAGTGAGTCCTTTATTCTTAGTCCTTGAAGAACACCCCCCCTTCCCCACCAAATGGAAACTGCCATATTAACCCAGTGAAGCCAAGAAGGTTCACCCAATCTTGACGTTGAATTTTGGGTGATAGTAACTCAGAATGGATACGGTAGCCAAATAACTTCCCTCCTTGTTTTTTAACCTTAAGTGCAGTGTAATCTTACATTTTGCTTATATATATATTTTTTCTGTTGAAATAACTGGTGTGAATCTAAACACAATCACATCTTTTGTCTGTTTTTATTTGAAAAAATATGGCGGGAAGTACTTACTTTATAACACTAGCTCTGCAGAACCTATTTCCTTTCCATGTTCAAATGTCATGAATATTTATGAACCCAGAGATGGAAGCAGTAAAATAAAATAAATTGGCTTGAGCCAAACACTATTCTGTGATCTTTTCCAGTTCATTCAACCGACTGCCACTTGACCAAGACCTCACTCAAATGAACTTACACATTAAACTACTCACTGAAAAATTGATTTCCCAAATGTTTTCCAATTACAAAATCACACGGAGTTTCACAGAAGCATTCTGCAAAATAATCAGTATTGGTAAGACTTAATTTTGAGACAAAATTTTTAAAATCCAGTGCTGGCTATTGTCTGTTGGTACTCAGGCCCTCAAAACACTTCCTACAGTATGTTCTCATAAAACTTTACATTTTTGCTCTGAAAATTTTATGCCCCCTTCCTTGTAAGAAAAATGCACCCTTCTTTTGGCCATGTGACTTATGACACCTGTGGGAAGAATGTAATTCATGTTGCCATCATCAGGTGTGGCCATTTGACTTTCTTTTGTCAATGAAACGTGGGCAGAAATGATGCACGTCCATTCCAAGTGGAAGTTTAACTAGCCATTTTGTGTTTCTGCTAACTCTCTGGAACATTCCCTCCACCATGAGAATAGCATATCTCAAATAGGCCTGTTCTTTTGTATCGAGTTCCAGAATGAAGAAATATATGAAACCAAGGTTCATGAAACTCACACCTGATAACAAGCAATGTGAGTGAGAAACACACCAGTATATTTATAAGCCACGAAGATTGGTGAGTAGTAAATGAAGCATATCTAATAAAGTTGGTACTGAAAATGGGATGCTTCTTTCATAAGATAAGCCTAAACTCTGTGACACTAGCTTGTGCAGTTAGGGGGAAACTAAGGCCAAAACTGTTACTGAACATTTGAAAAATAGTCGCTCCGTGTTAGAAAGAGGCAAAATATTTTGTGGAAATTCCACCTATGACAATTGGGGCAGGTAACGTGCTGAATGAGTTTTTGTTAAAGAGGCTGGAATAAGTAGTCTTATGGATAAGACTCGGCTGTTATCAGGTGTATCAGGTGTATTTGCCAAGCTATTAGAAGAATCAGACTAACTTAGAAAAGAGTTGACTGGTTTGTAAGAAGGGGAAAGGCAGAGGATCCAGAAATTCCAGTGCTTGCCAAGTGGGAGATGGAATAGGAAAAAGATAAATTAAGTTTCAGTCATGAGAAAAGACCAAATACAAGATATGGCCGTTGGTGATGTTGTTAAAAAAAATAAATAAACAAGAAAACATTTTTAAAAAAGTAAAAAGAAATAAAAAAACAAGTGGCCTTCCTAATTAACTATTAAAATTCTTTTGGATGGCAAAACGTCTGGAGTCAAGAGATTGAGGGTGTGGCATTCACCCTGAAGACTGATAAATGCAAATAAACTAGATCATAATTTAGAGAAGCATGCCTCCAAAAAAAAAAATGTGGACCAGATTATTAAGACAATTATCCAGATGAGAATCACATAAATAGGAAGCTGGCAAAGTCATTGAGTGAATTATACTTTGAAAGAGAAAAAAAAAAATGACCAGCCTGAGTTAAAACATATTAAAACTGCTCGAGATGTAAAATAACCTTTGGGCTGCTAAGTCTCCATGGCAGAATAAAAGCTCAAGAAAATCTCTTAGGTATTAAATAATAACCTATAGTTTAAGAGGAAATAACCTTTAGTCTTAAAGAAAGCACTTCTCAGAGAGTGAAGTCAAGAGCAGAGAACCAAGCAGAGGGAATTCTCATGAACTGGAACTAAGGCCTCGTCAAGAAACACTTCCTATTCCCCAAATTATGGGCCATATCAAAAGCAAGGTTTTATAATTTCTATAGACAAGTAGCTGCTAACCGCCTCAGGTTCCTATTTCTGAATGGGATGATTGCAACTTTATCTGTGTTTTATCAATGCACCTTAAGTGTTTGGGGGATGAATTTTAGTTTTTTTTTTTTCTTTTAAAACTGTAAGTATCTTAACATAGCTTAATATAGCTGATGTAGAGACTGTTACAAGACTTTGTGTCTTTAGCTCATGGCTGAGATGGACTGGGGCTTTTAGACTATCTTCCCTGAGGAACAGTTTTGCATGTACTTCACATGAAAAGGAAAAAAAGAGGCAAGTGAATATCTGTGACCAAGAAGGTAGATGGCTACATAAAGTTGTCATTTCCAAATATGCTCTCCTCTGCTTATCTATGAGAAAAGCTTATATCTTTTCACAAATCATGTACATTTCACTGTCTTCCTTTGGGCAGGATGAAATTCACCAGCCACGGTGTGGTCTTGGCCGTATGACATGGTTGGCCAGTTGAATGACAAACATCAGTTAGCTCAAAGCAGAAATTTTAAAGGCCATTGTGCCCCCACAGCGATCGTGCTCCCACAAGCCATCATGCTGTTTTACCTTGTACCAAGAATGGGCTACAGCAAATACAAGTTACTCCTGCAGCCTGAAACAGTAGGCACATTGAGCAGAACTTCAGCCACCCCAAAGCTGCCGACCTGTGACAGAGAGAAATACACCGTGGGTGTTGTAAATCCCCAATATCCTAGGGCTGTTTGTTACTCTAGTATAACCTCAGTTATACTGTGGATAGCAGCAAGTTATTTAACCATTTTGTATCTTTATTTTCTCAATTGTAAAATGGGACTAAAAATAATACCTACTTCACAGGGATGTTAGGAATATTAGATGCACTATCTTTGTAAAGGCCTTTTTAAAAATGTGTGGCACAGAGTATATTCTATAGAAGTATTTATTAAATAAGTAAACAAATAAATAAATAAATGAATATTATATTCTCTGTAACAATTTGACTGTCCCAAAAGGTATTCTCTTCTTTTTTCATTAAGTTTGTCCTGAACAAACAATTCAATGGCTGATTTGTTAATGTGAAACGTGTCACTGTGGAGTTACAAAGTTAAAGTTTACGTTTCATAAAATCACCGATAAATAGTTTTAAAGGAAGAAATAATTGCAAATAATAGAAATATGAACAAGTCACAAAGAGTCTTAATTCCTCCATTTCTTGCATTTTATTCCCTGATGAACTGGCCAATATCATTGCCTTTGATTTCACTGAGATTTACCAAAAACACGTCTAACCACATCATGCTTTTCCTTTTTCTATCTTTACTGATTTTAACACACAAAAATGAATAACTTGTTCAGCAGTGTGAAAATTCTGCTGTTTCTGTCAGAATTTTGCCTCCAGAGGCAAGTCTGTCTACACTTAATCTTTCCGATTTCTTTGGTCTTCTGATCAAAGTTTCCTCTGTTTTTTTAGTAAATGCATCAATGGTCATTCTCGTTTGATGGAAACCAGTTCACGGAAAAATCAAATGTATCCTTCTCTCATCTCATTCAACTCTACGAAGAGTCACATAAAAATGGAATCCAGTTCTAGGATATCAAAGAACCACCAAGTTAAAGGAGAAATTGAGCTCTAAGGGATTAACTTCTTACTGGAAAAAAAAAAAAAAAAGAAAAAAAAGAAAGAAAGAAAGAAAAGAAAAAAAAAAAAAAAGATGCTAAAGTCCAAGGGAGGATAATAACCTTTTTAGTAATTTCCTTGTTATCGTTCTTTTTAGTTTTTTCCAGCCCATCTACATGACAAATTGCTTTCCGTAAATGTAGGAGTTTTATTTGTGTATATGTTTCAAGTTGTCATAAGACAATTGGGATTACCTGGAGTACCACAAAGAATTGAACATATAAAAACAATTTCTTCAGCATGTTGGTGTCCTTCTTGTCCTAACTATAAATTGGCTTACTATATGAAACTAACTTAACATTATCCGAATTTTTATCCCCCTGTCCAGTATAAATTCAAGAATATTGCCCTAAAACTCATCTTCTTAAAACTGTAAATAAAAGAATATTTGATGCTTATGAAATCAGGGCGTTTTGGGGCATCCATTAAAACGGCGCTTGTTTAGCTTAACCCTGCCAAAAAAGAGAGTAGATCTTTGAAATTTTGCCTTAAAAAACTTTTGTGGCCCCCACATAATTCAAAACTATAAAAATTTTACACGTTAGGCATCTTTTGTTGACAGGGGGCTTATCACCTTGAAAGGCACATTATTCCAGCTAATGAGCAATTCCAAGGGTAAATCTTCCATTTTAAACCAAACATGATTGCCCTCACAGCGCAATTTATTGGTCCTGGATCTGTTCGCTAGAGTCAGGCAGGAAATATTAAGTCACCCTTTTACATGGCAGACCTTTAAGCACTAAATATGCTACTTTGCCCTCCTAATTGCACTTTTCCAGAAGGAGTATCAGATGACAGTTAAAGTGTATATATAGCCTTTCGTTAATGAAAAAGAATCAGAGTGTCAACTTGATGAGCTATCTGTGTCCAATTTGGACCCTTAGGGAAGGTTTCAAACCTGAGCCACATTAATTTAATTAAAATATCATAAAATATTAGCTAAATAAGCCTCTAAAGTCCTTCAATTCACTTTTGATGTCAATTCAGTCCTTTAAAAATGTTTAGACTTCTGCATCTCTGCTACAGCGGCTGGATTTTTTTTTTCTCCCTCTAGCTGTCCTCAATATAAATTGATGGGGATAGTACACATACAATATTGTAAATGCTTCTTCCTGCGCTTGGACTGCTGGCCAAGCAATTTTTCCCCATTGAACATTGGCAGCGCAATGTTATTTCTTTTATGAATTTCCATTTTTATGAGTTTTCTTTGCAATTTGGCCTGGAAAATGGGAATCCTGGGAAGTTCTAAAGGGTCTAATAACCAGGAGCTTTGGAATTTATCAGGGACAGAAATGGTGCTCACTCAAATGAAAGCATTTGTATTATCGTCCTCGTCAAAAATAATAGCACACGCTGGCAGGCGTTGTTTTTGACCAGGCAGTGTAAGTAAATCTTGCACATAGAGAATGCTTGGGGGTTATAGATGCAGTAAACTTTTGAAATCAAAGCATCTCGGATAGCCATATACTTAGATTTTAGAGGTAAATTTAAAATATTACTGGGGCACCTGGGTAGCTCAGTCGGTTAGATATTTGACTTCGGCTCAGGTCATGATCTCACGGCTTGTGAGTTCGAGCCCCGAGTCCGGCTCTGTGCTGACAGCTCAGATCCTGGAGCCTACTTCGGATTCTGTGTCTCGCTCTTTCTCTGCACCTGCCACACTTGCTCTCTCTCTCTCTCTCTCTCTCTCTCAAAAATGAATACACATTAAAATATGTTAAAAAACAAAAAAAGAAAATATTACTGGCCAACACTATTATATTCCTTCTCAATCCCTCAAATAGGTATGATACTATAGTATACTGAAGATTCACCAGTGGGAACAATTTCCAAAAACAACCACCTTTATGAACATTTCGGATCTATTTACACTATACTGTTCAATACACTGGTATAGGTAGTAAAGTATTTCGCAACTAACTTTTCAAGAGAAGTAAGTTGAGTAACTTAAAAATCAAATTTATTTGGTTTCAATATTGTTTTCAAAGCAGTTTAATAAATGTCACCCTTTACAATGAAAATTCACCCTGTACAATGTCACCCTGTACAATGAAATTCAATCTTTAACCAAAAAGTTATATTTATGTTAGTTTTAATATGTGTATAAAAATGTTTTACTTATTACCTTCTCAATTATTCGTAAAACTTCTTCTAGTTTTAGAAACTTCTATGCCTTTATTACGAGGACATTTACTAGAGAAAATTTGCATTTCTCCACCTGGGGCCCAACAAACCAACTGCTTGACTACTCAGGAAAAGTGATGCATCTTGTATTTTTTAATTAAAGTTTTAGTGTGAATTGATTATATAATTAATACAGGACCAAAGTGTGATGTTAACTTTTTATATCTTAAAGGGAATGTTGGTTCTCATTTGCACTTATAAAGGCATGCTTTCCAGAATAATTGCTGGGACAGGCTTTGTACTCAGATTACATAGTAGTTCTGAACTCAAGTCTAAATATAAAATTTGCAACGATTGCTTACTTTTGAACAGGATTGGTTAATTTTAAAATCTTGTCCAGTTCTGAAAGTCTAAGATTTTTAGAAATTTAGCATCAAAGTGTGTATGAGAAGCAAAGGTAGAAGTGCAAGATAATGGATATGACAATCAAAATCAGAAATAGCTATAATGCAATGCAAGACTAAGGCAGAATAGGGAATCATTGGGTTTGGATATTTAAGAAAGGCTTCCTGCCTGCCTTCCTGACAGCGGGCAGATCTGTGACAGACAAAGCTGCAGAGCACCTGGAAAGAAGGAAGGTAAAGAAGGACAAACAATTGAGAAATTGACAAATCACAGGGGGTAGAGATAAATTTAGGTTTAAGGTATGGATAAGGAAGTAGAGAGAGAAATATCTGGAAATTCTAAATGGGACCATGTTTAGGGGGTTATTAAACTGTGAAAAGAAAAGTTTGATTATTATGTATTAGACAACGGGGAACACAAATAAGAGAAATATGATTACGACTTGAATTTTAAGCTGATTATTTTTTTTCAACAGTAGAGAGTATAGCATGAATGATGAAAAGAAACCACCGCCACCAGCAAAGAAGTCTAGTGCAATATTTTAGAAAAGAGCTAATGTTGAAGAAGGATGTTGGCAACAGGAGAGAAAGCAAAGGGAGAGAAAGGGAAGAGAAGTCTGTCAAATTCCTTCTAGGTTTTAGGCACTCATTGGCTGATATAGTGATAAATTTTATTATTCTTATTGAAACAATATGAGGTACACTGAGATTCATATTATCACTATCTTTGAATAGATGAAGATATTCACAAAGATTTTTAAAGAATTTGACCAAGCGTATGTATAAGTGGCAGGATTAGTATTGGAAACAAATTCTAGATTGGAATACAAAATTTAGAATGATTATATTATTTAACCAGAGAAGTTTTTTTTTTTAATCTATGTTGTAAGTTATTCTTATATCCACCCACCCCCGTATTAATTTACAACTATGGGTGTGTCTAACTTGAAACACTTTCCTAGGTAGTTCTTACATGGTCCTCTTATTTTTGTGAGAAAACATGTGGAATCTTCAAGTTGTATCAATTGGTATGGAAAGACAGAAAAGAAGATAAAGTTGATATAAAATTTGAAAAGCAAAGCCCTGTTTCTTCAAACTGTGCTGCCATTATTAACACATCTGGTAATTTCATGAGGATGAAGTTAGTTTCAAAAAATTAGTATAATCATCTTTGAATAAGCCAATTTGAATATTGACAGATGATCTACCAGTTGGCTTAATATAAAACAACAGAATCCACAATAGTATTAAAGACATTTGTTGGAAGATACTAACTTGCTTATAGAAGGTACATTAATGGACATTTCAGGTTCTGAAGGCCTACAGAGGCAGGGTCTATGGTCAATGTCACTGTTGAGTTTCTCTATAGACACCCCTTAATCCCTCTGATTTGGTAATGCTAATGCTTAAGAGTGAACACAAAAGTTTTGTCCCTGTCTTCTACAAACAATCAGGTATGTTCATCAGCACATTTAGAAAAATTCAATTATTACTTCTCACATGACCATCATTTCATTTTACTCACCTCCAAATCTTCGGTACATCTGACTACCAGAACATGCATCACTATGCTGCATCTGAACTGCAAGTGATTTGGGGGAAAAAAAAATTCTTGACTTGTAACTCAGCAGGGCAAAGTTCAAAGTGAGGATTATTTTCAAATATAGACAGATTGTTTACTGACATTAGACCACTGCAAATCACGAATGTCCAGTAGAGCCCAGGTCTTAATATTGGCCAAACATTATGAATATGTACAACGTGCACACTTATTCCCTATTTAAACTTTCAAACAACAACATGCACCCTAACAAATGTAACACAACTATTCTTTATATAAATAAAAAGTGATAGCCATTGCTTATAAAGAGGTCAATTCAGCCACTAAATCTACAAGTCCAAGACTTCTGAGTAATATCCACTCCTCCTATAGACCAGTCAAAGCGGAGTCTTGATATTTTTTAACTTACAGGCAAAATAAAGTTAACCTCTGTGCAATATAGATAGTATATAAAGCAGAAGAGGAATTAAAGAGGGGTAGATGTAACATTTAGATAGATGGATAGAGAGATGGAAGGAGAGATAGATGAATTAGATAAGAAAGAAAGAAAGAAAGAAAGAAAGAAAGAAAGAAAGAAAGAAAGAAAGAAAGAAAAAAGAAGAAAGAGAAAGATAGATAATAAGAGATAGATAATAAGATAGACACCACATTCTTTACTTCTGCAACTGATTAAAAGACTGTAGTCCATACTGAGATTACTTTTTAAAATATATATAGCATGTTCATTTTGCTCTTGGCTAGTAGCTTAGTTGGTCAATGTTGTTTACCTGGAAGGGTTACTCAAGACTAAATTTCGTAAGGGAGTTCCTGATTATTTTACATTTATTGTGGGGCTCTTACTATCCATTAACTTTTCCAAAAGACATGGGGTTACTCAAAGTCATCTCAGAGGAACTTGATGGTCATTTCTAATCTTCCTTCCGAGATCGGGTTAACAAAAAGTCTACATACTTGATAATAAAAATCAATTACCCAGCCAACACAATAATCTTTTTTCCCCCCAGTGCTAGAAAGTCTGAAATAACTAAGTAGAAGTTTTAGCTGTCAATTAAATGAACTTATGTTGTGTAATTTGGGTAGTAAAAACTGGCAAAACTTTCCAAATCCCAGAGTTATAAAGGTTTGAATATGAACAGAATTATAGATAGTGTACCTTTGAAGTTTTTGATTGGGTATCAATATTTATATTTTATCAGGGATGCAATCTTGATTTGGTTTACTCTCTTGATATGAAAAGAGATACTCCAGAAATTCCTACATAGTTGTTTATACCATCCTATGAGTCAAAAAGTTAATGTGGATACAGTCAATTGCTGATTATATTTCTTATATTTCTTCTAAGCACACATTAGAAATTGAGATATAACCACAGAAAATATAGACCAATTATGCCATTTTAAGGAACTTTTGGGCCAAACTCCATTTACCACCTGACCTCCCAAAACCTATAGACTGCAGTTGTGCTCAGTTAAACCAGGAATGCGTGTTAGTTCAGAATCAGTGTCAGTCACTGAATATTCTGTGCATTTGGCTCTTCTCTGGGCACAATTACCCTAGTTCCAGATGCTTTTGGAGAAAGCTAGCTGGAAGGTTTACAGAATGTTTGTGCAACAATGTTCCAGACTTCTTCCTCGAGTTTATTCAAAGTTCCCTTTTCCAGATTGCCTCCTAGAAATTCTCGTGAATCACTGACTCTTTGATAATGAAACTGTTAGATCTCTTTGCATAAAAATAATTCTTAGAGATTCATTTTTAGGTTCCATTTCCTTTGGTGCCAAGTACAAATGCTAAGTTAGTCACAGCCAAGGATCACTGTGGATTGGGTCATTCTGGTTGCCATCCTGGTTCTGAAACCTATTTACATAACTACCCCACTTTGCAGTGCTCAATGCTGGTGGTGGCCAGGTGGGTGTAATTACCCAAGAACATTCCAGAGGCACAGTGACAGAGGCCTCTGCCCCCTCAAAGTTCATCATCTCCATTAAAATCATAAAGTCAATTTCAAGGCATCACCTACCAACTGTATCTTTGGCTTCCAAAGGACAGAAATGCCAGCCTTTCTTAATGATGCTAGCCTCACTGAAAAGTGTTAATTCCCATTGCCTTGATGAAGAGAGCATTTTGCTTGCCCTCGGGAAATGCCAAGTGGGTTGTACATGCAAAGTTTATCCTAAAGTATTTCTATTTCTGTAACTCTTCAGGCTCATTTTAGACTATATCAAAGAGTCTTTGTTATCACAACTTATTTACTAGGTAATAAAATAAACTCTAGGTGGCCAAAAGCAATTTTCTAAAGTTATTTTAAGAAGCTCACAGAGTCTCAAGGAGTATGAATCCTTCATGAGGATTTGCCAAATCATGTTGCCAGATTTAGCAAATTAAAATACAGGGCACCCAATAAAGTTGAATTTCCGATGCACAACAGATACGTCTTTTCTGAAAAGTAAAAGTAATATAATATTCGGGGCATGTGTAGAGTAAGAAATTATTATTTATACGAAAGTCAAATTTACCTGGGCATCCTGCACTTTAACCAGCAGCCCAACCAAGCACGTGTAAGGTTTGCTAATTACAGCATATGTCACTGTTTCTAGGCACCTATAATACAAATTAAAAGCCAAAACCTCCACTATTGTCTCCCTCGAAGAACCAGATGGATTTTACAATGCACTTGTTAGAAGATTTATTCTCTCATATTACTCACTGCTGAATCTGTTTTGTTAGTTCATCTGGCGGTGGATCCGAAGTTATATGCATGAATCCCAGTTTTATGGGAGCCTGGCAATGCAAGTTTTCTGTTTTCTGCCTTGGGAAGATAAGATTCACAAACTGGACGATTAACAAAAGAGAGAGGGTGTTCAAAGGCAAAGGGTAGCTAAACAAGTGAATGTCAACCACACTCTGCACCTGGGAGTTGGAAATGTGAGTCTAGATACATTAGTCCATGAGGTGCGATGAGAGTGAAACATTTGGAACACAGATATCTTAAAGTTAAATAAGAAGTAATTGATGGTAAAATAATAATTCAAGTATCTCTTTCCTAATTCTCCCACGTTGGCAAATTATTCACTATTCATGGATTGTCAGCTTTCTCCATTTTAGATTATTCAATGAAAAAAAATATCATACCAACTCGCTGGAAGTAATTTCCTAATAAAGAACCAATTAAGTCTTTAAATGTGTTATTTTCTTCCGAATATTCAAACTCTTTTTCTAACTGACTTTATTTTTAGATAAAGAGAATGAGTTATATAATTATAGGAAATTCCTGGGCTCTTCCATATTATCTTTGCATAGTGCAGGAATGGTAGCATCTATGGAGCTTTTCAAAGCAAGCCTAGAGCATTTGACATTTAGAGATTTGAGTCACAACTATTAGCTCACTGCGGCATTGCATTGGAATGTTGTACATCATTCAGGCAATTCACTTCTATAGTGTCTTATACTCAAAGTGGTTTTGCTTAGAAATGAAAGTAAAATGTCTTCTAATTGTGCCCAAATCAAATATTGGCTGCGTGGTTGTTTGAGAGATACACAATTTGGGTTTAAAATATAACTAGATGTTATAAAAATCAGAACGTATCTCAGATCTAACTATACTTTAAGTAGATAAGAATATGAAATATTAGAAACAAAATGTGGAAAGAAGTGTGATCACTCAAAGTAGAAATGCATTCACAGAATAAACTCTTAGAAAATGAAAGTATTAATGAAACCAAATCTTTTCTTTATGTCTGAAACACTGTTTGAAACAGAAGTTGGAGAATAATATTGAGACTGTAAAGTGTGGCTCAACAAAACAGGTTTGTTGATTATTATTAAAACATATATGATGGATAGATGGTAAACAAAAATGCCCTCACTCTTACCCTGTTGTGCCAACATCTCCTGCAATGTGAAGCCATCAAAAGCTGGAGTCCATTTCCCCACCTCATTGAATCCAGGCTGACCTTGGACTCGCTTTGGAAAAAACAACAAAGCTGAAATGGCACTCATCTTGGTCCAAATCCATTAAGAGATATGGCACATTTCTGTTCATTTTCTTGGGTCTGTGCCACCTTTGAGCAAGCCTGGGCTATCCCGCTGGAGAATGAGAGATCGTGTAGACCAGAGATGGGTCATCTCAACTGAAATAATTTTAGAGCAAACAACCCTCAACTTTCCAACCTGCCGACTTGTACAATTATGTGAGAGTTTAAAGATACATACATTAGATTGTTTAATATTTTGTTACATCTCACTGATTCTCTGTGTATTTTATTTTTCAGTCTTTTTTTTTCTATTTTCCATTTTGTAGATACCATTTCTATGTTTTCAAATTCACTAATATTGTGCAGTGTCTGATCTCCTCTTGATCCTATGTATTTTCACCTGGGATATTCTATTTTTCATCTCTAATAGTTTGATCTGGATCTTTTTATATCTTCTGCTTCTTCCCTTAGCATGCTCATGCTTTCCTTTATTTACTTGAAAATACAGAATACATTTATAATAGCTTTTGTATCATTCCTATTTGAAATTCCATCATCTGTGTCAAATCCAGTTCTATTTCTATTGACTGATGTTTCTTCTCATCATGAATCATATTTTCTGATTTTTCATGCTTCTTAATTTTATTGAATGCAACTGAGAATTTTATGTTTTTGGTGTTGGAGGGGTGTGTGTGTGTGTGTGTGTGTGTGTGTGTGTGTGTTTCTTTAAATGTTTTGAGGCATAATTCCGTGATGCACTTACTTGGGTACAATTTGATCCATTATTTCCAGGCTTGTTTCTAAGCTTTCTTAGGCAGTTCCAAAATAGCATTTCATAAAGAGTGAATTATGCATCAGTACTAAAGGAATTCCCTTCTGAAATCTTTACCAATGCCCCTTGTTTCAGGAGATATTTCTGCTCTGGCTGGAACACAAATTATTCCTGGGCCTGAGCCACATCCTCCTCTCTACCTCTCCTGGTTTCAGGGCATTTTCCCACATACATACACGTATTAATACTCAAGTGAAGACTTGAGAGGAATCTCTTAGTTCTATGCTCTCTTTGTGTGCAACTCTCCTTCTGGCTTCTGCTCCATTAATTCTGGACCACTTGACTTCCACAAATTCAGACACTCTCACTTTCATGCAAGGAGATTGTTGGTTTCTATTTGGGTATGCCCTTCCTACATTTCCGTACTGGGCACATGCAGAGCTCACTACATTTGTTTTTCTTTTTGCAGGGATTACTATCTTCCATGACTTGCTGTGCGGTATCTGAAAATTATTATTTCATATATTTTGTATTTTGTTTTGTTCTCTTTTTAAGGCATGGGGGTGAGTTTGATTTTTTAAGCTTCATCGTGATCAAGTGGAAGTCCCTTTTATTCATTTTTGTTTTTTTTTAATTTTTTTAATATTTATTTATTTTTGAGAGAGAGGGAGAGAGAGCGAGAGAGAGAATCTGAAGCAGTCTCCAGGCTCTGAGCTATCAGCACATGGGGCCCGAACCTGCAAACCACAAGATCATGACCTGAGCCGAAGTTGGCCACTCAACCAACTGAGCCACCCAGGCACCTCCATTCATCTTGATTTTAATAGATTCACTTACTTGACAAATGATCATCAATTATAATTTGTGAAGCAGGTTGTCTCATTTTCCAATCAACCTAAATAGTAATTTCCTTGACAGCAATGACATTTGTTCACTATAGTATATAACAAGGTTATTGTTGTGGGCAACATTAACACTTGCCACTATAAAATAAAAGGGAAAAGCTTGGTGGAAGTCATTTATGGCACCTGGAATAACAAAAGGATTGGATAATTAGCAGAATTCAAGGAAACCCTGACAGCTTGGTTTCAGGCCCATATGCAAGTCGGCTCTACGTGATATTCCATGGTTGTAGGAGGGACAGAAGAGTAAGAAACTGGCTAGATTGGCTTCTGAAGTGGAAACATTCAGTGACAGGAAAATCTAAGAATGTCCTTCTCTTCACGCTTTTCATAGATTGGGTTACATATGTAATAGGATTAAGTTGGGTGCTGGGTGGATAGCTTATATGTCCTGAATGAAAGAACAATGAAGGGATATAAGGCCTTATTTCACTACTCTTCAGAAATTCTTCTTAAATTAACCACTAATATTCCATTTTATAACTTTAATCCAACTAATTGAAACAACAAAAAAAAAGTTTTTTTTTTTCTTTTATATGACAGCCCATGACAAATTTAAAGGTTATCTCCCTGGAGTTTTTAACATTCTTATCTAAGATCAGAAAGTATTAAAGATAATAAACAACATGCCATATTTAAGCTTGATGGACATTTGCTGTGCTGCTGTTTTGTCACTGATATTTTTAAATACTATTTAATGGTGTTTTTAAGAGAGCTAGATGGTATTTCCTTTGACAATTGAGATTGCTGGGGGAGGTGAAATGACCCACCTGAGATCATATAGTTGATAAGCAAAACTGAGATTAAGCCTCATTTCTTTTTTACTTCAAATCCAGCATTTCTAAAACACTTCTTTATATAATGACTGCTCTTCATGTTGAATATACTTTTTAAAATTAACATTACTTGAAGTATAATACAGAGGAATAATCACTCAATGCATTATTTTATAAATCACTCGTAGTGATGAAAATTTTCAGAGTAAAATACATTGCTTTTAAGTATACAGTGTAGATCACAAAGTTCTGACTAAATCTCTACAGCCAAATAACCACTATGTCAATCAACATGTAGACTATTTCCATTGTTACAACAAAATCACTCTTATCTCCAGTAGTCGACACCCCCTCCCTGCTTCCTGGTCCTTGGCAATGAATAATATGCTTTATTTCTTTTTTTTAATGCTTATTTTTGTTTATTTTGAGAGAGAGAGTGCGCGTGCCCAATGGGGGAGGGGTACAGGGAGGGAGAGAGAGAATCCCAAACAGGCTCTGTGCTCTCAGTGTAGAGCCTGATGCAGGCCTCAGTCTCAGGAATGGTGACATCACGACCTGAGCCGAAATGAAGAGTTGGACACTGCCAACTGAGCCACCCAGGTGCCCCTGATTTATTTCTTTATAGTTAGACTTTTTCCAGAATATCATGTAAATGGAGTCACACATTCAAACCCTGATGCCTTCAACAGTGAATTCTTCCAAACTTTAAAAAGGAAATAATACACAAGACGTTAAACAAAAGCATACTGAAATAAACTACAAAGTAATATATTGAAATAGAATAAGGCATCATGACTAAGTAGATTTATTAATAAATTGCAAATTTTGTCTACATTCAAAATACCAACCAATGTATCATCATCAACCAGTGATCATATAATCATTTTGATAGACACAGGAAAAATTAGACAACACAGAGAATCCTCATACTTAAAAATATCACAAACAACAACTATAAGAAATGTTGGAACAACTTTAGAAATTAGTAATGGGATAAAAGAAAATGTTTTATCTTAATAAAAGAGTACCTACAAAAGGGCTGGGCAAGAATGAATCCCTGTGTGGGATAATATTCTTTCTTTCTTCCTTTCTCTTTTTTTAGTTTCATATTTTTATTCAAATTCCAGTTAGCTAACATACCTTGTAGTATTAGTTTCAGGTGTAGGATTTTGTGATTCATCACTTACATACAACATCCAGTGCTCATCACAGATGTACTCCTTAATACCCATCACCCATTTAACCCATCCCTCTGCCCACCTCTCCTTTGGTAACCATCCAGTTCTTTACACATAAGAGTCTGTTTTAGGGTTAGCTTCTCCCCCCCGCCTCCATGTTTATTTGTTTTGTTTCCTAAATTCCACATATGAGTAAAATCATTAGGTATTTGTCTTTCTCTGACTGACTTATTTCATTTAGCGTAATACTGTCTAGATCAATCTACATTATTGCAAATGGCAATATTTCATTCTTTTTGATGACTAATAGTCCATTATGCATATATACCATCTATTCTTTATTTATTCATCAATTGATGGACATTTAGGCTCTTTCCATAGTTTGGCTATTGTTGATAATGCTGCTATAAATATCAAGGTGAATCTATCTCTTTGAACCAGTATTTTTGTATCTTTTGGGTAAATACCTCAGAGTACAATTGCTGGGCCATTGGGTAGTTCTATTTTTAAAGTGTTGAGGAACTTACATTCTGTTTTCCCAAGTGGCTGCATGAGTTTGCATTCCTACCAACAGTGTAAGAGGGTTCCCCTTTCTCGATATCTTCGCCACTATCTGTTGTTTCCTGGTTTGATTTGTATTTGCTTAATGATGAGTGATGTTGAACATCTTTTCATATGTCTGTTAGCCATCTGTATGTCTTCTTTGGGAAAATGTTTATTCACGTCTTCTTTCCATTTTTTAACTGGATTATTTGTTTTTTGGGTGTTGATTTTTATAAGTTATTTATAGATTTTTGGATACTAACCCTTTATCAGATATGTCATTTGCAAATACCTTCTCCCATTCCCAAGGTTGTCTTTTAGCTTTTGTTGATTGTTCCCTTCACTGTGCAGAAAATTCTTATCTTGATGAAGTCCCAATAGTTCATTTTTGCTTGAACATTTATTGGAAGAACTACATTCTAAATTTTATTGAAAAGTCTAGGAAGTGCATTAAGGCAGTAAAGAAAATAAACTCAAAGAATTTTGAAAGTGAAATAAAACTCATTATTTTTAGATGACATGGTTGTATCTACAAAAAAATAGTATTAATCAATTAATTTCAAAATATTTCTATTATAAAAATAACATTAAAAACTTACATCCACTTATCAGAAACAACTAGTAATATATTTTTTTTTAATTTGTAGCAAGAATTACTATCAAACTTAACTCACTGTGTTAGAGATGTTTGCAGTGTTAGCAAAAGACTTGCCCATCATGTAGCATACTACCTACACTTGTAAGTTCATTGTCCAACCAGCAGCCTCAACTCCAAGCTCTAATAATTACAGTAGTAACTAAATTTTTTTATAATGATAATTCTTCTAAAGACTACCTTATCTAACAACAGAACACACATCTGTCCCAAGATCAAATAGCCCATTTCCCAAGATAAACCACATTCTGGGCCATAACACACTTCAACAAATTTAACAGAATAGAAATAATGCCATGTCTGCTTTCAGATCACAGTGGATAAAACTAGAAATAAATAATATAAAGATACTTTAAGATCCCAAACACATGGAGATTAAACAGCACACCTTTAAACAACACATGGGTCAAAGTAAAACATCTCAAAACGTATTTTAAAATACTGAACAAAATGAAAATAAAAACATATCTTATCAAAATTTGGGGAATCCTTCAAAAGGAGTGTTTAGAGGACAATGAATAGCATTGAATGCCTATATTAAAAAAAAAAAAAAAAAAGAGCAAGGGGCACCTGGGTCGCTCAGTTGGTTGAACGGCTGACTCAGTTTCTGCTAAGGTCATGATTCCAGGGCCGTGGGATTGAGCCCCACATCAGGCACTGAGCATGGAGCCTGCTTAAGATTCTCTCTCTCTGGGGAATGTGGGTGGTTCAGTCAGTTAAGCATCTGGCTCTTGATTTCAGCTCAGGTCATTATCTTACTGTTCATGAGATCAAGCCCCACATTGGTCTCTGTGTTGACAGTGTGGGGCTTGCTTGGAATTCTCTCTTTCCCTCTTGCTCTGCCCACCCCCTCAAAATAAATAAATAAACATTAAAAAAAAAGAAGGAAGACCTAAAACCAACAATCCACTTTCATTTTAGGAAACTACTAGAAGAAAAGGAAGTTAAATCCTAAGTAAACAAAAGCAAAGAAAAATAAGAATTGGAGCAAAAAAAATTATGAAATTAAAAACAAGTTAATCAATATAGTAAACCAATAAAACAAAACACTTCTTGTTCAAAAAAAAATTATAAGCCTCTAGCCAGACTAATTCAGAAAAAAGAATGAGGACACAAATTGCTAATATCAGAAATGAAAGAGGCAACATAACGACAGATCCTATGGACATTAAAAGAATAATAACAAAATGCTGCGAATAGCTCTACATCCACAAATTCGATTGCCTAAACAACGTGAACCATTCATTGAAAGACACAACCTACCTAAACTCACACAAGAAGAAATAGACAATATGAATAAGCCTATATCCATTAAAGAGATTGAATAAAAAATTAACAACCTTCCAAAACAGGAAGTACCAGACCCTGATAGGTTCACTGGTGAATCCTATCACACATTTAAGGGGTGGGGAATACCAGTCCTCTATCATTATCATTTCTTTCAGAAAATGGAAACAGGGGAAATACTTCTTCATGCATTCTCTGAGGCCAGCATTACCCTGAAACCAAAATTGAAGACATTACAAGAAAATTACACACCAATACCTCTCTTGAACAGAGATATAAAATCTTTAATAAAATACTGGAAAATTGAATCCAGCAACATATAAAAAGAGTCATGCACTAGGACCACATGAGATATATCACAGGTATGCAAGTCTTTTTCAACATTCAAAAATCAATTAATGTATTCTATCACCTCAACAGGCTATAAAAATCACATGAGCATATTTATAGGAGAAAAATAAAAACATTTGACAAAATCTAACGTTTATTCATGATTTAAAACTTTCAGTAAACTAGGAAGAGAGGGGAATTTCTTCAACTTGATTAAAAACATCTACAAAAAAGCCTACAGCTAACATCATATTAAATGAGAGTGAGGCTTTTCCACTAAGATCAAGTACATCCCCTCTCGCCACTCCTTTTCAAAATCGTACTGGAAATTCTAGCTATTTCAGTAAGACAAGACAAGGGAATAAAAGACGCAAAGATTGGGAAGCAAAAAAACCTCATTGTTTGCAGACAACAGAATTGCCTATATAAACAATCTGTAAGAATCACCAGAAAACTCCTAGAACTAATGTGCAATTATAATAAGATTGCAGAATACATGGCTAATACACAAAAGTCAATCACTTCCCATATGCTAGCAGTGTGTAAGTAGAATTTGAAATTAAAAGCACAATACCATTTGAATTTCCACTAAAAAATGAGATAGATATAAATCCAACAAACATACAGGTAAAAACCTATATGAGGACAAACTCTGATGAATAAAATCAAAGGAGAACCACATAAATGGAAAGATACTCCATGTTCACGGACAGGAAGACACAATACTGTCAAGATGTCACTTCTTTCCCAATTGATCTCTAAATTCAAAGAAACCTTGATCAAAATCTCAGCAAGTTATTTTGTGGATATTGACAAACTGATTCTAAGTTTTATAGAGAGAGGCAAAAGACACAGAATAGCTAACACAATATTGAAAGAGATAAATAAAGTTGGAAGATTCATACTTCCTGACTTTAAGAAAAAAGAATAAAAGTAAATTAATCAAGATGTGTGATATTAGTAAAAGAATAAGCAAATATACCAATGGAACAGAGGAGAGACAAGAAATAGACCCACACAGATATAATCTGCTGATTTTTGACAAAGGAGCAAAATAAATAAAATGAATACAAAATATCTTTTCAAATAATAGTGTGAGAACAAGTGGACATCCACATGCAAAAAAAAGTTAATCTAGACATAGACTTTACACCCTTCACAAAAATTAACTCAAAATGGATCCCAGACCTAAATGTAAAATGCAAACCTATAAAACTCTTAGTAGATAAGATAGGAAAAAATCCAGGTAACTTGGGTACAATGATGCCTTTTCAGATATAACACCAAAGGCACAATCCATGAAAGGCAAGGTTGATAAAATTCATTAAAATTCATTACATTTCATTAAAATTTAAAACTTTTTCTCCATGGGGGTGTCCTGGGTAGCTCAGTCTGTTGAGCATCCAATTCTTGGCTTTGGCTCAGATCATGATCCCAGGGTCTTGGGATGGAGCCCCATGTTGGGCTCTGCCATGAACATGGAACCTCCTTGGGGGTTCTCTCTCTCTCTCTCCCTCTGCTCTCTCCCCTTGCTCGCACTGTCTTTCTAAAACAAACAAACAGAAAAATCTTTATTGTGAGTGACAATGTCAAGAGAATGAGAAGACAAGCCATGAACTGCGGGAAAATATTTGCAAAAGATGTATCTGATAAAGGTCAGTTATCCAAAATATGCAAAGAACTCGTAAAAATCAACAGTGAAAAAAAGGCCAAATACTTTAATAGACACCTGACCAAAGAAGCTATAAAGATGGCAAATAAATATATGAAAAGATGCTCCATATCACATGCTGCTAGGGAAACAGGAATTAAAACAATGAGATACGACTACACATTTATTAGAATGGCCAATACCAAATGCTGGTGAGGATGTGGGCAACAGGAACTCATTCATTTCTGGTGAGAATGGAAAATGATATCACAGACTTATCACCAAACTGTGGAAAGACAGTTTAGTGAATTCTTACAAAACTAAGCGTACAATTAATACATGTAATTCAACAATTGTGCTCCATGTGTTTACTCACTGCACATCCACACGTAGACTGTAGGCAGATGTTTATATAAAATACCTTTATTTAAAATTGCCAAGACTTGGAATCAGACAAGATGTCCCTCAGTAGCTCAATGCATAGATAAAAAAGTGATACCTCCAGAAAATGGAATATTATTTAGCACTAAAAAGAAATGAGCTATCAAGCCACGCAAAGACATGGAGAATTCTTAAATGTGTGTTACTAAGTGAAAGAAACCAATCTGAAAAGGCCATCTACTGTATGATTTGAACGTATGACGTTCTGGAAAAGGCAAAACCATGGAGACAGTAAAAAGAACAGTGGTTGCCAGGGAGCTTGGGAGGAGGGAGGGATCTATAAGCAGAGTCCATAGAACTTTTAGGACAGTGAAATACTCTATATGATACGATAATGATATATATATATATATATATATATATATCATTATACATTTTTTAAAACCTATAGTCTATACAACACTAAGAAGTGAACTGTAATATAAACTACAGACTTTGGGTAATTATGATGTGTCAACGCAGGTTCATCAGTTGTATCATACCACTCCCATGGGGGATGTTGATATTCGGGAGGCTATGCATGTGTGAGGGAAAGAGGTATATGGGAAATCTCTATACCTTCTGTTCAATTTTGCTGTGTACCTTAAACTGCTCTAAAAAATCACTGTAATTAAAAAAATAATAATTCTTTTAATGGCACCTAAGCTTATTACATAGATAGAAATAAATCTGAAAACTCAACACATAATTTGAAAGAATTAAATTAGCCTGAGATAAATCAAAGGCTATTATACAATGGATTGGAAAACTGGGTGTTGTAAAGATACCAATATTCCGAAATAAATACTTATAACTGGATATTTTTAACTCTAACTCACTTGACCTTATATTTCAGTACGGTTACAGACTCTAAAAGTAGTCTAGAGTTGGAATTCAAATACCTAGACTCATTTGTTTTTGAAATATGTAAAGAAATATCACCTATGACTAGATCCTTCCAGGTTTTTTTTAATAGATGTAAAGGATGATATACCTTGCCTGCATTAATAAACAGACAGAAAAAAAATTTTTTCATTCAATTATTTGAACTACCTCTGTATTATACCCAAAAGTTACATGGTGACCTATCATCAAAAATTATTTTTAATGAAGTCTCCACTGACAAATCAATTTGATCTTCCATCAATATTGTTCAAATCAGAAATTGAAAACTTATTTGCGAAAGGATTTCTTACACGTTTGTCTGAATCATTCATTTTCTCAACACCTACATCAATATTGTGAATTGTTCCTGTGTTGCCTCGGAGATTTTTACATCCCAACACAATCTACTATAATAAATTAAAAGTAGATTAGAGGTTTTCCATTGTTTTGTGAAGTGTGAGAAAGGTGATTTTTAAAGGGGAGATGAAAAATGCGAATCTGCATAATGATGTAGGCCCTCAAAGAGAAGTTGCAGGCAAAATTGTATCTAGAAGATGTAAATATGAGTACTGAATCTTTTGCTACTATTTGTATCCCTGAAACTCCTGGAATGTTTTTATGCTTTCCCAGGTGGAAACATATGCTAGTTTTATGCCCACTGCTCTAAGATAAACTTCTGCTGCTGCTTTCCTTAGACACCTCACTTCAGCTCACTGAAATAATCAGGATCTCATAGTCGGCATGGGATTTCCTCCCATCAATACTTAATTCACCTGAAGCCTGAACATAATTTTGTCTTGAGATGACAGAATAGGCATGTTGAGACTTTGGAATTGTTTTCAGCCGTCAGATACTATTAAAAAGGCCCTACCTTCAATATTCAAAACCTGCTCAATATATAAATAAAAACAGGAAAGGTTTCCCTAAAGTTCAAAGTTGGAGAATATATTCTATGCATATACTCATAATGATTTTCAGGTATATTGATAATTTTTTTAATGTTTATTTTTGACAGAGTGCAAGTGGGGGAGTGGCAGAGAGAGGGGGACAGAAGATCCAAAGCAGGCTCTGCGCTGACAACAGTGAGCCCGATGCGGGGCTTGAACTCATGAACAGTGAGATCATGACCTGAGCCAAAGTCGGACATTCAACTGACTGAACCATACAGGTGCCCCAGGTATGTTGATAATTGTATGTCAGTACTCAGAGTATGGGATATAATGACGTATTGTATGTGATATTATTATAATATAATTGAAAATATTTATAAATTTATATATTAAGCACTAAGTTGTTGGTTTCTAAATATCACTATGCATGTGAATCACCTAGAGAGTTAAACAATAAAAATGAGAATACAGTTTCTGACTCCTTCAAATCCATTGAATCAAAATCTCAGTGAAGGAGGCCACGTAATTCTTGAGCTGTGGCCTGCTTGTAGCCATCTGAGAATTATTCCTCACTGCTACATTCTCTTGTGGTATATAAGAAATCATATATAAAAATTGGTCAGCAATTTTCAGGAAATGTTTCTGGCACATAATATAGACAAAGTAGTAATATACTGCATTACTGTGTTTAATTAACGTACCCCATCATGAATTTCTACTTGTTTCTCCAGAGAACGGACAATTTGTTTGAATACTTACATAAGTCAATGTAAAGAAAAAAAAAATCACAATGTGTTTTAAGAGTCTGTAAAAGTATATTGATGTTCTGTCGATAGGATTATTTTTCTCTTTTAGAGAAAGAAACAGGTAGAATACAGGTTTCACTATGCTAATAGCTACTAAAGAAATTCAGCAAGAATTGGCTTTGGAAGAGGGTGTTAATATCTGTCATTCTCTTTAGTTGACAATTCAATCATCTCAACCTCAAAGTACATGTTTAGGTAACGAGTATTCTTGGTCCCTTGTTGTGGCCTGATAAGCTTGTAGGTCTTCACTTTATGGTTGATTTTAAGTGTTATGGAGACTATTTCACAAAAGAAATTGTCACTAGTTTCTATTTAAATTGGGGTCCGGAAGGCTATGTGTAACAGCATACCTGATAATTGGTTCTATTATGAAGCACTGTCAAGGTAGATTTTCCAAGTACCAAACAAAATGCTTAACACTCATTTCCAGGCAAAAACTGCAACGTCGTGCTTCGGCAGCAAAAAATCCCAATTCTAATTGCATAGAGTAAACCCAATTATGCCTTATATAATCCAGATGCTAACCTGACACTCAGGGTATTGCCTGTGAACAATGTGCTGTTACCCCATGTTTGGGAGGTGCGGAGAGGACAATTTATTTTTTAGCATGAATCTAACAGCGTAAATTAAATATTTTTAATAAATTAGATTAACAGTAGATTAATAATTCAAATAGTTGGCTAGCACCTTCATAAAAATGTTATACATTTGACATTCATAGCTTTTGAACTCTTTTCTAAATAAATTAAATTTCAATTAATAAACTTCAGATGATCAGATTTCCACTAACATCCTCCCCCCCTCAAAAAAAAAAAAAAAAACACCACAAAACTTGAATGGAATTTTATACATTATTCTTGCTGGGCAGTCTTGGGCAAAAGATTCAAATTATCTAATCCCCAGTTTCTTTACCAGTACCATGTAGATAATATTCGATCTGCCTTGTGGGGGTCTTTTGAGGTTTAAATGAGATTATACATGTAACAGGCTTAACTAGATGCCTAGAGCATAGTACATGTTTAATAAATATCATCGGATTTCAGATTAGCAAGTATGCCCGCACGCTACCAACTGTAATTTTCACACTATTCATTTGACAACTTCTTTTTCAGTGCTTACAACATGTCTCCACTTCTTGGTACTTTGACATAAAAATGAATGAAACACAGACCCCACTTGTCTTAGCTATGCCCTATAGAAGCACGGCTAGAGATAGGGACTTATGAAAGTGATTTATTGAAAGAATGCTTTTAGGAAAAAGTCGTATAAGGGACAGAAGCCTGGAAAAGGAAGGAGCTATGCCACAGACCTGTTAAGAGATGGGCTAACTCCAGGGTGACCCCTGGGGGATGTAAAGTATCCTTTGCAATACAGTGGGCCCTACTTTCAGAAAAGTTCTGGGACTTTGCGTAGGTAGTCAGTACTTTGAATCACCCACGGAAGATTTTCTGAAGAAGGCTGCAGGCACAAGCCCCAAACCAAGGAGGAGAAGGTGGGCATTGGCCATATCAATCAAAATGGTGGAAGGGTCTTAAGGAAATGAAATGAGGCATGCCCAACAGTACCTGCTACACTACCTTGCACGGGATCCCAGTCAGGAGAGACAGGTAATCGGGCAGGATAGTGATGTAAATCATTTCAGTTCATTGTGAAAACGCTCTGACAGAGTGCCAGTCCACACTGCTCACAAGTTTTCTCCATCTGGCTGTTTTACACCACTGAGCCTTTGGCCCACAAAGCCTCACCACCCACACCCTGCCTCCAACCCGCACAACTCAGACTTTTCTTTCAAGACTCAATCGAAAGCATTATTCCTTACTGGAGCATCTCTCTGACTTCTTTCTCAGCCTCCTCCTACATCTGCTAAAGCAACCTATTTTAGTCCACGTGGGCTGCTGTCATAAAAATACCATATACTGGGTGGTTCATAGACAACAATTCAGTTCTCATTTAGTTCTGGAGGCTGGGAAGTCCAAGATTGAGTTGCCACAATTAAGTTTCTCTTAAACATTTATCACACTTTATTGTAATCAATGGTTGATTTTTGTTTTGTTTTGTTTTGTTTTTCCAACTAAATCGAATACCTTGAGTGAAAGAACATCTTCTCATTTATCGTTGGTAGGCTTAGCTAGGTACACACTCTAAACGGCTTAATAAAAGTTTGGTGAATGAATAAATAGATGAGTAAATAAGTAAACTAACATACCTTGTGTCACTAGGCCAATGTATAATCTGTGTATACCTATAATCTCTCTTTCAATTGTATGTGAATTGTACCTATTTTTGGCTAGACTAGCACATGATATTGGATTTTACCTTATGATATTTATAGTCACTCAATGCCCAGAAGGTGAATTCAATTCTCTGAAACTTTTCTGGAACTATTTCCATAGCTCTTCAGTGCATTCATTAAAAAGGGTGGGGGGGGGGGGTGGAGGTGGTGAGGATTAAAAAGAAAAAAAAAAAAAAGATAAAGAGAAGATGTTTTCACCAGAATTTTCTAAGATGTCGAGCAAAAGCAAAGGTAAGGTTAATTATAAAACAAAACAAAACAAAACAAAACAAAAACAAAACAAACAATCAAAAAACAGGGGAAACCATCAGGAATGAGTAGGGTGTTCTAGGACATTACTTGCTGGAAAGAGCTCCTGCCTAACCAGTGAGAAAAGAGGTCATCCTTGCATTCTCTGAGACAAATTGCTGCTTTAGATTCCTTGGACGCATACACTCATTCTAAAGAGATAATTACGTAACAACATTAGTTTCTGGTGGGCTTGTCACAAGAAGAGTTCAGGTTTCATACTCAAAAACTTATACTCCAAGAAATTCCAGTAAATTTATATAAAGACCTTTTATTTCTATGCTCTTGTGAGAACTTACACCCTATTTTCAGTAAGTTTCTACTTTATAGGCAATTTCCATATGCTGTCTTGTGTAATAGTTATTTTTTTTTTACAAAACTTATGCTTCCCATGCAGGATTCTGACCTCACATGGGACCGAGAGCATTGGTTAGCATACAAGAGCCCATAAAACATGTTTGTTGAGTTGAACTTAACAAAGATCGTGACCAAACTGAGCGATGCTATTTTTAGCCCAAGAAGAGTTTTGACTAGGTGGGAAAATGACTATATCTGTCTTCCCTTGGCTTGAACAGTGCTGATTGGACTTGAGGAAGAGTCTCTAAATCCTCAAGAGACCTTAAGAAAGTGGTTCATAAGCTTTCTTCCCTGCAAAAATTTCCAGGCTTCGGATTGCTAATTATCCAAAACAAAACACGCCTTTTTGGCCACAGCTGATTCAGTGGAAGATCCCGGCAAGTGAAGAAGGCAAATAAGGATGGAAGGCATCCACTTTGACCTGGCTGGGTTGAAACTCTACACAACAGACATGTTCCTGGTGAACAGACCAAATCCTCTGAGGAAGTATGAATTATCGGTGAAAAGAAATATATCTTCTTTGGTCTGGCCATGATGCCAACTAAACCAAACCAGCTTATCTGATCTTTAAGGCAACAATGTGTTTGCTCCCTCAGAGCTATCCAAATTTCCCTTTTTGCAAAGACAACACCCATATTGGATTAGGATCCCACCCCACCCCAGTATGACCTCACCTTAACCAACTACAACTGCAATAATTCTATTTCCAAATAAGGCTACGTTTTGAGGTAGTGGGAGTTAGGACTTCAACGTGTAAATCTGAGGGAGGTATAATTCAACTCATAACAAAGCTCTTTTAGTTGGCTCCTGTGCCCTTTTGACTTACCCCCATCGTGGCCACCGTTGTTTTTGTTTGCTTGCTTAGAGATCCTTTATTTGTGGTGCTACAAAGATGTTCCAGACTCTATAAGATGCTTCAAGCTGGTCTTGTAGATTTCCTGCCCCAATTCTAGAATCGGCTATTTCTCAAAGGAGTCGTGGTTCCTTTTGTTGGAGAACGGTTTTAGCTACAAAGATCTGAGAGCTACGCATCCTCTTTGCTACTGGGGTGTTATTTATTAGGCCCTCAGAGACGACAGACCAAAGCAGTATATGTTTGCATTCTGACCTGTGTATATACTCACATCTATCAATGTTACTGCATTTGTATCTACATTAAATTACACACAAGTTCTTACTGAAGTCCCCAGCTTTATTCCATCATCACATGGATTATTCTAGTGTACTCCTCCTTGATCTGTCACCTTTCACACCAAAGCTTCTGCCATTTGTCGTTCATTTCCTTAATTGTTTACTTCTGATATACCCATATAGCAGTATCAGAATTGTTAATCCATTTACCCTTCGGAAACAGTTATATCAACTAGACTACGATGGTTATGTGCAGTCTCTTTTGCCTTTTATCTTACAGCCTCCATTCATGTTCCCAGTTATTTAGGTCCCACGTTGTTCCCTCCCCCCTTCAGTAAGGTGGTTTTGTATATTCTCAAGGCTTTTAACTCTCTTGCAATAGTTCGTTCTTTCCTGGGATTCCTGACCTCCTAAATGATTTCTTTTTAACTTGCATGTATTAAAGTTTGATTTTATGATATCAAGTTTCTATGGGATTTGCCAAGTCATTACAGTTTGATACAGAATAGTTTCACTTGCCTAAAAATTCCTGGTGTATCACCTAGTCATTCTCCTTCTCTTCCCCTCAAACAACTTAGAACCATGATATTCTTATTGCCCATAGTTTTGCCTTTTCCAAAATACCATATGATTGGAATAATATCATCACGGTAGCCTTTTTTAGACTGGATTACTTCTTTCACTTGTCAATATACCTTTAAGTTCCTGTATGCTTTTTCATGGCTTGATATATCTCTCTTTCCTTTTTTGGATTACTGAACAATAGTCTATTGCATGAATGCACCACAGTTTGTTTATCCAGTCACCTATAGAAAGGCATCTTGGGGGCTTTCAGTTTGGGGAAATTATTAAACTTCTATAAACACTAACATGCTAGAAACATTTTGCGTGCATACGGTTTCAATATGATTAGCTAATATCAACAGCATGATTGCTGGATTATATGGTAAGACTACCCTTGGCCTTGTATAAAACTTCAAAACTACTTTCCAAAGTGGCATTTTGCATTCCCACAAGCAAGCTGTGAGAGCTCATGTTGCTCCACATCTTTACCAGCATTTGGTATTATCAGTTTACTTGATTTTTTGCATTATAATAGTTGTGTGGTGGTATCTCATTGTTATTTTATGAGTCTCTACTGATAAATCGAGTTGAGGATCTTTTTATATGCTTACTTGCCACCTGTGTATCTTCTTTGGGGAGGTTTCTGTACAGAAGTTTGCCCATTTTTCAAGTGCATTGTTTGTTTGCTTATTGCTTCGTTTCAAGAGTCCTTGGCATATTTTGGATACCAGTCCTTTATCAAATACGGTGTTGCAAATATTTCCTCTAGTCTGTGGTTTGTTTTTAAGTTTCCTTAAAAGTGCTTTTAGCAGAGCAGAAGGTTTTAATTTTAATTATGTCTGACTTTTTCTTTTTTTTCCTGTACAGATTGTGCTTTTGGTGTTGTACCTAAAAAGTCATTGCCTAATCCATGGTCACCTAGATTCTCTACTATGCTATTTTCTAAAAGTATTATAATATTGCATTTTACATTTAACCCTGTGACTCACTTTGAGTTAATTTTTGCGAAAATTGTAACATCCTTGTCTAGATTTATTTTGTTCTTTTTTTGCATGTGGATATCCCGCTGTTCCAGCACCATTTGTCGAAAAGACAATCTCTTCTCCATTGGGTTGTCTTGGGTACTTTTTTTGAAAATCAGTTGACTATATTTCTGGTATGTCTATTCTGTTCCATTGATCTATATATTCTTTTCCATGCTGCCTTAGTTATTGTAGCTTTATATTGAGTCTTGAAGTGGGCTAGTGTCAGGCCTCTAGCTTGCTCCTTCTTCCTCAATATTGTGGTGACTATTCTGGGTCCTTTTGCCTCTTCATAAAACTTTAGAACCAATCTGTTGATATCCACAAATTGATTTTGATTTCCGGATTGCGTTGAATCTATAGATCAACTCGAGAAGCATTGCCACATTAGGAATATTGAGTCTTCCAGTCCATGAACACAAAATGTCCCTTTGTTGATTTAGTTCTTTGATTTCTTTCATCAGAGTTCTGCAATTTTCCTTACGTATGTCCTGTAAATATACATGTTTAGATTCAGGCTTAAGTTTTTCAGTTTTTGGTGCTAATGTAAACACTACAAGATTTTTAAAATGCAACTTCTAGTTGTTCAGTGCTGGTATATAGGGATGTCTTTGTATATGTCTGTATATTGATCTTAAATCCTATGCCCTTGCTAAATCCCTTTTTCCTGGTTGACACCTGGATTGCCTGTGGGTTGGTTTTATATCTTGAAGCATTTCATGCTCTTTCACCACAATCATCTTTTTCATCTGGGATAGTCCCCCCACAGACCAATCATGAAGCTAAATTAATTATGAAAGTCAGTCTGCTCTACTTAATCCAATTAAACTTAACTGCATGATCCCTATATTCCTAATCATCGTCACCTAAGGGACGTGTTACCTTCATGTTTTTAAACAGATTTTCGGAGCCAAATCATTTTCACAAATATGACTCTCAGAAAAGACATTTTAGGTACAAGAAGACCGAGGGAAATCAGATTTATCTCATTAACCTAAAAGTTTGTGCCAAACCTCATAATGATTTGTGGGCTGCCCGTAAAGCCTCATTGATAATGGAAACAATTCTTCCAGAGGGAATAACATGTGAACAAACTGCAGGACTGACTAATTGAAAAGGCGAAATAACATGGAGTTAACTTTTCGTATGAAAGTGTAATAAAAAGCATTAGAAATCAAGCTCTAAGCTTAAATTATGATTGTGAAAATCAGCAAATAAAGACGTTTAAAGCAAAGTCCCTGACATAAATTACAGGCAGGGGACAGATTGCACCGTTTTCCTATAATGTGCAAGTGTAAGTCATTCCTGATTTAGAAATTAAGAACAGCAGCACTGCTAAAGAACTCAAAACTGTGTGATTTAATTTGTCTAAAAAGAGGAGAGCGTTGATGGTAGGTATCGTGTGCCCAAAAGTTACGTGACCAATGAGAGGCAGAAACAAAGTTGAGATTTCATCTTTATTGCATTATGCTCCTTTACTCAATACATAGGGATGTATATAGACATACATACATACAAACATATATGCACATATACATACATACATACATACACACATATTTATACTATGTAATTATATATATATATATATATATATGATTTTTCTTATGAAAAGAGTAATTTTGCTCTCTAGAGTCACTGGTGAGTAGATCTATTCTTAGAAAATTAACAGAATTGCATCTTTTGGGAACTTGGAAGGTATCAACATAAACCATCATAACCGACCGTGTGCTATCAATAATGGACCATTCCCAACAGCTGGCTACCTTTAGATATCTCTAAGAATGTGAGGTTTGTAACAACCTTTTAAAAGTGACTCTCTCATGCTGTGAAAATAGCAAGTACTCGAGCTAGGGTTGAACTATAATTTTCCTGAATCTAGATCTTTCCACAAGCACATAGAAAAGCAGAGCTAAGCGGCCGGGCACTAATCCCGGGTCATTCTAACCGTACAAGTGGGAAACACGTCGAATGCTTCTTTCCTTTTCTCCCTCGTGCCCAGCTCGCTCATTGGCAGTGCTGTGCGAAGGATGTCTGCTCTGGAGCTGGAGAAAGACTCTGAGATGCTGTTTAACCTGTACTGAAGGAAAAAAGGGAGACAGAACAACCCAGAGTGAGCCAAAAGGCCCCCCAAATGCAAGGTGAGAATAGACAGATTTCCAGTCTTTACTTCTTTCACTGGGACTCTCAGGTTTGTCATACTTTCCATTTGTGCTCCCGATCACTTTGTCAGAGCCACACTGCCAGACATAAAATAAATTCTTCCGACTTCTGAGACCAGGTTTTGAATAGGGGCAAGGGAAACTCAGGGGGAAGCAAGAGTGATATAATTGGAGGAGAGACACTCAGAATCACTTTTGCGCATCTGCTTCTCATAAGGATGAGAAGCACTTTACAAACAGAACAAAAATAAATGCAAATGATAACAATCTTTTCTTTTTTCAGGAGATGTGGGTATGGGATGTTGATTTTTCATGCTTTGTTAGAGCTATTAACATCTGCGGAAATCTGGAGAATCTCAAGATGTGATACTATGACTGAAAGATTTGTTTCTATTACATTAGGTTAGAAGTTCATTTTACCAATTCCTAAGCCGCAATGTATACACTCTCTATTGATTCTGATACACAGTATCTGAATTCCCCCTATTCATTTAAGCTCCAGTTTTTTTTCTTTAATTGAATTTTTATATCAAATAAATCTATAAACCAACGGACCAGGCATAGTTTTGGTTTCAGCACTTTATTTATTTATTTTTTTTAATATATGAAATTTACTGTCAAATTGGTTTCCATACAACACCCAGTGCTCATCCCAAAAGGTTCCCTCCTCAATACCCATCACCCACCCTGCCCTCCCTCCCACCCCCCATCAACCCTCAGTTTGTTCTCAGTTTTTAACAGTTGGTTTCAGCACTTTAAATTTGAAGCAATTTTCTTCTGTCTGATAAATATGCAATAATTGCCTATCATAGGAGATAATGTAACACAGCAGCTAAAAGCTAAGACTTTGGAGTCAGATGACCTGGGTTAAAATCTTATTTTGAGCTTATGACCACTTTAAACATGGGGATATTACTTAACCTTTCTAAGCCTCAGTGTCCTTATCTATGCAACGGGAATGATAACAATACTATCTGACTCATAGGGTTATTATGAGAATTAAGTTCATTTATGAGCTACATCTTTGTACATATAAATGCCTAATGGATAGTAGTTATTTTTTTTTTATTATGTGCAAACATTATTCCACACGCAAAACTAAAGGCCATTTACAAATAAGAGATTAGGGAGACCTCACTCCTTTTAACTCAATTAACAAAGAAGATATGTTTTCTCTTCAAAGAATAAGAAACATTAGAAAATCAGACATAATATAACATCAAACATATTATATGCTTTCAAATCAAAGCAATAGAAGGGAATTTAGAAGAATATGAAATGGAACATGAATTTGCAAATAGAAAGCACGTTCAGGGGGTTATTAGAAGTAGAAGAGTGTAGGATATATTATTCTGACTTATGAAGCTATTTCAATTTTGCATTTGAGTTATGAAAATGCCAGTGAATTAACCCTTTTGGAAATTACTAGAAGTACTTTGAGGTTATTAACATTATATAATTGTGTACTTAAAGAGTAATCAATTTTCCCTGGAGGAATAAAGAAAACCACTACAGTTAAGTGACTTTTTATTTCTGGTGATATTAAGTTCTACCCTATGAAGTGGGGATACTCTGAATAGAAACACATAAAAGAGCAAAGAGTTTGGAATAAAAACTTGAGTCTTTTCCAGTTCTCTTTTTGACTATGTATTTAATCCTTGGATGTTTCAACTCACACATTTTAGAAAGTAAGAGACTCATTTTAATACAAAAAAAATTTTGGAATATTAAACAAGATGACCCGTGTTCAGGTTGTTTGCAAAATCCAAAGTGCTCCATATAAGCTATGGTGATATCCTCTAAAAATTAAATTTAAAACCCCAAACTATCTGAAAATCACCTTATAATATGATTTTACTTTTCTCTCTTGGTTAAACATATTGCTTATTTTATTCTCATTAATACCTTGTGAGTCATCGGTATGACTATTATTGCCCATATTTTGAAGACTACAAAACTGGGACTTGAAGAATTTAAATGATCTTACCATTAGCATTTGGCCCAAAGGGCAGAGGCAAAACCAAAGAGCAAAGTCCTAAGTTACAAAGTCCAAGCATCCAGTCATGTACCAATTGCTGCTTTATGATTTTGGACAGTCTTCAAGTTATGTTGAAATACTAATAAGAGAAGATGTGTCATATCTATTCTGATTCCTCAGCACCTACACAAAGATTAGTAGACATTAGGCACATTAAGGAAACTGTAGATTGTAGATCATCAAAAGTTATACTTAGCCAATGAATCATTTGACTCTTCAGCATCTGTGTCTCTTGATTTATTTACTTTTCAACTTTAGTTCCCGTGGTTATACACATGCATCAGAGTGGTGCTCCTGAGGGTGACCCTGGCGGTTATATTTCTGTAAATAAACGTACGTTATGTACATAAAATCTACCTGGGGTTCAAATGTGAAACAGTCAAATGGTGATCTCACCACAAGTTAGAATGAACTTTCACAGCTAATTCAAATTCTAGTCAGGAGATTTGAATGCTAAGCCAGCCTTAGCCCCTGATACAGTCTTCTAGGCATCAATTATGACATAATCATCATAAAAAAGCTTTGATGCCCTTTCTATTCCTTTCACGATTCTAAATTACTTGTCTGAAATAAAAAGTCTCAGGCAGCGTGTAAAAGGTATTTTAACATATGCTAAAAAACATACTCTACTATGCTGTGCTTTATAATATATGATATATACTATAAAAACAATCTTTTTTTATTTAAAAAAATTTTTTTAATGTTTATTTGTTTTTGAGAGAGAGAGACAGAGACAGAATGTGAGCAGGGGAGGGGTGGAGAGAGAAGGAGAGACAGAATCGGAAGCAGGCTCCAGGCTCCGAGCTGTCAGCGCCGAGCCCTACGCAGGGCTCGAACTCACAGACTGTGAGGTCATGACCTGAGCTGAAGTCGGACGCTTAACCGACTGAGCCACCCAGGCACCCCTAAAAACAGAATCTTTTACGTGTTTTTTCTTTTTCCAGTTCATATAACTCTCCATGAACAATTTAGGCTGATTCCAACAAATTTTAAACAATATAAAGTAAACACATGCATACAAGTTAAAATACGTTGACTTTTTAATTTTAGAAAGATTTTGTATGAAGATATGTTTTTATAATAAGGTGGAATAGATTATAGTCCTACAACACTACTACTAAGTTATTAATTAATTATTAACTAATCAGAATCACGAAACATATTCAAAAATAATAGTTATTCTCCATTTTAAAATTAAGTGTTTGGAAAACTGTCCATTCACCAAAAAGTGGTATACCTATTTAAAATAATTCCAAGTGTCGGGGCACCTGGGTGGCTCAGTTGGTTAAGTGTCCGACTTCGGCTCAGGTCATGATCTCACGGTTTATGAGTTAGAGCCTCACATTGGGCTCTCTGCTGTGAACATGGAGTCAGTTTCATATCCTCTGTCCCCCTCTTTCCCTGCCCTTCCCCCATTTGCTCTCTCTGTCTCTCAAAAATAAACATTAAAAATATATATTACAAAATAAAATTAAGGGGGCGCGTGGATGGCTCAGTTGGTTGAGCATCGGACTTCAGCTCAGGTCATGATCTCAGGGTCCACAGGTTCCGAGCTCCGCATCCGGCTCTGTGCTGACAGCTTGGAGCCTGGAGCCTGCTTCGGATTCTGTGTCTCCCTCTCTCTCTGCCTCTTCCCCATTCATGCTCTGTCTCTCTCTCTCTCTCTCTCTCAAAAATAAATAAACATTAAAAAAAAATTTATAAAAACATAAAATGAAAATAATTCCAAGTATAATTACTGAAAGTATTTTTTCTTTAAAAGTTGAGTCAAGGGGTGCCGGGGTGACTCAGTCGGTTGGGCATCCCACTTCGGCTCAGGTCATGATCTCACAGTCTGTGAGTTCGAGCCCCACGTCGGACTCTGCGCTGACATCTCAGAGCCTGGAGCCTGCGTCAGATTCTGTGTCTCCCTCTCTCTCTGCCCCTCCCCCACTCTCTCTCTCTCTCTCAAAAATAAAGATTAAAAAATAAAATAAAATAAATAAATAAATAAGTAAATGTTGAGTCAACATTAGAGTTTTTAAGTAATATAGGTACTCAAATAAGTCCCCCAAATGTATGAAAAATAATGAGAACTTGATCTGCCATGTATTAAACATATAAAACTATTAATCAAATTAATATGATCTTGGTTTAAAAATGGGCTAGAAATAGATACAAGATATTAGTGTATTTAATATAAGAAAGAGTGATATTTCATTTTATTGAAAGGAAGATGAATCATTTTATAATATTGTAGAAAAAGTTAATTCATCTAGAAAATAGATAACAATGTTTGCCTATTACATCATAAATAGCAGATAAACTGTAAATGTGTACAAGACTTAAGTGTTGACAAAAAAATAAAATGAAAACACTACTATGAAATTAAGGTCAAGGAGAGCTTCTTAATCAAGTTTTAAACTTTAGAGACTAAAAAAGAAAATATGTAGATTTGCAATATTAAAAAATAATACCCTTTTATAGCATATTATTGCATAAACCATACGAAAGAGCATAACATGGTTTTGAAATATAGAATGACTATCGATTATATATAAAGAGCTCTTAACAAATTGAGCAAAAAGATATTAACCCAATTATCTAATGGGCAGAGTACGTAAGTAGACAATTCACCGAAGAGCAATTGATGGCCACTAAATATTTTGTAAATGCTTAAATTCACAATATGGAAACATAAATTAAGGTAACGATGAGCCATCAAATTGTGCTCATCGGATTAGTAAATAAAATGAGGGATAATTATTGCTCTTGTGGGTGTGAGGTACATAGCCTCTTGCAAATGTGAATTGGCAAAGTCCTTCTTAAAAGAAATCTAGCACATATATAAATACAATTGAATAAGAATAAAGAAATGGTGCTTGTTTATATATTAGAATCATACTTCCATAAAACAAAGTAATCCCAAGATTTCTTATATTGTGTGTGTGAATGTGTAAGTCTACTGTTGTGTTCACATATGATGACATAAACATAAGAAAACATTTTTTGGGGGCACCTGGGTGGCTCAGTCGGTTAAGCGGCCGACTTCAGCTCAGGTCATGATCTCGCGGTCCGTGAGTTCAAGCCCCGCTTCGGGCTCTGTGCTGACAGCTCAGAGCCCAAAGCCTGTTTCAGATTCTGTGTCTCCCTCTCTCTGACCCTCCTCTGTTCATGCTCTGTCTCTCCCTGTCTCAAAAATAAATAAATGTTAAAAATAAATAAATAAAAAAAAGAAAACATTTTTTTGTAGGTTGTTAACATTGATTTTTGGTAGGTAAGACAGCTGGCATGGTTGGGAGATGATTACATTAAGCAAATAAATAAATATATTGAGACTACTGTCAGCCCTAATAGGGCTTTGGTTCATAGTCTAGGTGTGAGGAGAAACCTCAGGAAAGTTTACATGAATAAACACCATTTCTACAACTACAGCAAGGCCCTGGCTTGACTATTTGTGTTCTACATCTTGAGTTATCTCCCCTGATTCATTGGTGATTTTCAAGAGTCCATTCTGCCCTTCCCTTTCCTCTTCTCTGTCGTTCTCTTCCCTTGTCTTCCCTACAGTCTTTTTAAATTCTTCCCTTTCACTTTTCTCTTCTTGTTCTTCCTCTTTCCTCTTTCCACCTTCTTCCCTTTCTTCTTCCCTCCCTTGACCTCCTCTCCTCTTCTCTCTTCTTGTCCTTCATCCTTTCCTTTCTTCCCCTTCACGGAGGGACCTGTGTGTCAGTGACCGTGTATGCAGGTGGCGGGGCAGGAGAGCAGGGTGGCAGACAGGCAAGAAAACAAGAGACGGAAAAGGTCATCTAGAGGCACCAGCTTCCTTGTGGCCAACAAAGCAGCACAGAAAGAGAAGGGGGTGGGAAAGGCCAACAGTGTGCCTAGGAGAAAGGAGCTGGGACAGTGGGAACTGAACCATAAGGACTTGAGAGTGTGACCAGTGGCCAAGGAGGCCAGTGGTAGGTAAATGGAGGGGGAAGTGCCCATGAAGGAGCCATGTGATGGCCGAGAAAGTAGCTTAGAATGAATACAGAGACCATGGAAACAGGAGGCTGGCTTGGCTGGGAGATTAGTAATATATAACAAATATGTAAAATGATCAAATAGGTAAAAATATTGATTATAATGTGATTTAAGCTTCAATGTCAGAGAAACAGTATAGAAATAAATACAAAAGGTGGGGGTGTGCCTGGGTGGCTCAGGCAATTAAGTGATCTTGGACTCTTGATTTTTTCCTAGGGTTTTTTTTTTTTCCACGACTAGGGTCATGGGATCAAACCCACATTGGACACTGTGCTGAGTGTGGAGCCTGCTTGAGACTTCTCTCTCTCTCTCTCTCTCTCTCTCTCTTTCTCTCTCTCTGTCTCCCTGTCTCTCTCTCCCCTGCTCCACCCCCTCTCCGACTCACACTCTTCCTCTCTCTGTCACTTAAATAAAAAAAAATATTTCTTTAAAAAAAGAAAAGAAATGCAAAAAGGGGAAAGACTAGGAAAAAAACAAACAAACCTGAGGGGTTGTATTGGAATTGTAGGTATCCATATAAACTCTTGGATTTTTTTAAATAAATATGCACCTCCAGATATATACATAGGTGTAGAAGTCTGTGTAGCCCTTTTGGTTCTGCAGAGAGAGATGATTTGGAGTTGAGGGTGACAGAGCATCGGTTGACATTTGCCCAGAATTCTCTTTCTCCTGATGATCTTAAAGACGTGTTACCTTAGTTTCGGTTGTTGGCATAAATTCTAACTCAAGTCAAGAAGGGATGAAATAGTAGAGGTGATCAAACTTGAATCCTTAGTTTGTCATTTACCAGCTACAGCTTGGGTTCATTCAAAGGATGAAATGAAATATGTTACTTATCTGCTCTTCAGATGTACTGAAGTTAAGACTATATATACCACCTGCCTTTCAAATGAGAATCACCTCTTTGATTCATGGGTGGCTGGAGTTACCTAAAACAGGGATGAGTAGCATTACTTTGCAGGAAGGAAATGAGTCTCAGGGAGGTGAAATGACTTGATGAAAATCCAACAGCCAAAAGGAGTGCGACCCTGGACCAGAACTCTAGTTTCCTTCTCACTGACCCAGCAGCAGAGAACCATAATCATTTAATCTAATCTCAATATTTTCTGAAAATCAAAGGCCTTTGGCCATAAGATTAATCATCTTATTTTTTGTTATTTAGCTAATTAAACACTTCAATGACAAGGGTAGGATAGCTCTGAGGGTCTCTAATTGACGCACGTTTCCCCATGCTAAACATCGTCCTACAATTTGACCTATAATACCCAATGAATGATGACAAGGAAAAACACTGTCTTCGGCACAACAGGATCAAAAAATCCAAACTGGCATTTTGGGATTTTTTTTCCCTTATCATAGCAATACACAGACAGCACATTCTGACCTATCAAAGTGGAGACGTGCGGGCTATTGAGGTATCGTTATGAGACAGTGTGAAATAAATTTCCCATTGAAAACATGTTGATAAAATGTTGGCAGGTAAAACTTTTGTAGCATAGAGAGAAAAATGCCTTTGAAAATATCCAAGTGAATGGTCATGTTTTAAGTTAACAAGTCGTTGCCTGAAGCCTCCCTTGAAATCAGTAAACTGTTCATCTTGCAGATGGCATTAGGAATTGGATTTCTAAAGCAAAAATGTCCCATGGCCCAGAATAAGTGCAAAGATGTGCCAGTGTTTTAAATGTCTAATATAATCTTGTTTTGATGTAAACAATAGGGTCTGATCTTATAATAAGATCCAATTAATATGATGTTGACAATCGCTGTGTCAGGTAAGCAGAAGAATATAGCGTGCATTTTTCACCTTTGACCAGAAGCTCATTATCTTTGCATGTATTTCTTTGCTTTTATCATCAAAGCACATTAGTGCAGTAAAAGGAATAAATAAGGTGGTAAAACACAATAAATAAAGGCATGGTACAGGAGGTTAACAATATGCAACGGTAAAATACTATCACCTCTCACTGATTAGCATACCTTTGGAAGGTAAAAAAAAAAGCACAACTGGATAACAAAAGAAAAAAAGCTAAGGAGCCAGTGTTTAGAATTAATAGTGATATAAACTTGGAGAAATTGCTAACCTTTAGAACAAAAAGAAAGGTGTTTCAAATATTTTCCTCCTCTCTCTCTCTCTCTTTCTCTCTCTCTCTCTCACACACACACACACACACACACACACACACTGATTTGATAACTATATTCTTTACCCTGAAACTTCACTGTCATTCCTTTCTTTATATTCTTTTCTCCGATTTCTTCTCTGACTTAATGTGCGATGGTCTCATATCTTATGTCTCTTTTTTCTTTTATTTTCCTCTTTTCTTGCTAGGTGGAAGCGGTAAGAATCAGCTGAGCTATAATGACAGCCTTTCTTCCTTAAAATCTGGGTCCACATAGTATCACTATTGTGTTCTCCGGTAGTCTGTGGAATGGAGGGATTTGAGAGGGCTGTGGGGGTATAAATTCTTGCCGATTTGTAAAGCTCACCTGGATGCTTATATCATTATTTTTAGATGGTACACTCATGGTAAGTATATTCTTCCTATCTGATGTATACACACACACACATTCTCTCTCTCTCTCTCTCTCTCTCTCTCTCTCTCTCTCTCTCACACACACACACACACACACACACATCACTCTAAAAGGAAAAAGAAATAACTACACATTTAAATTTTTTTTTTTTTACCAATTTAAAGTAGAACCACCCAGAGGGTATCGAAAGATCTCCTGTTTGCCTAGGCAATGGCTAATCGAGTTTTTCAAAGCACCTTAACAGGGACTGCCATGAAGTCCGCCTCAAGAAATATTACCACAAGTATTCCCCACCTGCCTGGTGGAAACCATTTGTCCTCAGAGAATTTTCATCTTAATTGTAGCTGACATATTAATGGCATCAGATGCCCAACCTACCGTATGAGATTGGAAGACACAATGTGTAGGAAGCCTTATTCTACTCAGCAAGGAATCTGAGAAGCATTAAAGATGTATTAACCTAAAAAACATGATTCACAAAAAAAGCTACATTAATGATTCTAGTTGTGTTCTTATTTTGAATAAACTATTTTGTAAATAAGACTGCTTTAATGCATTTGAAAAATCAATAAATAACAGATTCAATAATAATCCCTATCTTCTAAAATACATGTACAATAATAATAAAGAGGAAAACCTGGATGTTTTATTAAAAGCAAAGTCTGCCTTTTCGGTTCCAATTCATTCAACAAATAAGTCTGATTTGAAAATAACTGGAGAACCCTGACTGACAACAATAGAGAAGTTAAAATACTTAGGTTGTGAATACTTTATTACTATTCCTATGTGACACTAGTCTTGAAAAGCCCAGTGAAAATTCATTTAAATAAACTGATGCAACTCAAATTGGGACCTCCCAAATTATTCACTTTCTTTATTTTGGAATCGTAATAGATCCATTTGGTCTTAATGCCTGTGTCATCAGTATCATGTATAAAAGGCTTCTTCTGTAATCGAGCTTTAGCTGGATGGATCTTTCCAGTGATTTTGTTTCTCGGGAAGAAGGGGCAGAAAAGAGACTAGTGAATCCCTCACCTACCCACAAGGTTTTCTCTTGGAAACAAAAGAGGCCAAAACAAATAGCCTTCTGAATGTGTACTTAAACAGGTAACCTCTCCAGAACCTTTAAACTCTAAGGGAGGGTTTAATCATTGTCCTACATCAATATCATACGGAGCCAAATGACCAAAAATTGGTCACATTTGACCTTCATGATAGTCATTTATTCTATAAATGGGATGTGTAACCTACTTCCAAAGTCTGCAAACTTCTGGAGACTTTAGAAAGGACTAGACGCGTAAAAGAGTACTCTGATTTACTCCATCGATCTTTTTAATGCTTAATAGGCAAATTATTTTTGCCACAGAATCATACAGCTGTACAATATGAGTTGTCTCTGTTCCATTTTTATTTTCTTTCTCGTTTGGATAAACCACTGAAAACCGTTTGAATACCGTTTTCATATTTTAGTAAGATAGAAGAAGTAAAACCAGTGTCCTCACGACACATGGTGAAGAAAAGAACTCTCCCCCACTCTAGAATCTGTAAGTTACATGTTGCTCTTTGGGGCCTGGCTGGCCTCACCGGGGCTTTGCTGTAGATAATGGGTTCAAGTCAGGTCTTCTCAAGGGGCTCTCCATTCTGGGATCCATAGCAAGTTGGAGTGTGCTCTTCTCTTCATGGATGCCAGAAGCACAAGAAGTCAAGTTGAAGCATTCACGTGCATTTAAAGCTTCTGTCGGAGTTCCAGGCTGACAACAGTCAGTGCCCAAAGTAAATCACTGGCCAAACCCAGTAACCCTGGGGCTGGAAAATGCACTCAGTTCACTGTAGAGGAAGGTACTGCAGAGTCACATGGCAAAGTGAATTGATGAATTTTTTAAAAATTTTTTTAACGTTTATTTATCTATGAGAGACAGAGAGAGAACAAGAGCGGGGGAAGGGCAGAGAGAGAGAGAGAGAGAGAGAGGGAGACACAGAATCCGAAGGAGGCTCCAGGCTCTGAGCTGTCAGCACAGAGCCCGATGAAGGGCTCGAACTCACAAACCGTGAGGTCATGACCTGAGCCGAAGTAGGACGCTCAACCGACTGAGCCACCCAGGAGCTCCTACATGCATTTTTGTATAATAAGGAGAGAGGACTAGCGGACAATGATCTAATCTACCACTAAGTGTTACTTATGGAAACTCCAGAGCCCAAAGGCCCAGAATTCCTGAGGGGTGAGGAAATCCTCAAAAGTTACCACTCATGCATAACAGTGACAACAGACCTTATTCCTACCTTGATGTGAAAATTAAATGAGATGATAATGGATAAATGTAACTTACTTTATTCCATAAATTCTCAAGGCCTTGAAAAGAAAGATTTACATAAAATATCAGTTATTAGCGTAGTTCTACTTTTTCCACATTTTTTTTGGGGGAGGGCGGGGAGCCAAGCATGCTGAGCAAACTCTCTTACTTGGAAGGTAACTGTATTCTATTTACAAACATCTTTCTATTTCCAGGAGCAACTATCCTGAAAAAGTGAACCTATAATTTCCTTGCTAAATTGACTGAAACCAGTTAGTGGAAAGGAACTGCAGATTCACTGTAATGATTCTGTTATTTTTTATCACCATACTTTCCCCATCGCGTGATGCTATCACGGTCTAACTGAAACCCAGAGTTATGCCAAATACAGACACTCTTACAGGAGGCAGATCTGATACATGTAAGAATGGGTGGTTCCTGCTATCACTCATTCCCAGCCTGGCTGCAGGCATAACATTTTAGGAAAAACGGTTTCTTCAATGTTCTATCAAAATGAAGCAGGGGAAATAATTGCTTAAGTGATATGGTGGAATAATCTCAAACAGACAACTGAAAGTCAGAAAAAATGCCTGTCACTGTAACAACGTTAGTATTAGGTACTTGATAAATAACTGTGGAAGCAAAGAAGGAATAAAGGGAAGAAGGACTGAGAGGGAAGGAAAGAAGGGAGGGAAGAAATTACCCATTTATTTACCTGCCTCGTGGTCCTAAAACAATGAAACATGTGCATGTCCGTAAGAGTTCACTGAGTATGCTTAGTTCTAATAATCATTTAAGTTGATATTTAGGGGTACAAAACAAAATGGGGAAAGATGAAGAAAAGAGATATTTCAAAATGATTTGACTCTTAAGTGTCTACCTTGAAATGTGATTTCTAACAATCCAGAAATTTGCTTAAATCCTTTTGTACAACATTCCTAACTCTCTGTGTAACCTAATGTAACAACTAAGGTCTAGTAACTAAAGTTTCCTGAGCTGTTTTTAGTTACTCTCACATTGTGGGTCTTTGTGCCGCTTCTTTTCTATGGTTAAAAATAGACCAGTAAATCCAGATAATTATATTTTACTTTTAGAGTAAGAAAAGAAAGAACATTAGATCTGGAAGGAAACACTGAGGGTTTGAATCTCAGCATTCTCAATTACTAGCTTTGTGATAACGTTGGGCAAGTCACTTCAATGCCCCATGCTTAAACCCACCCTTTTCTAAAAATGGGAATAAAAGTTTATATGTTATTTCTTTAGAGAGGAACAAGACATTTCAAAGGGCATTCTCTAAGCTCTTTGCAGACTGTATGCCACTGTTCAATTGCAATTGTGAGTATAATCTTTCAACGCAACTTTTACCTTTGGTCTGGATTCTGGATGTTCTAACTTAGCACAGTGTCGACACAATTCAGCTCTAATGACAAGAAAATCCCATTCTTACAGAGGAAGAAAATGAATTGTATACCATACGGTCACACATTTGGAACCTGTTATTTTCAATAATAACATGTTTGGGAAGCATTCATTATCGACTAGAAATAACTTATTTCGACAGTTAGCGATAGTGGAGTTCATGCTGAGTGCTAAGATGCTGACATCGAACAGAGAGGAAATACAGTGAGCTCCGTTCTAGCAGAAGACATCCGTCAGCGTGGTTTATTTGCAAGGCACTGTATTATTTCTTCTCAATCAGCAAGTTCAAGGTAGGATCTTTTACAGCAGGACGTGTTGTACAGCCATTCCTCTCCCTCTGCACTGCTCACCTTCTTGTCGTTCACAGTAAATCTTAACTATTTTAAGGCCACTTCTCTTTTAACCCATAGGTCTGGTTTAATACTCAAAAGTCACCCTTAGGTGAGAGGCTATAAACCCGGTTATTTGAATCCAGGAGAGGTAACCTACTTTCATGAAGACCTCAGCTTAGGAGTCAGATAAATGTCTTCAGATCCATTTGTGCCGAGCACAGCCAAACGATACGAGGCCAGTTAGGAGATTACATTTCTGTGTTCCCTTCCCAACGGATAAGTTTATCCGGGGACCTATATCGTCTTCATTTCCCAGCAGGAGAAAGAGTATTAAGACATCGAGCCTCGGGGCGCCTGGGTGCCTCAGTCGGTTGAGGGTCCGACTTCGGCTCAGGTCATGATCTTGCTGTCTGTGAGTTCGAGCCCCAGGTCGGGCTCTGTGCTGACAGCTCGGAGCCTGGATCCTGTTTCGGATTCTGTGTCTCCCTCTCTCTCTGCCCTTCCCTCACTCATGCTCTGTCTCTGTCTGTCAAAAATAAACATTAAAAAAAATTAAAAAAAAAAAAAGACTTCGAGCCTAATAAAATGCATAGCAAAGCAATTTCGTGGGTAAGACAAGAACTGAGTTTGTGGAGAGAAAAATAGCACTAGGTCTGTCCATCAGAATTAATTTAAGAAGCCTGTTGTGCATTAGTATCAGAGATCTTCCTCTGGAAGTAATGTATAAAATGCTGGGATTATGAACAACAACAAAAAGATTGAACCTGAAGCCAAGGGGAAAAGAGTTCCCAAATTATTCTGATAGAAGTGAAAGAGAGAAAGAGGAGGTTGAAAGACATTAAGAATTTATTTTTACTGTAAATCAAATGCTGTGAGCACACATGTGTCTGTTAGTACTGTGTAAAATGCAAAATCATAAGAATAGCAAAGACACCCCAGGACCCACACAACACACATACCCGTAGATTCCCATAGAGTGGTCTCTCAATGAACTTTAACATTTTAATCAGTAGAAAGAGACGGGTGCCTGGGTAGTTCAGTTGGTTAAGCATCTGACTTCGACTCATGTCATAATCTCATGCATGGTTTGTGAGTTCGAGCCCCACGGCGGGCCTGGGCCCTGCTTTGGACTCTGTGTCTCCCTCTCTCTCTTCCCCTCCCCCACTCATGCTCTGTCTCTCTGTCTCTCCAAAATGAATAAAGGTTAAAAAAATTTCATCAGTAGAAAAAGAAATAAATACAGTAACATACAATATCGAATTTAATGTAGTTTAAATCTACAAATTCTTGTTAACTACATTCTGTTAACTACATTAACAATGTACAAATTAACAATGTAACAAATAACAACGATTATTTCAAAATTATTTATGACTAAAATATATTTATGTTGTCATCTTATTTAATAAAACTTTTTTTGTACCCAAAATTATAAATACATGGTGTCAAGGTTTCGACAGTCAAATAGCTTCGTTTAACAAAAGCTCGTGGGTAATTTTAAGTTGCTAATCATTTTAAATAACATGAACTCATCAAAATTTAAATTTCACACAAAAAAACTCAGAGTTCCTTTAGGTAAATTTTAAGACTTAGGCCAATCCCATACCAGGTACATTACAATAAACATAAGTTTCTAATGAATGGTTTAGCTCATTTTGAATGTCACTTTTATTCAACAAGTATTAAGCAATAGTGTACAAGCCTGACTATGCCAAACGTACTCTAGGTGGATTATGTTTTAATAAAGATATTAGAGAATTTGGAGAAATTGATAGTTTCAGGGAATTTCCCATCTCCTCCTCACCCAATCCCTATCAGTTTCTCTTTCCAGAACTCAGATCAAAATATGCTGTTTAGAAGCATTTAGAGATTAAACTCACTCCACATGGCTTATTACTTTACTTTGTGATAATATTCTGTGCCTATTGGGCAATCTAACTTATGGTGGGGACATTCAGACTTATATGAGACAACAGGGATTCAATCTTGGTTCTATGACTCACCGGCCACATGGCTTGACCAGTTGTTCATGGAAAATGTAAATGTTTATGGAAAATATTATGGTTATGAGGATGTAACCATGTAAAGCACTTAGTACATATTCGAACATATAGTCTGGGGTCGCTTCAGTTGTATCAATGGATATTGGTGTTTTTATTTAAAGTTTTCATATGTATAATATTATGATGAAAATAAAAGTCTGGCCTTGTTTCCTCTTTTTTTAAATAATTATTGTCAAGGCAGTTTATTGTATGTGCTTCACATTCGATTTTTATGTTTAATTTCCACAGCACCCACAGGAAGAGACCACTCAGCTTTTGGCACGCCTTCCATGAGTAGCATGTCACATTGTTTGACTGACTGTTATCCAGGTGTAAATCATCCAGAAAACAATTCAGCTTTAGCTTGGCAGCCTCTGGGGTGGCATGGATATTTTGTCTTTCCAAATGAGAATAATGGTCAAAACAATGGTCTGGACTTCCTGAAAAGTCTGCCCCGTGGTCTTCAATTATATCCAGTGTTTGCAAAGTGCCATGGAACTTGTTCGAACTAGAAAATACTCAAGCCTGTGCAAACCCAGGGTGATCTCAACCAAACTCTCCTTCCTCTTTGAGCCACTCCGTCAGGAGGCAGAAAGCAGGCAGTGGCTTTGGGATTAAGTCACATAGCTCAGTTTACAGCTTTCGAGATAGAGTCATGCGATTCAGGTCTATCTAATCAGACTGAATCTTAGATTTTTCCTGAGAGGGATGGGAAAAGACTCTCACATCTCCCCTGGAGCTGGTGATTCAGGTTTGTGAGACTCAAAACTGCTGTATTCCAGACGCAAGAGCTTGGAAATTCCAAGGGATCATTATGGACAGCCTGACAATTAGATGCTATCAGAGGAAGCAGAGCTGGAAGATTAATTTGGTTGGCATCTCTGAGTCGCCGATGAAGTTCTCTTGGGAACTAGGTATCTTTCTGAGCCGCTCTGTTTTATGTACTGTATTTGCTAAACCAGATTGTTTTAGGCTTTCCATGGCTTAAAACTGAGATAATCCTGAGATACAGACACTCCTAAATTTATCGTTACAGACACTCCTAAATGTATCATATATCGGATGATATTGAAGATCCTGAATTTAACATTCCTGGTCTGATAGCATTGCAGCCTTTGTCTCTAATTATTCAGAGCTCATCAACTGTTGACACTTGCCAGGACAGTGACTTTTGTGTGTGTGAGTGGTGTGTGTGTGTGTGTGTGTGTGCGTGCACGCGCGTGTGGTCAACAAATACTAGGTTGTAAATCAGTCAAAACTCAGTGGCTTCAAACAGCAACCATCTATTGTTGTTCACCCATATGTAGTTCAACAGGATGGGTGGTCCAAGTGTCTACAAGTGAATGCGTCTGCTTTAATATGAAGGTATTTGAGCTGGGCTTGGTTTCTTCCTAACGGTTAGTACACGTCTGTTCTATGCCTGCTCTCTGTAGGGCCCAGACTAAAGGGACAATTAGTTTCCTATAAAAAAAAAAGTCTTATGATGAAGAGTCACAAGAGAGCAAGACCAATCACACAAGCACATGTCAAGACTCCACTGATGTATTCATGTATTTGAATGCAGAAGCCCCCTCAGTGTGTTTTCAATGGATGGTATCGGCCGAGGAGCTCCTTAACATAGTTAGCTTGTTAGAATTCAAAAGAATCAAAATCTTTTTATTTTCATAATTCTATTTTATTTATTTGTGTTTTTTTTTGTTTGTTTGAGAAAGGGAGAGAGAGAATGGGAGGTGCAGAGAGAGAGAGAGTATCACAAGCAGGCTCCATGCTGTAGGTGCAGGGTCCAACTCAGAGCTTGATCCCACGAACTGTAAGATCATGACCTGAGCCAAAAGCAAGAGTCAGATGCTCAATGGACTGAGCCATCCAGGCACCCCAAGAATCAAAATCTTAATGTCTGGATTTTATTCCTAGCTTAGCCACTTATTTTATGACCTAGAGCAGTCATTTTACTTCTTTAGGTCTTTTTTCTCCTCTCTAAATGGAATCAGTAAAATACTTAGTTACAAGTTATAAAGAGAAAATAAAATGATATAGGTGGAGGTAATTAGAAGAATGTATCACAATTGCTCTGTGTAAAGAAATGAAGATCCCCAAATACCTAAAGTATGAAAAAAATTGCACTTGATATTGTTGGAAACTCAAGATAGAAAAGAATTACAGTTGTTTTCTTTTCTTTTTTTATTTTAGAGAGAAAGAGAGCTAGTGAACAGGAAGAAGAGACAGAGGGAGGGTGAGAGTGAGAGAGAGAGAGAGAGGGAGAGAGAGAATCCCAAGCAGGGCTCCATGCTTAGCATGGAGCCCAATTTGGGGCTCAATCCCACAACCCTGGGATCATGGCCTGATAGGAAATCAAGAGTTGGATGCTCAACCAACTGAGCCACCAAGGTGCCCCTACATTGTTTTTCTAAAAAAAAATGAAATAAAAAAAAATTGAGAGAGTATGAGGAAAAAGTACTATCGTTAGCTGTCTATCTCCACAGAGGCAGGCATTCTGCTAGACAGAGTGTGTTATCTCATTTAATATTCACACTTTCCAAGAGAAAAGAAAAAAAAAACAAAGGAACATTAATTGGGGTATAGCATTAACAATATCCTGAGCAGTCAGTTTTACTTTATAAGCACATGGCTCATTTGGGACTCTGTAAGACAACAGAGGTTCCAGAATTTTCCAGAAGCATTTGTCATTTCCTTGAGCTTTGCCATACTTGTGCCACTAATTGACTCTGCTCCCCTTAGAAAGCGAGTCAACCTCTCAGGGCTTTCATCTGGGAAAACAATGTGACAAATTATATTTATTGCAACACTCCACAAGAATTGTAGAATGAAAAGGGGCATGTGCTGTTATGTGGCACAAAGTTAATTTTTAATTAGATATCCTTCTGATTTTACTTAATCTATCTCTGATAACCAAAATCTAAACATAAATTTGTGTTCCCCATTTTCCTTTCCTTTCTAAAAATGTCTCTATATTTGTAGAGGGAATTTAGTCTTGTCTCTTACGGAAAAAAGAGCCTTGTGAAACACAGCAAATGTGTGAGCTAGACTCTTCTTTAGGCACCTCCCATCCTTTCTATATAAAAAAGAGGGGGGGAGGATGAAAATGGAATATGGATTACCTTTGGTCTACCATTCAACACTATTGAAAAACTTGGAGTTATATAAAGTATATCATTTTACTCAAACAAAATATGCTTGTTGGCAACAGCGAATGTTTTCTGAACCCTAATAAAATATTGAAAATAAGATGACATCACAAGTATTTCTGCAGTAGAAAACACCTTTAATGAACTGAAGACCATGTCCCAACTTCTAATTTCCTGAAGGACACAATATAATGGAATAGTTCAAAATACAGCTTCTGTAGTTGTCCTGGTCTAGGGAAGTAATAACTGCCACACACACACACACACACACACACACACACAAACACTGAGATCTCAATGGATTGACACATAAAATTTTATTTCTCACTCATGAACATCCCACACAGTCCGGTGGGACGTTCATGAGTGAGAAATAAATCACATAATAAGAACCAGATAATCGGCAGTCATCATGTTTACAGTTAGGTGCCTCTAAGCTAAAAACTTTGAAATGATCACTCCTAGAACAAGGTAGGAAGAGTATATAATGGTGGAATCCTGGGAGAGGGAGATGTACTTTAAATTGGATAGCCACTGAATGCTACTCTGTTAAAATTTCAGCTAAAACCCCAAGAATGGGAATAGTAGGAAAACAGTCTTCCAGGCCAGTGAAGAACATGTGAAAAAGGTCTCGGGCAAGAAGTGGCTCAACATCTTGAGTGAACGAGACCAAGGACAGAGTAGCCAAATCTCAGTGAGATACATACGATGGCGCTGGATATTACTGGAGAAGTAGGTCCCACCCAGAGCGTAGGAACGGAAAATCAAGAGATGAATAGCTGATTGGAGGTGTCATAGTTAATGAGAATACTTCTAGACTCGTGATATTTATACTACGTCATGTTTTCTTCTCAGAGTTACAGGCAAAATAGCATCTATTCATATGTGCTATCAGAGCTTATGAATCATTTTTACAAATACAACTTCCTTGTAATTCCCAAAACAATCCTCTGAGGTCACCAAGGCAGATAATAATCCATTGAAATCCATAAGAAATGTATATTCAGAGATGGTGACTCAACTACCCAAGATCGCATAGCTAGTAAGTGGTACGATAGGGGTGTAAAATAAGTAAAATTCATACTTACTTTGAGGTGTGTTAAGGACAAAGAAGTACCATATGGGCCATGTATCTACTATGTGCCAAATTCTGGATGTGATGTTATACAAGCATTATTCAAATAGACCTTTGGCAATTACACTTGCAGTGATTTGAGATCAATTAGCTATTTTTTTTTCCTTTTTTCCATCATGCAATGTAAGTCATGACATTCTAGCATCTAACTCAACATTAATAGGAGGCAGAGTGACAGCAAATGCTTCTATTTTCATGAGCAGAACTGCTAGAAGAATAGAAAGATGTCACCATGTGAAAGATAGTCTTAAAAAGTAATAATATTCAGGACAGAAATGATATAGTGTATACGTATTACCATCATACTTTAACAATTATAATGGATCAGTGGAAAGCAATCGAAAGTATGCATTAATCACTGAATCACTTGTTAACTATGAAATCACCTACCAATTTTACTTAAAACGAAGAGCATTTAGAGACAATTGTGACTAATATCTCATCTGGCCTATTTGGACTACCTAACGACCATATTTACATATATTAGGACTACCTATCAAACAGATATCAACCACATAGTTCTCTCTGCCAGTGCCTTAATAGAAATTTTTAAGCCCATCCAGAGCTGTGATACACAATTTCTTTTTATTTCGGGGGATAGAAACTCTACTTTTTAAAAAATTGTCACCATACAAATTACGGTAAAAATTAAATTAGCTGTACAGATGTTGAAAACTCAACATGATTTGAGTTTTTGGATTAATTAATTAAGAAGATTCTCCATACGCATGTTAGACATACAAAAAAGAAAAGAAAAGCAGAATTGGGAGTTATGTGAGGATAGGGACACTTATTAAGTTGCATTATTTATAAAGAACTGTATGTCCGCTATACCTCAAGGACTAATAGCTAATTATTGAGAGGATTATTGACATTCAAAAAACAAGATTATGATATGTCTGCTTGAAATTATCAGCTGCAGATATTATTTAAGATGGTTTTGCAGTCAACCTGATGCCAAGTCAACAGTGACTTTTTAAATTTTACATTCCATAAATATTTTCAAACAAAAGTTCTAGGTTTTGCCATCACGTAACACACCGAAAGAAGAATGAGCTTCTGATTCAGTCAGACGAAAGGCCAGGCTTCACAACTTTCAGAATGTTGATCTTGAACACATTACTAAACTTGTAAAACTCAGTTCTCCCATCTGTAAAATTAGACGAACACATCTACATTCTGTCATTGTTTCGTACATTTTCTCAGGTACTAAAAATACATCTCACCCATGTGGGACTTAAATTCTAATAGGAGATTCAGAATTACAACATAGCTAAAGAATATCCCAAAATGCCTTGCTTGCAGTAGAAGCTCAGAACTCAACATTTCTTCTCCTGTTACTGCCACGCAAGCCATTCCTTGAGGTATACTTGGTTATTCTTGGGCTTCTTTGGAATGAACAAACTGGGCATAACTTTGCCAGTTTGTAATTGCTAATTATAACACACAAGAGGTCGCACATATAAGCGTGCTTTGAGTTAAAATTTTAGAGGAACAAATGAATATACATTCCCCTCTTCAGGGACGTGAAGGACATTGTTAGAAAACAGGACATTACAAAATCTTAGTATGGCCAATAGTCCTGCCATCTGACAGGACATTTTTTTAAGGGCAGAAATAATGTTCTTTACATGAGTAAAGGTTATGTAAGATCAATCACAGTTTGGAACTCCTGTCTGACCTACAAAATCAGGGGAAGATTTAGCTCTACCAGTAAAACTGTAAACAACAGAGGGCAGCAATGTGCAACAGGGCGGTCACAGAAGGCCAGCTGCAATTACAAATGTAAGGTTGGGCCATGTAGTAGTTGGCCCAAGAGGAAAGGACACAACAAAGTTTGTGACCTGAAATGGATTTTTAAATGGCAGTTGACAATAGCTGGCCAAATGCATTTTGTGTTATATCAAACCCCAAACTTTTGAGATCTTTTGATATGTTTGATGAATCCAAAACCCTAGTAAGGTCACTAGTCCTTTCTTCCTCCAAAATGTTGGTATTTATTGGAAAATTCCCATTCGAGTAATAAGCAATTATAATACTGTTGACATCCACCATCTGGAAAATACGGTGCAGCTGGAGCCCTGTTTTTGTCCCCAGGCCCCCTTGTAGCTTAGAAATCTGTGTTTATGTTGAAGGAAAAAGCCTGTCAGAATCAAGTTAAATGATAGCGTTGGATACTATCAAATTGCAGAGTAGGCATGTCTATGCACACATGCACTTATTCATTCGCTGTTTATTTATTTACTTATTTATTTAGCCAGTCTCTTCTTTGTACTCCTCTAATTAGCAAGTATTATTCAGCATTTTCTATCATCTGCCACCACAGTGGAGACAGCAAAGATATCTGGATTAAAACAATCCCTTTTCTCCTGAAACTAAGAAATCTAGATAAAATAAGACAAAAATAAAGAAACAAACCAATAAAATATTTAAAATCGGTCCAAGCATTATGTAGGAACCTAACAAGGGGAAAAAAATCAAACAAATTGGGGCAGTCAGTAGCAGCAGAAGGCAGTTCTTTTGATAAGTGGTTGGGAATGCCCCTTTAAAGAGATGGCATTTAAGATAATATCTCATGAGTAAAAAAGAACCAGCCAGACAATGGGTCAGGAAAAGAGCATTTAGTTAGAAGGAGTTTACTATTCAAAGACCTTGAGTTGGAAAAGACTATTGGACGATTTGGGCAAGGGGGAGAACATCCATGTGTTTGGAAGATGGATAAAAATGGGACAGTGATTCTAGATAAGATGGTGGTCAAACTTAGGGGTTAAGTTTATCAGAATACTATAGGCTACGATAAGACATTTGGATTTTATCCCAGTACATGGCTGGATGTAAGCGGTGGAATAGTACAATAAGATTTTCATTTTTAAAACATCACTTGAGCTGCTATGTAGAAAGTGGGTTAATGAGACACCAAGGCAAAACAAGGAAACCAGGCAGAAAGCTCCTATAAGAGTCCAGGGAAGAAATGATATTGAACTGAGTGTGTTGACCAGAGTGCAATTAGAGAAGACATGTGTAAAACACTTATAGAACAACTTCAGTTGGTATCATAATTGATAAAGGCTTGGGATTCATCTTTTCTAATTATTGCGTTTTATAGCTACGTGGAAATGAAAGCCCAGCGAGTTGATATCATGCCCAAGATCATCAAGCTAGTTCATGGCACAGCTATGGTTCCGCCAGGCGACTCTGGTTCCCAATTTAGACCTAACTTCAGGTGAATAGATTCAAACAAGAAAATTGTTCTGCCATCACTAATCTTGCTGAGATATGTTGATATCCAGGGATAGAATCTAACTTCTTGTAATTTAATTAACGTGATGATTATGATGGCATTGTTGATGATACCAGCACACTTTTCATTGCTGCTTATCATCTGCCAGATTCTGTGCTAAGCCTTAATTTAGATAACCCACACAAGTCTATGAGAAAGATACTAACAGTATACCTACTCTACAGTAGGTAACAAAGGCTGACAAAGATTTAGTATTGGTCTAAATTTAGAGTTTGTACGTGTGGGACCCACATCTATTTTATTCTAAAGAATCAACTCTTTTCCACCAATGACAGTATCTATTATAATTTATGCTCATTGCATTAAAAAAACAATGTATTTGTGTACAGAAGGAGGTTAAAAAAAATAACGTAAAATCTTACAATTCTGAAACAATCCGCTTCAATGTTGATGGTTTCCTTTTGTGCTCTTCTTTATGTATTTGCATGTACAGAAATAGATAAATAAATTAGTTATATCACATTTTTGGATCTTCTGTGATGGATGGTTCATATTTAATCAGTCATTTTGTATCATTCCTTTGTATTACCTTACCTTTCTTGTCTGATATCAAACCAAAATTGGAAAACTGGTTTCTGTCCTTCCTTATCTTTTTAATGTTAATTTAACACCATACATACACACACACACACACACACACACACACCCTTATTTCTCAAGGCCTATTGATAGACTGTGCGTCTGCAATGCTAGATCCAGGGATGGCGGAGGGGTAGCCTTCACTTAAGTTGGACATAAGTTCTTGAACATCAACAATATGCCTGTGGATGCCAGCAAGAGCTGGGAAAATGGTGAACACGCCCATAAAGTCAAAGAAGGCTAAGTTCATACCTACACTGTGAGATTATTATAAAGATATTTTTTCAAGGTAAGAGGAAAGAAGAAATTCTGTTCAAACACTTAAATATGACTTCTAATTTTTAACTATTTATACCTCCAAGTTTACCCTTGTCTTCCTCCTACTCCTAAAATGTTAAGAGAAAGTCATATGATCTTTCAGAACCTGTAAACATTGAATGTAAAAGATGAAGTCACCTTGTCTTGTCAGGTCTGGTTAAGCTGCTATTTACTCTTAATAGCATTTTATAATCTTAGGAATATAAAGCTTCATTCATAGAAGATCTAAAATATATGTTGAATTGTTCAAATAAAAGTACTCTAGTCTGTAAATTCTTAAAAGGTAATTATTTTTTTAAAAGGTAATTATTTTTTAAGTTTATTTATTTATTTTGAGAGAGAAAGTAGAGGAGGGTGAGAGAGAGAGAGAGAGAGGGAATCTCAAGTAGGTTTCTTACCGTCCATGCTGTCAACACAGCCCCTGATATGGGGCTTGATCTAAAGACAGTGAGATCATGACCTGAGCCAAAATCAAGAGTCGGGCACTTAAATGACTGAGCCTTCCAAGTGCCGCAAAAGGTAACTATTTTAATGTATTTTCCAGTCTAGGTTTCCTTGCAGTAGTCAAACTTAAGCTTGCACTTTAAAAGAGTAATATGCTTTCAGGTTATGCCAGAGTAACTAATCCACATCAGGGGACAGGTAATAAGCAAATATCATCTTTTCCAACTTTCTCACTATAGTCTTGATAATATGTACATCTTCAGATACGTACAATTTGCAGCTGTAGCACTAAAAACATAAGTAAACTTGAAGTTTAAATTCAGTGCATAGACTTAAAAGACAAAAATATCAGTTGAAAGTAAAAACATTTTACTTTTTTCCCAATTATCTTCCAGGATGATAAAAATAAAACAATAGTCACTAGTGCATTTAAATTTCACCTAATCCTCACGTAGAATATTGGCCTACAAAGCTAAGACATACAAGAAAAAAATGGCAAATATTTTAGATGGGATCTCCAAAAGAAAATGGATTTATAGTTTCAGAGGAGTTCGATGGAGCACAATTGAAGCCTTATGATTGGGTTTTTTCCCTTAAAACACCTTATTCTATTCTCTGACTCTCGGTACGCATATATTAGAGTCAGAATTATTGAATCCTTTGCTCTTTACCTCTTTTCCAAATTCTTTGCTGTGATTAACAGTCATGTACTATGTAAGATTTAAAGTCCATTCATGGTGCTAAGCTAAGCCGGTGCTTAATGCTGTTATCAACACTGGTGTGAAAATAAATTTAGAGTCATTTGTTTTAAATGACTTCTTGTGGATCACTTAACTCAACTGTTGACAAATATAGTGGAGCTAATGTATAGCCCCTGAAGCTTCTCCCCACACAATTATCTAAAAGACCTTGGTATCAATCTTCTTTATTGTGTCATTTTGTCAAGTAAAGAGTAGTCAAGGGGTCTGAGAAATTCTGCTGCTCCCAACAAATAGAAAAGCAGCTCGAAACTTCTAAAGCTGTTATTCACACAGATTTGGGGCATGTATGTCCCCTCAAATCACAGAGTGAGTTCACCGAAAGGTAACAAATGATGGCTGAGAAGAGTAATGGGCCCGGAACAAATGGCACAGGGCTTGAGAGATTGCATTTGGCAGGAAGCTTGGTGCATCGTGTCTATGCATTGTGCGCCCATTAGGGGAAAGCAAGTTTGTCATTCTCTACCCCTCTTTCTCTTACCAAATATCAGAACAAAGCTGAAATACATCATGTGGAACTTTGTGAAAATGATGCTGCAATGCATCTAGAACAGCGTCATGGGGAGAGCTTAGAAAATACTAATGTCTAGCACCTGTTCCTGATGATTTTGAGGCAGTCAATTTTGAATGGGGACCAGAAATCCATATCTTTAAGAAATAACCCAGATGATTCTTCTGCCTCCAGCCTGAGGGCTGGCTTTTGAAAACCACTGGTCTAGATGACCCGGTAAATAACCTCTGGAAAAGTGCAGAGACACAGTGCTCACACTGTTTGGCTTCATTGCCCATAATAGGAATTCAATACTTTATGTCTTTGAATTGGTCATTTGCTCAAACTCTCAAGTTGTGAAAAATCTGTGAAACCTAGCATGTTTGAAAATTGCAACATCAATTGCAGTTTCTATATTTTAAACTTTAAATCACTTTTAAGCGTTCACCCTCAAACACCTTCTGACTCAAGCTTCATTAGGATTTTTCTCTTATGCCCTGGCTACCGCCATGAGCTTTATTTTCTCATGTCTGAATTAGTTTCTTAAGAGGCTGAATATCATTATAAAATGAGAAAATATGAATCAATGCAGAAGGAAAAATTCTTTTTCTCTTCTTCTCAATGCATAGCAATGTGCTTCCAGTATGCATGAGAGCCTGATGAATAAATTAAAAGACAATTTCTAAATTGTGTATTGATTTTTATATAACATGAAATAAGACTATGTATCTGAGATCATCATAAAGGGCATAAATCTTAAAACTAAAAGTGAAAATAAGGTAAAATAGGATTTAAAAACATAGCATCTTATAGTAATATATATTAGTGTTCATTTTCTCTGGAACCTGAGAACATTAACGATCCTATGTTATTAAACCTATTTTTGAATAATTATTAACAGAGTATGCACAAAGTCCTTAAGAGCTTTAACCATTAACACAAGCAGCCATCTAATTTTAAAAAAAATGAATATTCTGGGGCACCCAGGTGGCTCAGTCGGTTAAGCGTCTGACTTCAGCTCAGGTCATGGTCTCGTGGTTTGTGAGTTTGAGCCCGGCCTTGGGCTCTGTGCTAACAGCTCAGAGCCTGGAGCCTTCTTCGGATTCTGTGTCTCTTCTCTCCCTGTCCTTCACCCACTCATGCTCTGTCTCTCTTGCTCTTAAAAATAAACATTAAAATTTTTTAAAAAAATGAATATTTTGCACTGGGCATTGTATGTCAGTGATGAATCACTGAAGTCTACACCTGAAGGGAATATTACACTGTATGTTAACTACACTGGAATTTAAATAAAAACTTGAAACTGAAAAAAAAATATTCTGGAGCATACAAATTATCATGTAGTATGTTCTACTTAAAAAACATATTAGGGGCGCCTGGGTGGCTCAGTCGGTTAAGCATTCGACTTCGGCTCAGGTCATGATCTCGCGGTCCGTGAGTTCGAGCCCTGCATCGGGCTCTGTGCTGACTGCTCAGAGCCTGGAGCCTGTTTCTGATTCTGTGTCTCCCTCTCTCTCTGACCTTCCCCTGTTCATGCTGTCTCTCCCTGTCTCAAAAATAAATAAACGTTAAAAAAAAATTAAAAAATAAATAAATAAATAAATAAATAAATAAATAAAAAACATTAAATTGCCATTGATGGTATTTGCAAAGTTCATGGCAGTTTTTCTATTTAGTTTTCTGTTTAGCATCTTGCTCCAGTCGAAAGTACCCATGGGTGAAGCCATACTCACAACCAAAAAATTACAATGTAAAACAATTAGGGATATATATACATTATATATATATATATATATTCAGAGTAACTTGATTGTTGTGGAGTTTCTGCCTAATTCAAACTTAGAGCAAAAGATATATGACTGCTTAGCAGGAAATATAAAGTAAATTGTAAACATCCACATGCTTTGCACTTTTTAAAAGATTAATATTAGATTTTTTGAGATCAAGGCTGGTCCTTGGTCATTGGGCACCCAAATAGCACACTGGCCCTTGGGTGCTTGCATTGGTTAGGTTTCCATACCGACTGGTCAATGTGTTACTCTTTTGGTTGTTGACTACTTTGAATATATCTTGCTCATAATTTATAAGCATTGACATAAGGATGTGATATACAGGAACTTCTCAGCCTTCCCCACCTTGTTGCTTCTGATGGCATCTGAGGATGACTCTTTTCTAAACTCACAGAATACACATTTACTAAGCCTAGAAATGCTGTTGTGTAGTAAAGTGCAGGAGTTAATTTTTCAGTGAAAATTGTAAACCCAGCTTTTTTCAGGGCAACAAACAATATATAATAGCAAGAATAGGAAAATAAAGGAGGCTTTCACAGTGCTGAAGCAGCCGGTTGGGTCACTTAGAAAATGAAGGTCTTGGGGCGCTTGGGTGGCTCAGTCTGTTAAGCGGCTGACTTCGGCTCAGGTCATGATCTCGCGGTCCGTGAGTTCGAGCCCCGCATCGGGCCCTGTGCTGACGGCTCGGAGCCTGGAGCCTGTTTCGGATTCTGTGTCTCCCTCTCTCTGACCCTCTCCCATTCATGTTCTGTCTCTCTCTGTCTCAAAAAATAAATAAATGTTAAAAAAAAATTTAAAAAAAAAAAAGAAAAAGAAAATGAAGGTCTTTCCAGCCAGAGAATCTTGATCATTCGAGTGCATTCTGTCATTACCCAGGTAAGGAAACAGGTGCAGAGGGATTACAAGGCATTAAGGATCTTGTAGTTAGTTTCATGCAGAATTGGGTCTGTGATGTAATCCATGGAAATAATAGGTATTCCATAATAAATACACATGATGGATGTGTGGATGAAAAAAAAAAACAACATAACACCTTTGAGAGAGAGATTTTTCTACTAAACAAGTGGTTCTCAACCTTTTTCCTCCTTATGTGGGATACCACAGGGATAGATACTATTCACCTATGGGAGCTAAATTTGCTACTTTTCATTCTAGGGTGGTACATAGATAAGCATCATGTTATATAAAATTCTCAGGAACCTAACCATAATTCTACCTCATTTCTTCTTTTCCCATCATTGTGACTTTATATCATGTTTGAGAACTGTTATACTACTTAATGCTACAAAACTGATGAACTAACTCAAAGTTATGTGCCTAAGGAGTTGACTTTTATCAAATTGGAGTAATGCATTGTCACCAAAAAGACTTTATTAAGACTTCATTAAGACTTCATTAAAGACCTCATTTTGATTGCTGATGTTATTTCTAAACCTTAAATCCACAATCACCTACTATGATGATTCACTAAGGAGCACAGTTCATGCAATAATAAGGAATGTATGAGTCTGTGACTTTTCCTTAGGTCTAAAGTCAGTGGGTGTGGCTTTGGGCTGCTGTTAGCTTTGGGACAGAACAAACACTGAGTTACAAAAAGAGTAGACTATAGCTTGCTTTATTCCATAAAATGTGTTAACCTGTGATCTAAAGTATACGTTGTAATTAGCATGAAAACTGATTATTTTCTAATAATTTGCCACCTATGGTACAATAATACTTTCTGGACTCCTCGAAAGCAAGGTCAATTATAATTATTGCAGACCTGTTACTATGAGGCTTGCCTCTTTGCTGATCTTAAAGGGTAAATGAGTTTCTTGCTGTAAGATTTGCACCGTGTAAAGATTATATAGACAAATACAAATCGCCCTGAAAATCTAGTTTATTCTATCACACCATCAGTACACGGTTCTAAACATACGTAATTCTCAAAATGTGGAAACTGTGACCTCACTAAACATGAGGGAATTTGGCATTCTTCTTTTTAGGCTCGGAATTAAATACGGTGCACACTCTTTTATGGACCATCTTAGACTATTTTTCTCATGTGAACTTACACAAGGGCAAAGAGAATTTTACTCAAAACTGGTGAAGCAAGTGAAAATCTTTCAAAGCAATTCTGAGATTTAGTGTGCACTGAGAAAACGTTTCTCTATTGGGACAAAAAGCTAAGAGAACACAACCAAAAATGTATGACTGCCATTCTCTGGCTCTCTCACTGCCAAACAGCTAGTTAGCTAGATAGAAATACACTTTGCATAAACATATGTTAATACCTGCCAATTAATTTTCAAAATGAAATACAGCCATACTCTGGAGAACTTCTTCCAAATACACATCTCGCTGGTAGGAGGCCTTTTAGGATTTAATAACCAGTGTTCCAGAACATTCCTATATCTTAACAAAATGTTATTTAGCTAGGGTTTGTATAGGAACATTTTGTATTTACATCTCCCAAATTCAATACAATATTTATCACAAAATGATTGTGGCAAACCATAAAGTACTATTCCAAACACCGATGGTCATAATACACAATTTATCTAGATATTTTGAAAATATCCCTAAGTGCCAAAAAAGTATATGCGCCTCTTGGATATTAGTAAGTCTGAGGTATCATAGTTTCATAATCAGTGGGAACAATTCTCAGTCGTCCTGTGTTCATCCTTAGTTTATTTCCCTAAGGCCTTTATTACATAACCCTTGTTTTTGCCTAGCGTTTTATGGGTCCCTAAAAAGATTGAGGAGGTGCTAAAGGAAACTGTGGAAAAGGAAGCAAAGACAGAAAAAAAAAAAAACAAAAAGAGTTAACAAACTATTTTAATTGGTGATCAGAAAGCGATATTTTAAGAATTTTGGATCTTAGAACCTAACGGTTTGTTATTATATATGTGTTGGTTTCTTGTGTTTTCGTTACATTTCAGGGCATTGACTGAGGTTTGGGTTGATGTTTAAATGCATTATAATGCATTTGAAATGCACTTGAAATAAAGGGAAACGGGCTTCCTATAAGAGTCTTCACCTGGAATATCTAGGATTTCTAGGAATAAGATTACGGACAAGAATTTAGAAATGCCTGTTAGGTAAACAAAAGATTATCACAAAGTAATATATAATTTATGTGGTGTTTCCTTTAAACCACTGTCTATTAAAAGTTTCAAAGTTTATTTAAAGGCAAGTTTAAGTCACATCACATGTTTTCTACTGTAATGAGATAACGAAACAATTGTGAAAAATAGGATAAGTACATATTAACCTACACCAGTGATTGAAGAAAATTACTTGAGTATTCGAATAATAATCACAACTCATTTCCATTTCACATCTGTAATCCAGCCCTTTAAATTTAAAACCCATACTAAACATTTTACGAAAAAACTTTAGTGTACATCTATTTATATTTTATTTACTGTATTAGAGATAATTTATGCAGCAGTTCATGCAATATTTGCAGTGACAGTATATTCAGCCCATATCTGCATTATGTCAAATGCACAATGAAATAATAGATGGCATGGCTCAAAATATCAACACCCCAACTTCTTACGAGTCGTAAGATTCGGCAAGTTGCATTATTTGTCAATTTATTATAGTTGAAATAATAATAGCACCTACTCCATGGGATCATTGTGGTTGAATGTGTAAATCAGTACATATGATAAATGTTTGTGATTATTGCATATTGCTGCCTATCCAAGTAAATAATGTGCTTTAGCTCTGATTTTTAATATAATTTCCCTTGCATGTGCAGTGCAAATGATAATATAACCCACCTTACAGAGTTGTGAGGATTAGATATATCAATCGACATTAGGTTTTTAGCATAAAATCTGGATCAGAGTAAATCCTTGATAAATGTGAGATTTTCTTTTTATTAACATGATTGTGAAAATCCAGCACACTAGATTTTTTTTATGTTTGTTTATTTTTGAGACAGAGAGAGACAGAGCATGAGCAGGGGAGGGGCAGAGAGAGAGGGAGTCACAGAATCTGAAGCAGGTTCCAGGCTCTGAGCTGTCAGCACAGAGCCCGACGCGGGGCTAGGACTCACGGACCGTGAGATCATGACCTGATCCAAAGTCAGATGCTTAACCGACTGAGCCACCCAGGCACCCCTAGCGCACTAGATTTTTTATGGTCTTATAGATTGAAAAGACCTTTCTAGAGCCATTTGCACTTAGAAATAACCCAGGATGGCTTTTGCTAAGTGAGAACAAACCAGGCCCAGAGTGAGATTCTGAAATGGAAATATGACACGGAATCTTCCTTGACAGAAACAAAACAAAGTAAAAGTGGCAGGTAGCCATAATGGTAACCTTTTAAGAACATGGTTAATATTGTTCTTTGTTAACCGATCTAATTCACTGGTTCAATGTATTTGCCTTTGAACACTAGTGCTCTGCTTTGGCCTCCAGAAAATCATATTCTTCTTTACTGTAAATGCTTCATTTTGATCTAAGCTGTGAATATGTTCCCAAGCTACATTTTCAGAGAGGGTATCTGAGGGAGTCATTTATTTTACTGTTGATAAAGAGATTAATCATGAAATTCAGTGTTTTTCTCTCAGGATCTAGGGACGGTCATTTTGCAGGGATATTAGTGACAGGTGTGAGTTGACACCTACAGAATTATAACCAAGTTCCTACCTGTTATAGGCATCAAATAAGTATTATACCTGTTATAGGCATCAAATAAATATTATACCTGTTATAGGCATCAAATAAATATTATACCTGTTATAGGCATCAAATAAATATTATACATGTTAGAGGCATCAAATAAATATTATACTTGTTATAGGCATCAAATAAAATTTTAGGATATGAAAGCCTAGCATCAAATTGTATCAGCTTTTTAGTAAATATGTTTTATAACGCACTTGGAGTTGTAAATATTTATCATTATTAATTTTATGCTGTATTTGATCTTTAGTTTAGAAAGCTGACTATATTGTGAGGAAGCTATCATGAAAAGCAGGGGACAAAAAATATGAATGCATCTGTCCCAACTCTGCTCTCGATCTGTGTGACCTTGGATAGAACAAGTTTTCCTGTGTTTATTTATTCTAAGATAACTTTTTCTGGTGTAGAATTAGAGCATCTGGGTAGGTAAACAATGAAGTCATTTTTAACTTTAGCATTTTGTGATTTGGTGAAGCTGGGCACTGGGGAATAGTCAGCAGGATTCAACTTTAACGGGTAAGTATTCGGCACAGTGCTATGTGCTAAGCACTACACTAAAAGTGGGAGTTGACACAAACCTGTGATACAAACCTGTAGCACGGGTAGCAGAAAAAACGTGAACTACTGTGAGCTCTGTGGGTGCGTGGGCTCTGATAGACTTAACTGGGCATCCCGTGGGCCATGTATAGCTCTTTAGTGTTAGTTGGTGGGAGGGGAATTAATATATGTTGAAGGAATGAGCGAATGAATGAATGAATGAAATTATTTCCAGTGTTTTAACGTGACTGAATATTTCCATAAATTGCCAACTCCAAGTAAGCAGCTTTAAGAGAAATTAGCAGAGAGAGAGCAACTATGGAATAAAACTTTAGACCTGACGTCAGGGCAATTGTGAAAGAAAGAAGCAAAGACTCCAACAGTTAAAAGTCTCTTTGAAAAAAGAGCTTGCTGTAAGGAATATTAGGTACCCTTCTTAATTTTCAGCCATACCCCATGTCTTCTGACATCGCCATCATTAGCTACTGTTTCCTTACGTTGTATAGGCACATATCATTTTTATTTTTGAGGAAACAAAGATTTCAGCCCCTTATTAAAAGTTTCAATATTTGCATGATATTATTTAACAGTAAATTTAAATTAGCTACAAAAAATATTTCATTATCCACTAGTCTTAACTATTACATATCTATGGGACATCGTGATATAGAGATGATACTTTATATAGTTGTTTTGGAATCTGAGGTTAAATGCTAGAATATACTTAATGAAATCATTTATGAGAGTCCTGGCTTATATATAAAAGTTGCTCAAAAACTGAAACACAGAGTCTCCAAGATCAAAATTAAAAAAAGGAAATAAATGAATATGGTTGATACTACATAGAATATTTTCTTTCTACTCTATTTGTTAAACAGTGAAAGGCTCAGGAAACAAAAGGTCCAAACACCATCTTTCTTTTAAAAAAAAAATTTGCATGTTACAAGCACCCCGATGTTTAGAGTAGCATTATCAACAATAGTCAAATTATGGAAAGAGCCCAAATATCCATAATATACTAAAGAATGGATAAAGAAGATGTGGTGTGTGTGTATATATATATATATATATATATATATATATATATATTAGAATATTACTCAGTCTTCAAAAATAATGTAATCTTGCCATTTGCAATGACATGGATGGAACTAGCGTGTATTATGCTAAGTGAAATAAGTCAGTCGAGAAAGACAAATACCATATGATTTAACTCATATGTGGAGTTTAAGAAACAAAACAGATAAAAATATGGGAAAAAAAACAGAGAGAGGCAAACCAAGAAAAAGACCTTTAACTATAGAGAACAAACCCAGAGTTGATGGAGGGAGGTAGGTGGGGGATGAGCCAGACGGGTGCTAAGAAGGGCATTTGTTGTGATGAGCACTGGGTGTTGTATGTAAGTGATGATTCGTGGAATTCTACTCCTAAAACTAATAATACACTATGTGTTAACTGAAATTTAAATAAAACTTGAAACAAAGAAAGAATTAACATGAGTTATGTGGAAAATTTGCCCACCAAGAGAATACACATTGGTCACTCAGTAACAATCCACAAAATGCACAAAGATGGATTAGTAAGTCTCTTGAAGTCTTCAGAAGGTCCTGGCTGATTTGATCCTCAGGAGAGAAAATAATTTAATAAGATTTTTCAGTCTCTGTCTATCATGGAAGCTTAAAAAAATAGTCGATTCCTAACATTGACAAGATTATTGTCTCACTAGCTGGTGCAGAATTTTTCCACGTAAGAATCTTGGATCCAAGTAATTTGTGCTGTGAATTTGGCCTCAAACTATGCCTTTAATGCGAGAGCAGCGGTGGTTACTTTGCGAGGCTGAGTAGGATAGATTTCTTGTCCATAGTACCGGCTAACATGATAGCCTAAAGTTTGAGACTGCCACATGATGTATCATGAATGCTGTCTGCGAAGCACACTGTGTCCAGATCCAAAAGCCATAAGCGGTGATTTGTGCTTGATTTAGCAGTTCAAATACTGTCTGCATGCTTGAGACTCTTCCTAGGGTACAAGGACATTTTAAGAGATTTTTCAATCTTGTAGAAATTTAGAGTCATATATTCAACTCTTTTATTATGAAAAAAAATTTAAAACTATGAAAAGTACAGTATTAGTCAAGGTCACATAGCTAACTCCTGGAAGAAGTCTTGAGCAGAGCCTTCATTTTGGATTCCCCATTTCAAAATGCATTGCGATACAGGCCCATTTTAAAAAAGAGGTGATTTTTATGGAAATCGGTGGGACATACAAGCATAGTTCATAGGCAGAGGATCCATAAATAACAAAATAATCGTAAAGCCCTATTTAACTTCTAACTCATTCTCTTCCATTTACAAGGTCCTTTCTAGGGCACCCAGCAACCAACTTAAATCCATTCTTACTAAAAGTGGATTTCAAATACTAAGGAGAACTGTGCCAGTGGACCACAGGACATCTGTACTTCCTGTAAGGTCCACAAAAGAAACACATTAATTAGTAATGGGTAGTAGGCATTGAAGGAAAAACACTCAAAAACGGTATTTCAGGTGTATTGTAGTCTGTCCAGATTGCTCTAACGAACATTTATTTCTCACACTTCAGGGAAGTCCAAGATCAAGGTAACTGCAGATTTGCTGTCTAGTAAGAGTCCACTTCCTGGCTAATAGATGGCTGTCTTTTCCCTGCGCCTTCACACGGTGGACGTGGCAAGGGAGCTCTCTTTTATAAGAGTGCTAATCGTTCATGAGGGCTCCACCCTTATGACCCAATCACCCATCAAAGGCCCCACCTCCAGATACCATCACATTGGGGGTTAAAATTTGAACATATGCATCTTAGGGGAACACATTCAGTCTATAGCAAGGTGCAGATTCATGGTTGTATAGAGGTCATGGGCAAAGGACGAAGAGATAAAGAAAGCAAGCCTATTTTATAACCGAATTGGTGTCTTTATAAGATATCTGTCATTGGCAACCGGCTGAATGACGAGGACAGTGTTGCTGGAACACCAGAGCAACTCTAAATGTAAAATGAAATAAAAGAAAATTATTAAAGAAAAGGAATGTTAAAGAGAACCATTAAAATCTTCCATTAAAAAAGCGGGGGGTTGGAATGGTTCTTGCCTTCATGTTTAGACTTACCTCACAACACTTCATATGCCTCAAATGCTACACTCCACTGACAGTGAACTGAAGTTCCTCAAAAGTATCCATTCCTAGGGATCTTGGAACATGTGATCCCCTCTTGTGTATTCTTCCCAGTTCCATAACCTTCTTTATCTAACTTCTACTCATCTTTCAGGATGCAGCTCAGATTTTGTCTAAGCATGGTGATCACAGAATATGTCATTAAAAGCAAGACAATTTGAAGAAGGAAGGATGTGTTGTTAACAGTCATATAACATATAAGATGTTTAGCCAGAAACATCCCAGGCGAACTCAAGGGGAGGGTGCCATTAATGACATTCTTCTCAGCCCTATAGCTTATTTGTAAGTACCTTAATTACCTGAGTTCTGCTTCCTGAATAAACCTTTATCTTTATTTATCTGCATAAACCTTTACAAATTAGCTTATTTGTAACTGTCCATCATTTTACTCTGGTTCTATACAGATCTGCTCAAAGTGGTAATTTTTTAAACTTTTATACAACTTTTCATTTGTAGAGAAAAAAAATGTAGCTTACATTCATTTTGATTGTACATTCTTCACAGTTTGGGAATTATTGAACAAGGACTCTGTAAATCCTGTGTATAAGAACAAATGCTCATTTTACTAATACAAATGATTGAAAAGTAAAATATAAGATAAATGTATCTTCTTCTGAATTTGTTCTTCATTATCAATCCTTAATATTAGATATTTGATCATAAAGAATCATTTATTCTAAAAATGGATTAAGTTCTCCTGGACATTTCAAAATAGCTCTTTAGTGTGCTTGGCTAGAGAAAACTATGCTTGGCAGGTGACATAAAGGAGACTGAACAGCCATTTATTTGTCCAATAGGCATGTACTATGTGTTAGCAAGCTTAATTCCTCATGAGATAATGAAAGTCTCTCTTCGTTAATGAGATAATAAGATCTCTCTTATCTTTTGGCACATCTATGAATTTTTTTTAATTTAATGTTTATTTATTTTTGACAAAGAGAGACAGAGACAGAGCACGAGTAGGGGAGGGACAAAGAGAGCGGGAGACACACAGTCCAAAGCAGGTTCCGGGTTCTGAGCTGTCAGCACAAAGCCTGATGTGGGGCTCGAACTCACGAGCTGTGAGATCATGCCCTGAGCTGAAGTCGGATGCTTAACCAACTGAGCCACCCAGGCGCCCCTAATTTTTAAATAATGTGTTATGACTTTTCTGGCAATTATGATATCTGAAAATTTCAGCTTTCATTTTCCCATTGGATATGACATTTAATTTGAAAACAGTGAAAAACAACAACAACAAAAAACAAGATAGTAAATAAAAGAAAAATATTTTCGTCTCGTCTCATCCATTTGCAAATATATGTGTAACAAAATATATTTGATAGAATATTAAAACAGTCTGGTTATGGGAAACAGCATATCTGGTATTTTTAATCACTGAATCTCTCTAGCTGATGGATAGAATTTCATTGAGTTGACTAAAAAGCAGATTGGTTTGTATTATGAGTGGTTACTCCACACTACATCATCACAATAACCTACATTAATAGCAACAACAAATGAAAATAATTGTAGTCATTATTTGTTGAATGCTTACTATAAACTCTGTTTGCCTTTATAAAAAAGTCCCTAAGGTACAGTAATGTTGTCCCAGAGGCGCCTGTGTGGCTCAGTCGGTTAAGCGTCCGACTTCAGCTCAGGTCATGATCTCAGGGTTTGTGGGTTCGAGCCCCGCTTCGGGCTCTGTGCTGACAACTCAGAGCCTGGAGCCTGTTTCAGATTTTGTGTCTCCCTCTCTCTCTGCCCCTCTGCCCACTCGCACTCTGCCTCCATCTCAAAGATAAATAGACATTTAAAAAAATTAAAAAAAAAATAATGTTGTCCCAGTTTTCCAAATGAAGAGACTAAGGCAGAGAGAGATTAAATAATTTTGCCAAAGATTCACATAGCTGGTAAATAAATAAAGTATACTGAAATAATAATAGTCATAATAATGAAACAAAACATTGGCTATGATTTATATAATGCTGTGTATGAACTAATAATAGCTAATCTATACTTACATAAAACCCCTTTAGTGTAAACGACATAGTCCATTCATCCAGGTAAGGACACTGAGATTTAGAAAAAGTAAATAGCATGTTTAAAAGTGTATAATAATAATAACAGTGAGAAACATGGTAACTATGACAAGTTTAACAACTTGGGCCATTCTCTGTTTTAAGTGTTTTTCAAAAATGTAGTCATTAATCATCACATAATCCTATAAGATAGTACTATTCCTGTTACAATGACAAGAAACTAAAGTACAGACAAAGGTGTCTAAATCCAAGGTCCATAATGTTAATTATTATGTTGGAAGACCTCACTTGTGAGAGGTCAATATTTTTTCAAAGGAGTAATTGATAATGGTAGAAAATTCAAGTGTCCCGTTGAATTCACATTTCCCATTTTATTTAATTTTTAAATAGTATAACACCTGTCACCAATTATACAAAGTCTAAATTAGTTCAAATGGCTACTGTCATGATGGCGGTTATCTGGCTACCTCTTCACGTTGAGCATCCGTCTGAAAAGCATTAACATAGGAAAACAGATTGTTGTACCGAAACACTTTTTCTGTGAAGTGTATAGGCACACATAACCTATTCATCAAAAGCTCCTTGTTAGTCCCACCCGATTGGACATTTTCCCAAAGAAGACATGCAGGTGGGTAACAGACACATGAAAACATGCGCAACATCACTGATCGGGGAAATGCAAATCAAAAACACAATGAGATATCACCTCACACCTGTCAGAATGGCTAGACTCAAAAAGACAAAAAATAACAAGTGTGGGTGAGGATGTGGAGGAAAAGGAACAGTTGTGCACTATTAGTCGGAATGGAAATTGGTGCAGCCAGTGTGGAAAAGAGTATGGAGGCTCCTTAAAGAATTAAAAAAAAAAATGAAAATACCATATGATCTAATAATTCCACTCCTGAGTATTTACCTATTTACCCAAAGAAAATGAAAATACTAGTTCATAAAGATATATGCATGCCTATGTTTACAGCAGCACTATTTGAAATAACCCAGATATGGAAGCAACCCAAGTGTCCACTGATAGATGTATAGATAAAGATGTGATAGACACACACACACACACACACACACACACACACACACACGTATAAACACAATGGAATATTACTCAACCATAAAAAAGAATGAGATCTTGCCTTTTGCAACAAAATAGATGACCTAGAAGGTATTACGCTAAGTGAAATAAGCCAGACAAAGACAAATACTATATGATTTCACTTATATGTGGAATCTGATATATGAAACATATGAATAAGCAAACAAAAAGCAGAAAGAAACTCATGAATACAGAGAACAAACTGAAGGTTGCCAGCGGGGAAGGTGTCGAGGCGATGAGCAAGGTAGGTGAAGAGGAATGGGAGATATAGGCTTCCAGTTATGAAATGAATAAGTCAGGGGTATAAAGGCACAGCATAGGGAATATAGTCAATGGTATTGTAATGTCATTGTATGGTGACAGATGGTAGCTACACTTTTGTGATCAGCACAGCATACCCTATAAACTTGTCAAATCGCTATGTAACATGGTTTGTCCACTATACTTCAATTAAAACAACAACAACAAACACACATACACACACAAGGGGTGGAGCGGGCAAGATGTCCTGTGTGTGCTTCGCTTCCTTTCTTGTTTCCCTTCTGGACTCCAAACCTGTTGAGGACAAACTCCGAGATGGACTTTCCATTTGATCGTTCAGCAAGGCTCCACACAAAGTGTTACTCATGGTAACACTGCACACGTCTGCTAAATAACTGCATAAACTAGACGGGTCACTACGATTTGCATGCAACTCCAATCGTTTTGGTAGAAGCACAGTCTTCCGACGTGTATTACATGCTCTTCAACACAGTTGTTTGCATATTAAAAGAAAATTGTTCCATAGTTAGGAAAGTGTTCCCTACTGGCTCCTCAAGAATGTGACGACAAAAAGTGACAGTTGTCTAATCCGTGTCTATCTTTCTAATCAGGCAAGTTAAATAATAGTGTTTCTTATAACTCCTCGCATACTATGTGGTTTTAAAAATCATGTACAAGGCTTACATTGACTTTTAAAGAAAAAAAAATCAGTCATGCTTATATAAAGTAGCAAAGACCAAGTGAAATGGACAAATATAAAAATGTATTGGCAAATTCAAAAGCCGGAAAAATAAAAGCAAACAATATTCGATGCTGCGGAGAATTTTATTTGATCTCTCTACCATTGCAATAAAGCATCATGGTCTTTGAAACTTCACTTTGATAAATGTAATAAAATAAAATTGAAAATAAAATGCATTGAAAAGACAAAAATACAGCAAAATACTCCCCAACACATACAGACAAGGATATCTCATCCCATGATTAAATCATTTCTAAGGAACGTGGTGAAATAACATCCGCATATATTAAAATAAGATATGTGCATCATGGGAAATACTAAAAGCTAGCAATATCATGTAATAAAAAGCTGTTGGAGATATACACACATATAATGTAAATAGAAGATTTCATGTATGTGCAGGTATATGTGTATGTTTGAATGTGTGCCTGAGTTCAAAGACAAATACTAACCACTTTCCCTACGATGTCTACTGTCATATGGAAGCCATAAACTGCCTTTAGGAAAACAGTACTGTAAGACGAGCTATTGCTTTCTCAATATATGACTTAAACAAATTATAGTAAAGGTTGGAACAAAAGCGTGGCATGTTTCTCAGTTTCTGTGGCTTGTTTAACGTCTTAAAAGTATTACATACCTTATAATTTATAATATCCCTATCAGAGAACAGAGGACAGCTAATCCCCAAAGTCACAAAGAAGAAAGAAAAAATTCTTATTCTATGCAATCACTGTCAATTATTTTGGGAGTGAAAGCGGGAAACAGAACGTCACAGAAAAAAAAAAAAAATAAGGAGCAATCAGGTTGGTCTACAAATCTTGACCGTGAGTGAGCACATTTTAATTATTCCCCTTCAAAGCAGCAGATGTTTTTATTGCCTGAGGTGCATGGAACAATTCATAGAAAGGGATGTCGCCAGCCAAAGTGTGAAAATGCAGTGTAGCAAAATCCAATTCATGCGTTACGGTTATTCTGGCTCCGGTGATGAGAATGAACGTAAGGGCAAGGATAAAAACTGATGGACCAGTTAAGAAGGTTTTGCAACCATCCCAGTAGAAGGTGGTGGCTTGGCTGAGGCACCAGCAAAGAAAGTGATGAGGAGCACTCCAATTCTGGATATACTGGAAGGTAGATCTAAGAAAATAGGCTGACGGGATACGAACTGGGTGGAGTAGGTTGGTGTGCTAAGATAAGCCAAGTATTCAGTTGTGGACATGATTTCGATATATGCAATTCGGTATGAGTGAGAACGTGGGAGAGATATCTGTGCTAAATATTTATACTAGCTGGAAGAGAAGAAAACATTAAAATTAAGATTTGGGTGGAGAGTGATCCCAAGATAGGACAAAGCCATGTGACGGGATATGCTGGACCATTTCCAAATTCATTTTCTTTCATATTTTCTTTCACCTCTGACCACATATCCAGATTATATTTCCTGGCCTTCCTTGAAGTTAGGTATGACCAGATTCTAGCTGAAGTGCTACTCCTGAACCTAAGGCAAATTAATGTTTCACGCGTGATCCTTTCCATTCCTTCACTCTCTGCCAACTTGGTAACAGACTTGCGCAATGGCTTTGGAGATCCTGTGTTAAGGATGCTTGTGGAGGACATTGCTAGTGTCCCCCATATCCAGTTTCTGCTTCTCTAATCACATAGAAGATTATTTCCAAAACCCCCTTTGCCAGTTGTAGCCAATGAGTTTAAAGTAAAAGTGACACTTTTTTATTTCTAGACTGAAAAAAATCAATCGCCAGTGGTCCACTTTCCTGACCAAGGGGGACCAATGAGATGGTGTAGCTACAGGATATTGAAGGCTTCTTCAGCCTGACCATGGAGATGGCTTGCCCTGGAGAGTTGCTCAGATTTTCAGTGGACTTTACATGAAAGATGAACCTTTGTTATCTAACACTGCCGACATTTTTGAAGTTATTCATTACCACAGCATAATCTAAGCCACCTTGAATAAAACATTCAAGGCACTCTAAGAGAGAGGAACCTTTTCAGTACACCCCAAAAGGATAATTTCTACTGTTTTGGTTGGAAATTACCTTAAATTGTACGCTTCTCAATTCTGTGGTTTTCTCTGGGGTTACGAATAAAATAGAAAATACTGTATTCTTTAAATCTATGTAAATTGTGAAAATAAGGAAAATATTTTAATAGGATCTAGATTTGGTTTGGAAACTTATGTTTAAATTTGGGCAAATTGAATTCTGGCACAAACACTAACCAGCCCGTGTTTTCACCCATTAAGCATTATGTTTATCAACAATTAGAATGAAAATGAAATGACATGAGTCACATAATGCAGTTTGCACAGTTCCTGAGATATAGATCGATCCTCATTACCTAAAAATATCTAATTTATCTTTTTTTTAAATTTTTATTTGAGAGAGATAGAAAGAGAGAAAGAGAGAGAGAATCTTAAGGAGGCTCCATGCTGGGCAGAACCACATGGGGCTTGATCCCGTGACCCGAGCCAAAATCAAGAGTCAGACGCAAAATCGACTGAGCCACCCAGGCGTCCCAATACCTAATTTATCTTAATAATACCTACTTAAGAATTGTTCTTAGTCTTTCAACGGTAAAAATGTATTCATGTTGGGAATAGAACATTTCAGAGGTAAATTACATAGAGCTTTTTCTAAATCCTATTTCTAGTATTATTTAATTTAGTTCCATGAGCCAGGTTACTAGCATAGCTATCAATGTCAATTAAAAATTGGTTAGCACTGGTTCAGAAAGTATATTCTAACAACACTAGGGAGGTGTTCTCATTTAGTGAACATGGAATACATTAGTCAGAGAGAAGATTTATGAAGTAAAATGAAATATGAGAGTCCTTATAATTCTATTCAGAATCAGAGAACTCTCACAGATGACCTCTTAAGGACCTCATTCCACATTTTTTGATTATATGAGGTTAAAGAAATCTTAGGCATAATCTAATCCTATATACTTGTTCTTAAACATGAATCAGAAAGATTAAGCAAATAACCCTCAATTTTGTTGTTGTTGTTGATGATGATAATCTCAAGTTTAGGCCAAAATTCAAGTGTTTACCCCACTCTGCCATTATTTCTAGTGTGCACATATATCTTAATTAGCTATTTGGTAGGTTAAAAATTATGGTCTTGTCTTCTTAAAAGCCATAGAGCTAAACAATATTTATTAGATCATGGGCTCCTATTTAGTTTTCAAAAATTAGTATCTATCGTAATGTTTCGACAAAAATGCAAATTAAATATTGGCTGAAAGAGATAAGCAGCAGTATTCTTCTGTGGGACAGACATGGTCCATGGCATGAAATGTACTTCAGGAGATTCTTGTGATATTTACACTTCTACCTACAGCTGCTCTACCAAACCCTGTCAAGGGAATGCCACTTTTTACAGAGAGTGACTGAGCACCGAGTAGTAGCCGATACATGTTAAAGGCTTAAACGTGGGGACCAATAAATAAAATCTTCCATTTTAAACAACGTAAGTGCTGGCGCATGATGGTTGTTTAATGGTACTTGAAGAAAGGCACATGAAGTATTTTGTTTCAATACAGCATCCTTGAAAAGGCTACCTTCCAAGTCAACGAGTGAGTTACCTAATATTCATTGTAGCTTGGAGAAAAGAAGGAACTATTGGCTTAAATATTTGAAAAGTCCACTTCCTATTAGACGTAGGTGCTCAAATGAGGCTACGGGAACTCAATGTTTCTGTTCCTTATCTCTTTTCCTTTGTGATGGTTCCGTTTTCATGCAGACTCTCCCCACATGGAAGCCAAAAGGCTATAAGAAACTCTAGACCCATCCCTTACCACATCAACAACCCGCCCACACACACCCCACAAGGGAGCCTTTCATCCTAGAAGGGAGAACGGATTCTGACCAGACCACACAACATATATCCACTATGCCACATTAGCTATTGTAATAGTGATTGTTAGTGAAGTTCTGTAGTGTCCAAATATATTCAGGCAGTGTCATAAGGCACCTAAGAGTGCTTAATTTTTCTTCTTTGCCTGATAGTCCTTAAGTGCCCATGGTTGGATAACTCTTTGTTTATTAAGTAAAAATCATTTTCTAATATCTTCCAGGAGTTTTCTGTATGCTGAAGTCTTAAGATGAGAAGATACAATATAAAAAGTACATTGGGTAAAAGAGAGATAGACTTGAAAACACATAATTACAGCACCATGACATCATTTTTACATAAAGACCCATTGGAGCTTAGGATAAAGTACACACCTGCCTAGGGAGACAAGGAAGATTTTCCAGGTGAAGTACATGGGTATCATTAAGAAGACATTGCGACAGTGTACTAAATTAAAGAAATTTTTCCAACGTTTTCTTCTTCTCTAAATATTTCATGCTCAAGCAGCCACAGTGGATTCACTGTTGCAGAGACCTGCCTCATGGTTGTTCCAGTCCTTGTTTTTGGCAAGTATGATGAGGCAGATACATATTAGAATGTGGTCCCATCAAAATCAAGGAGATCCTGGTTTATCCCTAAAAATGCAGTTGAGGCATCTGTATTCCTCCTTTGCTAAGTACGGAGAGTTGCTGCACACACGGATTCCATAGTGGAAAATCATAGTTGACAAATATCAACTTTAAATGTATCTCCTCCTGTCCTTATTTCTAGTAAAAGATGTAGCCCTGAAAAAGTTTTATTAAAATCCAATCTTATTACTTGTTCTAGTCTCTTATCTTCAGGCCATGGTAACAACCCCAGCTTCATGTATTGTACTCAAAAGTAGATGACTACTGATGATGAGTGATGTGAAACATATTTTCATGTGTCTGTTAGCCATCTGGATGTCTTCTTGGAAAAATGTCTATTCATATCCTCTGCTCATTCTTTCACTGGATTATCTGGTTTTTTGGGGTGTTGAGTTTGATAATTTCTTCCTAGATTTTGGATACTAACCCTTTATACAATATGTCGTTTTCAAATATCTTCTCCCATTCCGTAGGCTGCCTTTTAGTTTTATTGATTGCTTCCTTCACTGTGCAGAAACTTTTTATCCTGATGAGGTCCCAACAGTTCATTTTTGCTTTTGTTTCCCTTACCTCCAGAGACGTGTGTAGGAAGAAGTTGCTGCAGCTGAGGTCAAAGAGGTTGCTGCCTTTTTCTACTGTAGGATTTTGATGGTTTCCTGCCTCACCTTTAGGTCTTTCACCCATTTTGAATTTATTTTTGTGTTGGTGTAAGAAAGTGGTCTAGTTTCATTCTTCTGTATGTCACTGTCCAGTTTTCCCTGTACTATTTGCTGAAGAGACCATCTGTTTTTCCATTGGATATTCTTCCCTGCTTCAAGAGTCACATTTACCACCAACTGAGCCAGCCGGGTGCTCTGAAAAATTAGAACTTTCTATCAGTCACAGGTCACCTTCATTCAAACATCAAACATTCTGACTCTGAAAAAGAAGTAGATGATTACTTATAACTAAAAAGACCTGAATCTTATCAGCAGCACTAAAATATTTCCTTATGCTAAGTCATATTTTTTTTCCATGTCGTAACATTTCTGATTGCATTTGTGATTAGTGGCCTGTCAGTTAATTGGCAATATTTGTGGTTGTTTTTCTTTTCTTAGAGGTGAAAAAAATAATGGAAGATCTTAAATTCACAGTGTTTTAGATTTGGGAAATTATTACATATATCCCAGGAAAGCGGAAAACTATACTTGGAGGTTCTATTCTGGGTAAGGCAGTCTGTTTGCATCCAGACTCCCAACACTTATGCCCTGGACAAGTGACTTAACTTCTCTGTGCCTTATGTTCTTCATCAATAAGAGGGTAAATAATAGTACTAATTTCAAAAGGTGTTATGAGATTTAAAAAAAAAAAAAGAGTTAACCCTTGTAAAACCTTTTAATCAATATCTGGCATGTAGAAAGCATTTCCAGTTAATATTAACTATTATCATAGCCCTGTTTTTTTTTTTTTCTCCCTTGGGTTTACAGGGGTTTTGTTTTGTTTTGTTTTGTTTTGTTTTGTTTTTTAATTTAAGTCCAAGTTAGTTAACATGTAGTGTAATAATTATTTCAGGAGTAGAATTTAGTGATTCCTCACTTACATGTAACACCCAGTGCTCATCCTAACAAGTGTCCTCCTTAGTGGCCATCACCCATTTAGCCCATCACATCACCCAACACCCCTCCAGGAACCCTCAGTTTGTTCTCTGTATTTAAGAGTCTCTTACAGCTCTGGTTTATAGTACATTCTTCAAAACCTCCATGCCTAACCTTTAAATAATGTTTTCTTTCTACTGCTTCACAATGGCATTAAAGTTTATGCCCCCAGGGTTCAGAGTCAAAGTAACTTAGAATATGGAATTTGAATTGCAAAATGGTCCCACTGGCATATTCAATACGTAGGCACCAGCCACAGGTGGCTATCTACATCTAAATTAATTAAAAGTAAGTAAAATTAAAAACTTAGTTTCTATGTCACACTAGCTATTTTCCAAGAGCTCAATAGCCACATGTGTATAATGGCTACCATATGGCACAGCACAGATGTAGGACATTTCTATCACCACAGAAAGTTCTATTGGACATTGCTAGTCTATATTCTCCTAAGCTAGCTCCCTACTAATGAGAGTTCTCATTTTTGTGTCTGTTATAAATTTAATAATGATGTGGTGTCTTTATACTGAGGAGACACCAAATCATCATAATTTTTAAAAACTTCTAGTTTGTAGTAAGGGCTATTATTTTGTAATATTCAATCTTCCTCTTCACTCTAGATACCAACAGTTGATACTCATAATAAACCTAGCTAGGCTAGGTATGCCATCTGTGACCTCAATGTAGAATAAAGATGGTCTGGTCAAGATGGGCTGGGAGTATTGGCATTGGCCATGAGGCTCTGTGTTGTGATAAAACACGTTTCAATTTTCCTTTGTGTCCATACGGCATAAGAATAGTTTGTAGACAATGCTCTCATATTTATCCTAAAGAAACTTAGGATCATATTTTCTTTAATAATTTTAAAGAATACCTATTAAGCTTGTATCAGGAAGAAAAAACTTCTACTCAGTTGTAGGTGGGAATGTCAACAGTGTATGATATAGTTCTTGAACTCAAATGACTTGGTCTACATGGGTTATAAAAAGAACACAATGAAAAACTATAAAAGTTAGGATATTATACTTTTAAATAAGATTAAAGAAACATAATGGAGGTTCAAATGAGGAGAATATATCAGAAAATTTTCAACTTGATCTTTAAACTTTCCTAAAAACCATTTTAAGTATATTTTACCCTCTGGCTTCTTCTTTTCCTATCGCTGACCTGCTTTTTCAAGTCACAAACCGATGAAAAGTCCAATTGCCAGCATTTTCCACACAGCATAATTAAACCACACATAAGGTAAGTTTCAATATGTCTCAAACAGTATCTCTTTACCAAAGTTCACTTTTTTTTTTCATAATTCACACTACCTTAAAAAGCTTATTTTGTGGGACGTAGGTGAGCTCATTGGAGAAAACGTCATAAAGATTTTGTGGCAGTAAGTCATGTAATATTATCAGTCATTAAAAAAAATATCAGATTTCAAGCCTGATGCTTATAACCATCATCCTGTGAAATTCAACACCTTAGCAATCATTAACGGTTTTAGTTTTTAAGAATAAAATAAGAATCCTTACAGTTTCTAATTTAAAAGCTTTAACAGTTTGATTTGCCTAAAACTACGATTTACAAAATGCAGCGCAAATGTCATGAAATCTGCCTTCATTCTCACAAAGCGATACATGAAGTAATGAAATACAGCACAACTTTCTTTAATGGATTAGTTGAACTCAAACAGTTGCTTTGTTAGAAGATTGCTTGTTATCATTTACTCTGGCATTGGATAGTAAACAAAGCCAAGGAAATACAATGCACTCAATTATTTTGCTGGGCTGTGTTCCTTGAATGGGTGAGGGAGAGAAGAATCTCTTTCTTATGTTCACCTCCCTGTCAATGTAAGAAATATTTTAGTGAGACATGCTTTTACCTCGTCCTGTTCCCATGGAGAGAAAGAATATCCACTTCTCAGGCGAAGAGAAAGAAGGGAAAACTACTTTCTACCTCCTTGTCTCCGCTCCTATTTGTGGGTTAAGTTGGAAAAAGAAATAGAGAAGGCTCAGCAACTTTCTTTCTTGCAGAGAAGACTGGCTTATCCTTGACATGTAGAGATTTTCCTCTCTCCGCCAGGTTAAAAAGGCCTCTCTCTTTGAGGAAGGCCCAATGACGCCCAAATCTGCCTATGTCTAGAGAAATAAGCTCAATTAATTTTTTTTTTCAATTTATCCTTATAAGTCCTAAAACTGATCCCCTGAGTCTCATGTGATTGATAATTCTTTCTCCGAATGATATAAAACTCCGGGGAACAGAAGGTGATTGGACAGTCCTTCTCAAGACCCACCTTGCCAATGGTTTAATACCTAGATCATCTTTTCGGCCAAGAATTCAACTTTGGGAGATGTTACAAAGAGATGTGTTTTGAGAGGACATTCTTTCCCTTCATGAAGAGGAAATCACCTGGTTCTCTCTTATGTTTGTTTTGTTTTTCCAAAAGTCAGTTATATCGTCCCTAATCCAAAACTATATTGCTATCCTTCCTCTTTGTCATCAACATCCCAAGTTCTAGACAGGAGTAATGTAAAATCTTTGGTGCAGGAATGATCCCATCAACGTTAGAAGAGTATTGCTGACAATTGAGTTTCCTATCTTGACTAAATCGTGACTCTTCTTTAAATTTATTCCTCAAAGTTTCTGAATATCTTGCCTGTTCTCTCTGTTCTGTCCAGTAACTGTATTTTAGCCATTGATTTCCATCTATCCATGACCTAGTGTGTCTGACACTTGATATCAACAGCAGCCTGTCATTTCATCCTGCAAGAATCATTCTATCTATCCTCCTATGAGTAGACAGGATAGAGGTTGAGCTCTATTTTGCCAATAATACCACCCTCCCTCTGGACCAATTGGCAAATTCCCAAACTCTTTTCATCTCCAGCCCTGTATAAGCAACCTTAGAATTTCCAAACCCTGCCTAATAGAGCCCAAATTCTTCCAGTACATTCATGTCATGCCTTCCAACTTGTATAATAAAATCTCCTCACTTATTTTTCATGGGACAATGAACTTAAAGTCCAAGAATGAATCTCAAATAATACCCAGATGCTGGAGTCTTAGGGTCTTGCTTCTAATTCCAATTCTACCATTAACTACATCCATGACTTTAGACAATAAACCTAATCTCTTTGCAGCTCAGTTTTTTAACCTATAAAATGGGAACACAACCATCATCCACTACATAACGTTATTCTGAGGATTAGCTGAGATAACATTTTATATGCTGTCGAATACAGCATACATCCAGTGAATATTTGTTCTTAATACCAAACTTTTCTTGGATCAGTTTTTATTTGCATAGCTAAAACAGTTTAAATGACTACAATTCAATGTTTTTTATGTTATCTACAGACAAGTGAAGAATAATATAACAAATATCCTTTTTCGCATCACCCAGAATTTTAATATATAAAAACAGCATACTCTCTGTGTGTTTTTATTGTTAATATAAATGTTATCCTAAACATTATTGTTAAGGTTACTTTTCTCACTCAGAATTATCGCTTGAGATCTACTTTTGCTATAATTCATTCATTTTAATTTTATGTATTATTTTCTCATATGAACACACTATAGTTCACCTGTAACCCTGTGAATAATTTATAATTTTTTTCACCTTGAAAAATAAGGTGCAGCAATAAACATGCTCAGCCATGTTTCACTGTAAAAACGTGCAAGAAATTCTTACGGACGTATAAGCAGTTAAATTACTTTTCCATACATCCCATACGTTATCAACTTTACTACATTAGTCAACTGCTTTTGAAATGAATTATCAATTTAGTCTTCTATGTCAAGTGAATGAGGAGTCAACTTTACCTGATGTTAGCCAAATTTGGTATCTTCAAGCATTTTAATTTTTACCAGTCGAACGGGAAAAAATGGTATCTATTCTTATCTATGATTACTAGTGTGTTTAAGTATCTGTCACATGTTTAACAGATTCAAGATTCCTCTTATATTAACTACCTGTTATAACTTCTTGTAAAGAGCTTTTTCCTTTTCCTCATTTAGTACTAATGCCATTTTTATCATACACTAAGTCCTCATATATGTGTAAGTTTCATTCTGAGGTCATATTCTTATCCATTAATATCTTTACCCCTGAAGCAATATGATAACATTTTAATTACTTTTATAATAAATCAGTATATTGTAAGACGGGTTTTCTCCTCATTTTTATTCATTAGGATAGCTTGGTTATTCTTGAATAATTTATTTTTCAGCATTTATATGAGGATTATCTAGTCCACTCTCACTAAAAACCCTATTACAATTTTTGTTGGAATTGCAATGACTGCGTAGATTAATTTGGAGAGAACGAACTTTAAAAATTATTTTTATAAAATATACAGTGTACACATGTACAAAATGTTTTAAAACCATACTGAGTTGGGATGACAGTCTTCAATTTCTACTTTCCAGGAAACCCTTATCCAGAGTTTTTAAGTAAGCGAATTATTTGTGTGTGTCCCATTCTGAGATTGTCACATGCCATTTGTGCTGTGTGTCTCCTTCATGTTTCAAAGTTGAGATTCTATTTTCATTAGTGCAATTGCTCAAACCCTGGCCTTAAATTTTGAATCTGTTGTCACCCTCCTCCTTTCCCAATCATCCCCCCATTTCTCCATTGTGATAGATTGTTTTGCAAAGATGGTTGCGAGAATGTCTCTGATTCCTAGATGCATCCTTTGCAGTGTGACTTTGCCACTCACGAAGAAAAAAAAGAAAAGAAAAACACTAGGAATCTATTTCTCCACTCTGAATCTATCCCAGCTTTATTATACTGGTTTTGATAAGAAGTGACGTACATTTTGCATTACAATTCTCTCAGAATATTTGACTAAGGTCAGGAAAAACAAGAACTACCCAGCTAAGCACTGTTTAAATTACCAGCCTGCAGAATTATGAGATGACAAATCATAGTGGACTTAGGTCATAAATTCACCCACATTCCCTCAAACTTAACTAATAATAAGGCGGTGTGTACTATTTTGCACCCTTCTCAATGTTCTTACAATCATGTATGCATAATAGTTGGGCTATTAATTTTTGTGGTGTTTTACAAAAATGCAACACTATGTTTTACACCTTTAGGTCTTGTTTTTGATGTTCCCAGTATTGTACGTTGTAGAAATCTTTCCCAATTGTCTTATAGATCAAATTCTTTCTTTTAGTAATTGTTGCATACAATTTCATGGTATGGATTGTCACAGGCTTTACATTCTCTTACTAATGGAGATTCACTGTTGTCAGTTATGACTATTATACTATGAGTATTTTAGTTAATCTGCCCTTATTGGCTGGTACACTTATTTCAAAAAGATGGATTCTAAAACAATGGTTTAGCATCGAATTCCTATAGGCCAAAGCTCATTTCTCAAATCTCTTTTCCTTATTGTTTAAGACATCTTTACTCTGAAGTCTCCATTTTAGTTTGTTACACAGTTTGGTGATATCTTCAGATTAGGTTTATAAGTGACATATTCTCTGATTTCTTACAAAGTCGTATTTTTCTCTCCATGACAAGTGAGTAGTGCCTTGCCTGTCAATGGGACTTAGGGTTATATTCCTTTCATCTAGTTGATCTGCAGATTTCATTCCACGGTTTCCCACCTTGATGTGTTACAGTTGAGAACTTGAGGTCCGGCGATAGCCTCTCCCTTCCTCTTCCTTTGCTCTGCTCATTACATCTGGAAGCATGCCAGAGTTGGTTGTGTTTGCTTGTTTGTTTGTTTTAGTCTTCCAACTCCAAAATAGGATGTATTTCTGCATTTATTTTTGTCTTCTTTATTTTTTCCCAGAAATGCTTTTATTTTTCAGTGCAGTCGTCTTGTACATATTTTCTTACTTTCAGTCTTAAATATTTTATAGTTGTTGGCATTATTTGAAGTGCATTTTTAAAAATTTAATTCCCCAAATGTGTGCTACTGATATATATTAATACAACAGATTTTTGTTTACCAACCTTGTACTTTTTGGCCTTGTTATATTTACTTATTAATTCCAGTAGCCAGTCAGTTCACAGGGATTTGCTGTATAAACTAATAGATGTCAATAGGGAGAGTTTTTACTTCTTTCTTGCCTATCTTATGAATTGTATTTTATTTGCCTTATTGTGATAGCACCCCACTTTAGTTTGCTCAAGAGTTTTTAATGAAAACTGATGTTAAATTTTGTCAGGAACTTTTTTCTGCATTTATTAAAAATATTGTAAGTTCTGGGGCACCTGGGTGACGCAGTATGTTAAGCGTCTGACTTTGGCTCAGGTCACGATCTCACGGTTTGTGAGTTCGAGCCCCACGTCGGGCTCTGTGCTGACCACTCAGAGCCTGGAGCCTGCTTCGGATTCTGTGTCTCCCTCTCTGTCTGCCCCTCCCCCACTCACACTCTGCCTCCTCTCTCTCAAAAATAAATAAATGTTTAAAAAATTTAAACAATATATTCTAAGTTCTAACATTTTCATTATCATAATATGGGAAAAGACATTAATTGATTTTCAACCTGGCATTACTGATATAATCCCTACTTTAGCACAATGTTTACCTTTTTCTCATCTTGTTGGAGTTTATTTGTTAATGTTTTGTTAATGCCCTTGAATCTATGTTCATGAGAGATAATGGTGTCTAATTTTCTATTTTCGTTATCTTTGTTAGAACTTAGTATTAGGGTCATGCTGGCTTCATGAATGATTTGTGCAGCGTTTTTCCTCTGTTTTCTGAAAAATTTGTATAAATTTGGCATTCATTATTCCTTGATATTTGAGTAAACACATGTGTGACACCATCGAGGCTTGGAATTTTTGAGTTTTTTTTTGATAACAAGTCCAATTTGTTTAATAGATACAAGGCTATTTAAGTTTTCTGTTTCTTTTTTTTGTCAATTGTTGTTATTTCACACGTCATTAGCCTTTTCATCCAAATCGCAAGTTTGATTTCATCGAGTTGTTCATAATATTCTCTTCTTGTCCCTTCACTGCCCGTAGGATCTGTACTAAGAAACATTCATGCATTTGCTGCCAGCCACAATTTTTGATATATTTTATTTTTATTGTCATTCAGTTCAAACTGTTTCCTTATTTTATTTGGGCCATGACCCAGTCATAATATATTGTTTTATCTCCAGAAAGTTGGAGCTTTTCTAGAAATTTTATTGTTATTAACACCTAATATAATTTCATTGTGGTCAGAGAACACACTTTATGTAATTTTGATTCTTTTATACTTATTGAGACATGTTTGATCATCCAGCAGAGGGTCTATTTTGGTGAATATTCCATGTGCAACTAAAAGAATTTGTATTCTGAAGTTAATTTATGCAGTTAACTTAATATTTCATAAATGTCAATTAGATTAAGGTGGCAAGGAGTGTTCAGATTCCATTTTTTAAATTGGTTTTGTGTCTAATTTCCTATTAAATGCTCAGAAAATGTGTAAACATGTCCGTTTATAATGGTGGCATTGTCTAATTTTGTTTTTAATTCTGTCAAATTTTGCTTTATGTTACTTGAGGTTTTATTATCAGATGTATAAACATTTACAGTATTTGTAGTTTCCTGGTGAGTTTCCCCCTTTACTATAATGTAATATCCTCCACTGTCTCTTTAGGTGTTTAGGGTTTATTTTGTCACATTAGCATAGCCAGTCTAGCCATTTTACTATTTGCAAAAGGTTGGTTTGTATTTCTTTCCAGGCATTTACTTTCAACTCATCTGTGTCTGTATCTGTTAAGTACGTCTCTTATAGGCAACATATATTTGGTTCACATTTTATATTAATTTGTTGTGCTAATCTCCACCTTTTAGAATGCTTAGACCATTAGTATTTTACCCAATTAATTAATTGATTACTTAGGTTACCATGTAAGTTTTTGTCTTTTTTGGATTTTTTTTCCCGTTTTCCACATTTCCGATTTTCTCTGAAATTATTTGAATGTATTCAGTGTCCTATTTTAATGTATCCATTGGCTTCTAGATTATTTGGCTATATTTTAGGGGAGAGGAGAGACAGAGAGAATACTCCAGGGATTACAATATACAAATCTAGCATGCTTATATTTTATATTATGCCAACTCATATAAAGTGTACTAACTTTGCAGTCTCTCCTTAGGTTAGAGTTTTCATATGTATGGTTCACACATATACTGAAAATCCTGACACACAATAATATACTTTTTGCCTTAAACAGTCATACATATTATAACAAATTAAGAGGAAAATTACCATTTCAGATGATCTGCATTCATTTCCAAGGATCCAAGTGTCTACCTGGTATAATCTCCCTTTAGTATTTACGTTCACCTATGACGTTTCCTTACTTCTCCTGAATTGAAAATGTGAGAAAGAGTATGTCAGTAACTTTCAATCTGAATATCTGATATTATGAATGAAGTTGAAAAAAAATGAAGTTGAACACATCTTCATGTGTTTTATACTGGATATATTTATCACCCTTCATTGTTTTTTTTTTCTTTTTTCAGTTTTTCCTATGAATGTTTTCATATTTATTTTTGTATATGAATTTTAGAATAATTTGTTCTGGAAAAGTTCTAGAAAATAATGGTTGGTAAAATTTAGTGCTATGGCATTAAATTTACAAATTAAATTAGGGAGCATGTACGTATTTATGATATTTTGCCATTCTATCTAAGACAAGAACTGTATTTGTTCAAATACTCTGTGCCTTGTTTCAAATATTTTTCATAAAATGTTATTTAATATTTCTTGTTAAACATTCCTTAGCATTTTGTCTTTTAAATTTCTATTGTAAATAAAGTTTTGTCTTTATATCTTCTATCTGGCTATTGTTTATAAATATGAAGCCTATTGTTTGCTTCAACTTTTATTATGAAATAATTTTGGACTTAGGTAAAAATTTCAGAAATTGTACAAAAAATCATTTAATGTCTTTCACACAGAACCCCGTATGTTCTATCATATTTGTTTTACCATTTCTTACATATATGCATGCATCTGTTTACTTATAGACAGATATAGGTAATCGTTTCTTAGATGAGAGCAGGTTACCAAGCTTCCTTACCTATAAATACAGTATGTATTATATATGTATTTACTAAAAAAACAAAAACTAAAAGGTTATTCATTTATAACCACAGTAACAAAATTTGGAACTGAATACTGATACCGTTATATTATCCAATCCAAGGGTGTTCAAACTCTGTCAGTTGCCTCACTACTCTTATTTGTAGTAAAATATATTGCTTCATTCTGGTTCATAGTCCATTCCAGGGTCATGGGTTCACTTAACTATCATTTTCCATAGTGTTCTCCAATCTAGAAAGAATCTTAATCATAAGATATAAATAAAAAGTTTAGAATTGCCAATTCATACACTGAAAAGGAAATATACTTACTAGATTGCAATATTTAGTTGGAGTTCCTTTTGTCTTTAGCATGAAGATATATATTCAAAATATTGTATTCAAAAGTTTCTTGGATTCCTTCTCTTACATATCACTCAGCATGATTATGTAATACATTTGAAATTGTGTTCCATTTTCCCCCATATTTATTATTTTTCATATGTAAAACAACATGATTCTATTGTATGATTAGTATATTTTCCTTAGAAGTGTGAAATTTTGAAGCTGTGACTTCCACATGGCTACCTTTTTTTTGGGAGGGGGATTTCATCTTGCCTCTGTCATTAATGCCAAACAGCTTGATTTTCCTTGTTTATCACAATGGATGCATGTCTGCATTGCATTTTGGACGTGAATTACCTACTACTCAAGATTCACACCTTCTGCCAATACACTGAAATCCTTTACCGAATTATTCTCCCACCGTTTTATTCAGGATTATGATATTTAGAATTATGGCAGCAGATATACCTCCTTGGTAAATTTCATGTTCAAGATAGGAAACTTTCATTGTAGGCAATAAAATGTCATTACCGAAAGTTACTATCTAGCTTGCAGGACAGCTACTCGGGGCTAGATTACAATATATCTTCAGGGATTGATTGCGTATTTTTGAATTTTCATTTTTCCTCAAGGTTGAGCATTTTTAAAAAGTTGTAATTACTCAACTTAAATTTATAATGTTCCAAAGCCCATGCAACGAATAACTAACAAGAAGGTAATACTCCGCAGGAAGTCTGATTTGGAGGTGATCTCCTCAATGAAGGTCGTTATCATGTAAACTGCATGATGTCCAGTGATCACACTTTGTGTGTGCTCATCCTGTATGCTTTTGTCAGTCAACCCATTTTACTGGAAGGCTCAGTATGTTTCAGGAAAAAAAGTAACATATCACTGAGCCTTTCAATTATCTTATGAAAGTATTTATTAAATGTCTCATATATGTGTACTAAGAGACACAAAATAGGACATCGTCTACACCGTTTGTTTTCCAGTAGGGAAAACGATGTCTGAAATACAACATTTGTAGAAGTGAATAAAACTGCGGAAACGTTGAGTTCTGTCCATATGGCAGATTAAAGTACCGGGCAGACTTCCAAGTCAAGCATGGAAATTTAGGATGAAATGTAACCAGTCTCCTTTCGAGTGGTAAGCCTACCTAGCCAGAAAGGATGGGGACATTTCCTGGGGTCAGAAACAAAAAGCAAACTAAGAGCCAGTGTGATTTTAGCTGACGCTACAGTTACCCTGGCCTGGGAGGGCAGGGCCACACCCGGTTTCTGTCATCCGTGGGCCAAAATCTTAAAGCTTACATGCAAAGATGAATCCATGCCTGTGTGGAATGGGCAAGTAGATGAGACCTACAGACTGGCCCATTTGAAGGGCTGCATCCTTGGAGAAAGATTGGAGAACTCCAGAAAAACCCACCTTCTGGCGACAGAGGGATAATAAAGAATTTGGGATAGGGTATGTGCCATAAAGATAAGGAAGAAGCGCATCTAGTTTGGTATGGGCTCTGAGTGAACCAAAATTGTCCTCTGAGTTGATAGCTGTAGCTCTGTACCTCACATAGGTTTAGGGTTTGAATTTATACTACTTCACTCTTCCGGGAACAATATTGTATGATGGTTTGCGCTATATTCTTACTATATTTGAAATCTCTGGCGTGTCCTCAATTATCATAATTTCAAATTTCTAATGTTCCCTTGTGCTATATAATTTTCTTGATCATTTTGGATAAAGGTTTGTCCATTTAAGTTCTCTTTAAAAATAAGTTTGTTTTGGTTTATACTCTATTACATCTGTGCTTTATCTTTTATAGTTAATGCTAAAATATACTTTTCTCCCTTATGTACTTTCTCAGTTGAATGTTCTTATTTTTTTACATTTTCAAAAGAATATATCCCTGAGATGAAGTTTTTATTTATATTGTTTGAGTTTTCATAATTCTTTTTTTATACCTTATATAGGACATGGAAAATATGAGACAAACCTCAAGAAAATAAGTTGACTAATTCTAAAAGTATAAAGTCTGAATAATGGGATAAGAGAGAAGAAGAGAACAGAAAAAAAAGCAGAGGGGAGGACAATTTAAAAATCAACACAAAGGGCCGCCTGGTTGGCTCAGTTGGTTAAGCATCTGACTTTGGCTCAGGTCATGATCTGATAGTTCATGAGTTTGAGCCCCACTTTGGGCTCTGTGCTGACAGTTCAGAGCCTGGAGCCTGCTTCAGATTTGTGTCTCCCTCTCTCTGTCCCTCTCCCGCTCATGCTCTGTGTCTCTTTCTCTCTCAAAAAAAAAAAAAAAAGTAATAAACATTAAACACACGCACACACACACACACACACACAAATTATATCCCCAAATTAAAAGACATGACTTCCAGATTGAAACTGCTACTTGTCCAGCAAAAATAATCTTTAACATTCTCAAAGTGTTAGAACCTGGAATTTTAGAAAATGGAGTTTACAGAGAAAGACCTAAAGCTTCCAGAAAGACGAAAAAGAGAGAGAGAGAGAGAGAGAGAGAGAGAGACGAAAAGAGAGAAAGAGGAAGGAAGAAAGGAAAGAAGGAAGGAACGAAGGAACGAAGGAACGAAGGAATGAAGGAAAGAAGGAAGAAACAAAATTTGGTCACATACAAAGCATGAGAATAAGGGTAGTATCTGGTTTTGTACTGTAACAATAGAAGTTAAAAGAATATACACATACTTTCCAAGTTCCATAAAGAAATGAATGAAAATCTGGTACTCTGTATGCCCAGACAATGTATCTGTCAAGTGTAAAAGTAGAAGGAGGACATTTTTTAGACATTGGTGTTGTGTAAGAGTTAACTTAGCCTAATTGATATTGTTATCTCCAGGAGGACCAGCTTGAGAAACTGACCTTTGGGAAGATTTCTGGAAACCTGGCCCGTAGAATTTGCCAGACTCTGCACTGATAAGTAGTTTTATGTGACTGGAAGACTGAATTCTGCTATATTAGTCTCCTAGATTGCTTGTGCAAACAATGTAAGTTATGATTCATGAACACTCACTTTACTTCTCGGAGTTTGGAATTTTAGTAACAGTGATTGGTTGCTCAGGCAACAAGTGCCTACATGACAAGTCTTCGGCAAAATCCCCACACTCTGAGTTTTAAGAAGACTTCCTGAGGCAGAAACCTTGGATATATTTTTCTCATTTCTTCTGCTAAAGAAAGAACAATGTTCTGTCCGGGACCTCCCTTCCCGTCATCCCATGATGGGGACCTTTGGAAGGTCTGGACTCCTCTCCAGACTCTTCCTGATGCCTCTCTGTTCTGTCCCGTGCTGATCCTGCTGTTCACTGTAATAACCCATAACTGTGATCAAAACTACCTCTCAATCCTGTGAGTCCTTTTAAAGAAATACCAAAAGCCTAAGTGGGTGGGTACTTCCTCGCCCAAACACATGGTCTTAAAAATTAACATCCATACATCCTTGGTCAGGAATTTCCCAAGAGATGTGCTCCACCAAAACAGGTCGTTTTACCAACAAAGCGGAAGGACCCGGATCCAGAAAGTATTTACTACACAGTAGAGGCAAATAAAATGCCCGCAGTGATGGTAAATGTAAGAATATGAAAACTACAAATTAAGCCTAGGATAAAACAAGCCCACGTTAAGGAAGAACACAGAGGGGCTCATTGATAGATCCCTGGATGCAGTTGAACAAACTGAGAATGAAATTGCACTTGATTTATAAAGTTTGACTAGGACTTAAGGATAAGAAAATGACTTTTCAATTAAACGAATAAAAATAATTAACTGAAAGGAAATAAAATCACATGTCTCAGAAATGAATACCATTTAGATATCCATGATGATGCAGACTGTGAATAATGATATAACCAAAATTCTGATGCAATAAATTTAGGAGGGGGGTTGGATTTTCACATGAGACATGTGTGCACATGCACGGGTATGAGAAGTGTTATTAGGGTTAAAGCTTTTTCATTAAGGGTGTAATAAGTAATAAATAATTTTAGCAGGAATATAAAAATGCCTTGAAGAAATATTAGAAAACTGGAAGTGAATACTAGAAATAAAAACTAAAAGTATGGCTGCCTTTGTGGAGCAGGAATTAGGCTTGGGAGTACGTGCAGAACCACAAATTCTTTTTTATTGGAGACTTTGCAAAATTATTTAACCCTTTAAAGTACATACACAATTTGAAAACGAGAATTGTATATATGTTTTTTTAAAACCTTTTAAAGTTTATTTATTTTTGAGAAAGAGAGAATCAGAGCGTGGGGGCGGGGCACAGAGAGAGAGGGAGATACAGAGTCTGAAGCAGGTTCCAGGCTCTCAGCTGTCAGCACAGAGCCCGATGTGGGGCTCAAACCCACAGACCACGAGATCATGACCTGAGCAGAAGTTGGGGCTTAAGTGACTGAGCCACCCAGGCACCTTGAGAATATTTTTTATTCTTTTAAAAAATATATATCACTAACAAAATGACTTGGATATATATTCTATATTCAGGAAAAATTTTGACTAAAACTAAATCTGGATGCTTCAGCATCATTGTTTAGATCCCTGGAAAATGATTTTTTGATTAAAAACATAAATGAAGGTATTAAAAATAAAGTTCTGCGTTTCTCTCTTGCACACAAACACACACACGTGCGCTCAAATTGTCTAATAAAACCGTGGATCGGCCACCCAAGACTGAAAACAAATAATGAAAAGATTCAAACGCTTGAGGCAACTTTTTTTTCTTTAATTTGAATTACTGCTTGTAAAGACTAAGCTTATCAGGGGATTGCTGAAATGAAATATGTCCAATTGTCTTCTCTATTCATATTTTATGTAGTCTCTTTATGAGGCAGAAATTGTTACAGTCCTTCCTCCACTATAAGTTATATGTGTGTGTGTGCTTACACACACACACACACACACACACACACACACACACTCAATCTCATCTAAATGCACCTACACCTTCCCATACCCATCGGCATTAATACTTCCATCCTTCAAATGGATCCGCTAAAACCTGATGCCTCCAGTCATGTTCATTCTCTTTCTCGCTCCACTGATTCTTAACCCTGAATCCACAACAGGAAGTACAAAAATGTGTTTTATTAGTGCTACCTCTCCATCAGTCTAAAGTTAAATCAATACCTTTCCCTTCCCAACCTGTCTAATTCAAAGAATAACGTATATTCACTGACTACATGAAGATATGAATAAGCAGAGTAGAAGGGGGAAGTATGTAATCAAGAATGCTGACTTTCCTTCATAGACAATAGGTATTCTAGTAAGCGTAGACTTGCATTTAAGAAAATTACTGGACAGCATGTGGAGGAAGGTTGGATGGGGCAGGACTGCAGGCAGGAGCAGTGTTCTAAGCATAGGGGAGTAATTCAGGGATGAGCATTGGGAGCAGGGATGAAAAAGAATAAAGATCTGAGAGATGGGTATTAGGAAGCAGTGACAGTATTCGCTCAGGTTTTTAGTTAATAAAAATATCTTGCTCATTGTATTACTGTGAAGATTAAAGAGAATCATATATCGAAAGCATTTTGTAGAAGGGCAATAAAAATTACTCTTGGGGCGCCTGGGTGGCTCAGTCGGTTAAGCGGCCGACTTCGGCTCAGGTCACGATCTCACGGTCCGTGAGTTCGAGCCCCGCGTCGGGCTCTGTGCTGACAGCTCAGAGCCTGGAGCCTGTTTCGGATTCTGTGTCTCCCTCTCTCTGACCCTCCCCTGTTCATGCTCTGTCTCTCCCTGTCTCAAAAATAAATAAAAATGTTAAAAAAAATTTTTTTTAAATAAAATAAAAATTACTCTTAGTGCCGTTTAAGTAGGTATCTATATTATCGAATACGAATAATACTTAAAAGTATGTTAATTTTCGAGTTAGAAAGCTTTTATCATCAACGCAGTGATAAAAATACAGATTAAAAACTGTGTGGGACTCCGTCCCTTATTATGAGCTAAATGACCCACAGTTATTTGAATAACACACAGACCAGGCGTGGTTCCTGAACGCTTAGCGTTGAAAACTCCCCATTTCCCTCCGCTTAATGAACTGTCCAAGAGGCACAAAGAGCACTGGGTTTGGAAACTGAAGGAGCCTGAGCCTTTGCTATATCCCGGGATCCCTATTTGATGAGAAGAAATACAGCTAAGCTATCTGAAAGTTAATTTTCTAAACGCCCAAAAAGGAATAAGAATCCTACATCCCACTGTTTTGAAAGAGCTACATAAGAACAAAGTGAGAGCTCTAAGTTGGATGGATGCTGGTTGTTTTTTTGTTTTTGTTTTTGTTTTTTTGTTTTTTTGTTTTGTTTTGTTTTGTTTCCATTTCATGGGCTCTTGTGTTGGTAGAATATGTTTGGAATAACTTATGTGTTTTTCTATCAAATGTTTCTTGAACATAAAATTCACAACTTTAAAAATCTGAATTTAATTCGAAAGTAATGAGCTGAATTTTACTAAGGGGATGGTACTTTGCCACTTGAAAAAAAAATTATGTTCTTAGTCTAAAAGTGTGCCTCTACAGTCTATGTTTATATTTGTTTAACTACTCTTATGGTACAAAACTGTTCTAACTTTTTGGTCGTTTCCATTACCTTTATTTTTTATTTTTGGGTTTTTTTATTTTTTTTATTTTTTTAAATTTTTCTTTTTTATTATTTTTATATATAATTTATTGTCAAATTGGTTTCCATATCCATTGCCTTTAGCAAGACCTTCTCTTTCTTAAAGTGTAACACCCAAAACTGCATGCAGAATTCTAGAGCAAAGGAGTAGTTTTCTTTTTCTTTTTCTTTTTCTTTTTTTTGTTTTTGTTTTTTTTTTGTTTGTTTGTTTTTGTTTTTTGCCTAAGGTTACTCAAATTTTCTCTTTTATTCAGAGAAAATATCCTGGGCCAGGAGCAAATGAAAGAATGTTTTCCCAGGGCATATATACCACTTAGAGGTCTTAATTTCATCTCTTTGGTCTGAATTCTTTTTAACTAAAAGTAAAACTTTATGCCTGCCTGCTCCCAACTTTATCCCTGCTCTGAGCATTCACACAGCCTCACCAACAATTGCCACAGTTTATTCCCATTAGCTTGGCACTCCTCTCAGCCCAGGAGGCCATAGTTTCATCTGTACACTTGATCATCTCATTAGGTGCTCTTTCTTCCACAGCTTTTATATCAAAAGGTAGTCAAAGAAGGGCCTGCGGAGCCCTACCCTTGATCCCTGGAGAATACCGCTTTTAATAACCAGTACGTCAAAGACAAGATTTCTCCCTACACTGTTTCGCATCTTTAAAAGCTAGTTGCAGCTTCATGGACAAATGTGTTGCCCAATTTCATGATAACTGCATTTATAGTAGGCATTCACACTGAACCTGGAAACCCTCGCCAGAATAGACTGGTGTCTAGTTAAAAAACAGAAGACAGATGTTGAGATGTCAGAGGCTACCCTCCAGTAGAGCGCCTGTCAACCTAAGAGCAATATATACTGTATCCCTCATCATATCCTCTATTAATGGGATCATGGTGATGATATAACTTCTGTGAGTCTGTTTCTTCATCTATAAAACACAGTTCATAATATCTACTCAAAGGCAATTGTAAGGCTATATATATATATATAGATAGATAGATAGATATATTTATATAAGGCTATATATATATTTATTTTTAATTTATATATATTTATATATTTATATATAATATATATAAATATATATAAATTTATAAATTCATAAATATATAAATATATAAACATATATTATATATTAAATATATATATTTAATATATAATATAATATATAATATTATATTTAATATAATATTATATTATATATAATATATAATATATATAATAAATATATATATTTAACATATATATATATATAACACCTAGTACATGGTAGATTCTCACTATGCATTGAATTAATTAACTTTAATTATTAATAAATGAAATAGTGGAGTGCAGGCGATGTGGACCAAGAACCACCGTGCCCGACTAGTACATGAGGAAACAAGTATTTTTTTCTTGCTTATTTATCTCTGTACCAACAGAGATGCTGTCGCTTCTCTTGAAATGTTCTTACAGAAAAGACAATCGATGGATAGATGGAGCCTTCGGAAGAAAATACAGATTAGCATTTTTCTAAACAGAATCAATCTTGGCTAACATGCCAACTCGGAGTCTTATGAGCACTACTTGAGTGATTTCAGTGTTGACGTTCACTTTGAAATTCAGTTTATACTACGGAAACAGATGACCTTTGGAAAAGAAAGAGTTTAATGACAGCTACAAGTGTCCTGCAAATTCAAACACACTAAACACCTTATGTATGAACAAAATTATATGGATATATGTTGTGATTTTGCATCATGCAAATATAGATTTCCAGATATCAAGAGATTGGTTAAAAAAAAAAAAGAAAAGAAAAAAAAAAGAAAAAAAAGAAGAAAAGAAAAAAAAAGAAAGAAAAGAAGAAAAGAAAAAAAAAGAAAGAAACCAGAAAACTACAGAGTTCAATATAAATGTCAATGAAGCCCTTCTCAGTATCTTCAATTGGAACTAATTGCTCTATTCTCAGTGATATTATAGCACTTAGAGAACAGGTCCAACATAGTATATTTTATTGTAGCTATTTGCAGTCAAGAATGTTTCGTTTAATCAATGAATATAAGGCAAGAACTCTAATTTACATTTTTTTCTATATCCTATGATGTTCCTAATGGAAGGTTTAGGTTTAATTATGTATTAAATACATATTACTTGAATTTTAGTAAGTATACAACCGTTTCTTTAATCCTAACATAATGTTAGTTCTTGTTACGCTATTGTTTAATTCAATGTATCGAAGTTTACAGACCGTCTTCTTACCCCATTTTATTCTCTACATTTAGTGTTTCCTTTAGAAACATATCAGGAGTGGGGCACCTGGGTGACTCAGCTGGTTCAGCACCTGACTCTTGGTTTTGGCCCAGGTCATGATCCCAAGATTGTGGAATTGAGCCCCCCGTCGGGCTCCATGCTGGGCATAGAGCCTGCTTAAGATTCTCTGTCTGTCTGTCTGTCTCTCTCTCTCCTTTTGCTCTTCTCCCTCTCTCTCAAATTAAAATAAAGAAATATATTAGGTGTATTAAGGTGCAATTTATATAAAGCAAAAACCACTCTTTTTTTTAGATGTACAGTTTTAAGAGTGTTGAAAAGTGTATACCGTCATAATCCCTACTATAATCAAGATACAGGATATTTACACCCCTCCCCCCACACACAAGCCTCCTTGTGCCACTTTGTAGTCAAGGTCCTCAACCCAACTCAAGCACCTGAAAATTCTATTTCTACCGCTGGTTTTACATTTCAAGAATGCCATACGAACAAAACCATATAGTATGTAGTCTTTCTTGTCAGGCTTCTTTTACCCGGTATAAGACTTTTAAGATTTGTCCATGCTTTGGGGCACCTGGGTGACTCCGTCGGTTGAGAGTCCGACTTGGGCTCAGGTCACGATCTCACCGGTTCGGGAGTTCGAGCCCCGCGTCGGGCTCTGCACTGACAGCTCGGGGCCTGGAGCCTGCTTCGGATTCTGGGTCTCCCTCTCTCTCTGCCCCTCCCCTGCTCACGCTCTGTCTCTCTCAAAAATAAATAAAGATTAAAAACATTAAAAAGAAAAGATTTGTCCATGATTTTGCACGTATTCATGGTCCACACCCTTTGGTAGCCCCATCGTATTTCATAGTATGGACGTACCCCAGGTTTATCAGCTCATCAGTCAACAGACATTTAGATGGTTTCTTGTTTGGGACCATTACAAATAAAAACGCCATAAAGATTCAGGCATAGGTCTTCGTGTAGTCATATGTTTTCATTCCCACTGGATAAATACCTAGAAGTGGGTTTGTGAGCCATAAAGTGTACCTTTAATACTGTAAGAAACGGACAAACCGATTGCCAATCTGGTTGTATCATTGTGCTTTCCCCCCATCAATATGCGTGAATACTGATTCCTCCACATCCTGGCTAAAAGTTGCTTTTGTCATTAAAGGAAAAATGTGGTATTAGTGTGCCAGGGCTGGTAAAATGCCCTGATTTTACCATGGTGGCTGAAACAACAGAAATGTACTTTCTCATGGTTCTGGAGTCCAGCTGTTTCCAGATCGAGGAGTCAGCAGGTTTGTTTTCTTCCTCGGGTCACCCTGCTCAGCTTCCAGATGGCTTCCTTCTGCTTGGCATCTCATAAGGCTTTTTTCTCTGTCCATGCACGTCCCAGGTGTCTCTCTGTATGTCCAAATGTCCTCTTCTTATAAGGACACCAGTCAGATTCTTCTGGAGCCCATCCTAAAAGCCTCATTTTAACATAACCACCTCTTTAAAAAGCCCTAGCTCCAAATACGTTTTTTGAGGCATTAAGAGATTAAGGCTTCAACATAGGAATTTGAAGGAGGTTGGGTCGCCTGGGTGGCTCAGTCAGTTATGCGTCTGACTCTTGATTTCGGCTCAGGTCATGATCTCATGGTTCGTGGGTTCAATGTCCCCACCCCCCCCACACACACACCAAACACATGCTGAGCTCTGCTCTGGCAGTGCAGAGCCTGCTTGGGATTCTCTCTCTCTCTCTCTCTCTCTCTCTCTCTCTCCCTCTCTCTCTGCCCCTTCCCTTCTCTTTCTCTCTCTCTCTCTCAAAATATAAATAAATAAATAAATAAATAAATAAATAAATCATTCATTCAAATAAATAAAATAAATCTTCAGGTTAGGGGCACCTGGGTGGCTCAGTTAAGCTTCTGACTCTAGATTTTGGCTTAGGTCCTGATCTCATGGTTTATGGGTTCGAGCCTCGCATCAGGCTCTACGCTGACCGCATGGAGCTTGCTTAGGATCCTGTCTCCTTCTCTCTCTGCCCCTCCCCTGCTGGCTCTCTCTTTCTCAAAATAAATAAAAATAAACTTTAAAAACAATGAAGGAGGCATAATTCAGCCCATAGCAGACACCAATATCATATGCAGTTTTATTTTCCAATTCCTCAACAAATACTGATATTGAGGATCATTTCAAGTGTTTGCTTGCACCTATGTCTATTTTTTAATAAAACGCATGTTCAAATCTTTAATAGAATATTCTATTGATGTTTTGAGGGGGTTTTTTGGTGTTGATTTTTAAAAGTTCTTTATGTGATCTGGATAGAAGTACCTGATCATATATGTGTTTGTTTGCAAAAAAACTTACCTATGTCAGTGGCTTATTTATTTATAATTTTTACATCGTTTCCCAATGAACACAAGTACTCAATTTTCATGAAGTTCTACTTATCATTTTTCTTTTATAGCGTATGATTTCATAGCTTGTGATTTTATATGTAAACTCTTCCTTAGTCTAAAATTAGAAAATTTTTCTCCATTACTTTCTTTGAGTTTTATAATTTGAAGTTTTACCTTTATATTCATGGCCCATCTTGAGTTAATTTTTCATGGGTTGAAGGTCATTTTTACATATGGATATCTGATTGGTCTCTGTAGAAAGGACTATTCTTTTTTCATTGAATTATCTTGACAATGAGTCAAAAAACAATTAACTAGCCATATATGTGTGGGTTTATTTCTGGGCTTTCTATTTTGTTACATTGATCTATGTGTCTATCCTTCTCCAATAACACATTGGCTTAATTACTGTAGCCTTACTTCAATCCTTGAAAATCAAGTAGTCTGTCCGTCATCTGCAGTCTTATTTTTTAAAAGTTATTTGTTTGTTTTAGATGTTTTACACTAACATGTAAACTTTAGAATCAACTTGCCAATTTCTACCAGGAATAAAGAGCCTGCCGGTATTTTGAATGTCCATGCATTTACTAGGTAGAATCATTTTAGAAGGATTAGGATCATAACAAGTTGAGTCTTTTGAAACATGAGCATGCTATATTTTTTCAAGTCTTTGTGCCTTCTTTAAATTCCATCACCAATATTTTCTACTTTTTGCCATGCAATTCTTGTATGTATTCTGCTGAGGCATCACTAAGTATTTCATGATTTTAATGCTGTTGTAACTGGCATTGATTTTTTATTTGAATTTCCACTTCTCCAGTTCCAGTAGTATATAGATCCAATCATTTTCTAAATTTTGACCTATAACCCTAAGATCTTGGTAAAACCATTTGTGAGTTCTATAGTTTTATTTATAGATTCTTTAGGAATTGTTATGTAGAAACTATACCATCGGTGAATGAAAACACTTTCATTTATTCCTTAACAATTTGTATGCTTTTTACTTCTTCATCTTGCCTCATTTCACTGGCCAAGACTTCTAGTTCAATACTAACTGGGAGTTCAAGAGTAAAAATCTCTACCTTGCTTCCCATCTAAGTGGGGAAGCAATTAATTCTTTCACTATTAAGTATACTAATTACAGTTTTTTTCAAGGATGCTGCTTATCAAGTTAAAGAAATACTCTTCCATTCATGGTTTGGTAACAGTTTTTATCATACATGGATGTGGATTTTATTCAGCTCTTTTTCCACACCTACTGAGGTTCTTTTTTTTCATTTTCTCTTTCTCTCATTCTCTCTCTTCCTCTTCCTTCTCCTTCTTCTTTCTTCTTTTCTCTCTCCCTCTCTCTCTCTCTCTCTCTCTCTCTCTGTATATGTACAGACTTCTATGTGTTATCATTGTAAGAATTCATCAGACAAATTCCTGACTCTATTTCAGGGTTAGAGACTTTTTGGTTTCTATCCCTTCCCCAATAGCAATAGATCTTGGTGTCTTGATTAGGGTTTTCTATCCCTCCTTCTTCAGGAGCAGGTCGCCAAAGGCAGATGGATTTTGCTATTATTCCACCCAAGAAGCATTGGATTCCTGCGGAAGCCCTATGGGTTGGGGCACGTGCAGCTCCTGCCCCAGTGACTTATCATTTTTTGCTTTATTGAAGAGAGGGAGAGAGGCCTACATCATCATGTAGGTGAAGCTTTTTGCCCGGCATAACCACTTCTTCCATACATGTTCCGTGGAGAAGAGCTCTCGTTGCTCTGTCTCTCATCTTTAATGTGGTTTCCTGGTAGAGGTCTGTGGGGGCAAAGCTTGGAAATGATTATGAGCTTCCCTTCTGCTATTCCAAATCATCACTAACCCACACTTGGCCTTTTTAAGAATGCATTGAATTTTTAGCTGACTTCTTGTTACCCACTCGTATGATGGACACATCTTTCTCTGTGCTCTACCAAATGTGAGATCATTGTGGTCCCATCTGTCATTGGAAGTTCTAACCTCTTTTGGTACTTTTGTTTCTTTGCAACTTCACTTCTCTGATGTGGTTAAGAAAACATGATTCTGTAGATTATCCTTCTTTTTCTCATTCTTGTGGGAGCAATATTGTTTTTTTATTTTTCATTTTTCTACATCCTAAGAATGCAAAGTCTCAATGACTGACAATTTTTTAAGTTTATTTATTTTGAGAGAGAGTTTGAGTGTGTGGAGTGGGGGAGAGAGAGGGAGAGAGAGAATTACTGCACTGTCAGCACAGAGCCCGACATGGGGCTCAAACTCATGACCCATGAGATCATAACCTGAGCTGAAATCAAGAGTTGGACACTTAACCGACTGAGCCACCCAGGCACCCCTCAACAACCACCTTTTGAAAAGGAGTTACATTATTTAAAAACAAAAACAAAAACTAGAAACTATGAACTGCATTTTTAAGTTTTAAAATAAAAAAGAGTGGACTAAAGTAAAATATGACCATGAAAAAGGGCATTTAAAACCCATATTGATATCCCAATTGTCTAGAAAACCGCCATCAATGAAATAAATCAATTATTAGGTTAAGAGAAGGTATAAAACACACAACCTACCAGTCTGCTGTCCTTGATAATGAATTGATCTTTAACTGGCAAAAATTGATGGCACAGAGATAAAACACAATAATGTGATTTCTCATAGTATATTATGATGACATATACATCAAGCAATGAAAATCAGCATCCCTTTCTATTGAGAAATATTTATTATAATGTTCACTATGGCCTAGGGCTTCCAATTTAAATTTCTTCTTAAAACACTGAAAGAATAAGTGTGAAAATAGAAAAAAAAACTTCCAAAAGATCTGAACCAAAATATAAAGGCTTATTTCTGAGAAAGGAAGAGTTATTTGTTACCTACTTTGGTCATGATGCAAATAGCATTGTTGCATAAAAAATTAAATCCTTCTGCTGCATTGTGACAGGTAAACAAAAACTAAAACAAGGGATTTATTGAAAACTATACGGACTTTTAATTCTAGAATAATCATAGCTCACTTGCATGTGAAGAAGTGATTGTTTCTTACGAATATCACATAAACATTTCATGCTGCTGAACAGTTTTTCCCAAATACCCTACAATTTTAAATTAAGAAGGAACAAGAAAACATAATGAATTAGACCTCAGGAAAATAACATTCATTTTAAACCAACTTCTACTTATAAATTTTGGAGGAATTTTTTTAATAGTGTCTGAAGGTTTCCCTAATTCACCAGTTAATCAAAACGTGTGTGTGTGTGTGTGTGTTTGTGTGTGTGTGTGTGTGCTTGAATTCAATTTAATTGTCTTGTTTCACATTTATTTTGCAGATTTGAAATGAACTTATTAATCTAGATCACTTACTTTAACATCTATGAGTCTAACAAAATTCTTATCCACTGGGACCTTCAATAATTAACTATACCAGGGGCGCCTGGTTGGCTCAGTACGTTAAGCATCAAGACGTCGGCTCAGGTCTTGATCTCGCGGTTTGTGAGTTCAAGCCGCGCATCAGGCTCTGTGCTGACCGCTCAGACCCTGGAGCCTGCTTCAGATTCTGTGTTTCATTCACTCTCTCTGCCCTTCCCCAACTTGTGCTCTGTCTCTCTCTGTCTCTGAAAAATAAATAAATGTAAAAAAAATAATAATAATTAACTCTACCATTTTTGAATACCATATTTTAACTGTCCTTCACCATCCTGGTGTCCCTACTCCTCTCTTTACTAGTTTAAATTGCAAAGCCAGTCACACTTTATACACATACATAATTCCCTGACTTTCACTGTACTGACTTCACAAAATCTGAATCCAAGAAAACCCAATGCTAACCCCTCCTCATTTGTGCCTAAGCAGTTGCATAACCAGAGAAAATCACAGAACCCCGCTGGCATTGCTGGACCATGAAATCACCTTCATTATTAATTTTGCATTTTATTCTCTACTCTCCCACATAGTTCTTTAATGACTGTTTTCTTTTCAACTCTCTAATCCCTCTTCCCCACTCCTCATTCTAGGCTTCCCTGGCTTCAAGGAAAATAGAAGCAAATAGGAAAAAACTACTTAATTTAGCAACAGCAAATGAACCAAATAGCCTAGGTCTATATCATTCTATTCTGCCTTTTCCTTCTGCTAAAGTAGGTCTCCTGACCCTTCTCCTAGTCCTGCCCTTTGTTTGCATATTGGATTCTTCCCACGTGCCTCCGTGACTGCTTTTGCAGGACAGCTTTCCTGTCCCTCCTAAGCATAAATGTATTCCTATTTCCTGGACTTTTTCCATCATCAGACAAACATACCACAATATCTCTCAGGTTAAAAATATGCACATGATTAACTCCCTGAAATACCACTTTGCCCTTGTAATTGCTACCTCATTTCTCTTGCTTGCTTTCATAGAAAAATGACTCCCAAGATCGTGACTCCAATATCCAATCATCTATTTGCCTTTCCCATTAAATACGCTGTAGGCATTCCAAACGCAGCTCGGCCACTGAACTCGTGGTTTCTCTTGTTTCACATTTCAGTAAATCAACCGTCACTTACAAACTGCTTTGGCCAAATAATTAGGATTCATCCTTGATCCTGGTCTTTCTGTCACACCACATGTCACATCTTCATGTCCAGAAGCAGATTTTCTTTTCCTTTCTACAAAAACTTGTCTTAACTTTGGCTTGTTTTCATGACCCCCCCCCCCCGCCCCCGCCAAAATTCTCTTCCAAGCTATCGTGTCGTCCTGTGTCAATGAACGTAATGCCTTCCTAACTAGTCTCCCTACTTCCACATCGCCTGGTAGTATTCACACATGATTTCCGAATGATATTCTTTTTTTTTTTTTTAAATACTTATTTATTTTTGAGACAGAGAGAGACAGAGCATGAACAGGGGACGGCCAGAGAGAGAGGGAGACACAGAATCAGAAACAGGCTCCAGGCTCTGAGCTGTCAGCACAGAGCCCGATGCGGGGCTCGAACTCACGGACCGTGAAATCATGACCTGAGCCGAAGTCGGACGCTTAACCGACTGAGCCACCCAGGCGCCCCCCGAATGATATTCTTAAAATATGAATTAAGTGATTTATACTCTCCCTCAGGTATACAAACAAACTACAATGGTTTCCAATTATTCATAGCATAAAATAAAAACTCCTTACTAAGTCTTAAGAGGGTCTCTGTGACATTATTCTATTTTGTTTACATTATTCCATCTGCCTTGTTTATGATCCTATTGACACCCTAGTCTTGTTTTTTGTTTTTTGTTTATTGTTTTTTTTTGTTGTTGTTGTTGTTGTTGTTTTTTTTCAAATACACCAAGCTTGTTCACACTTCAGAACTTCTGCACTTGCGTTTTCTTGGTCAGGAATACTTTCCAAGTCTTCACATGTTTTGATCCTTCATTTCAATTACATCTCTCATCAGGTAATACAACTGAGTTAAAACGGTCTGGGATTACGTCCCATAAAACAGTACACTTCGGTGATCTCTAGATCCTACCATGCTCTACTCCTTTGTAGTTGCTCTCACTCCCTGACATGGTATTTGTTGCTTATTTGTACATTTATTTACTGTCATTTGTTCACTGTCACTCCAATATGTGTTCCGTGAAGACAGGGACTTGCTCTGTCTTGTACACCGTCTTACCACCACACCCAGCCTAGTACCTGGCATGTGCTAGACGCTTATCAATATTTGCAGGATAAACGAACTACTGTATTTGTGTCCGAGAAGTAATAAAAATTACTACCAACTGGATAGCTGAAGTCAACAGAAATTTATTCTCTCATAGTTCAGGAGGTCAAAAAACTACAATAATGGTCTCAAAAGGACACAGAGGAAGAATCAATCCCATACCTCGCTCCCGGCTTCTGGTGGTTTCCAGTAGACCCTCGTATTTCTTATTTTGTACACACATCTCTCTTATCACTGCCTCCATCTTCATTCAACGTTCTCTGTGTTTTTTTTTTTTCAGATTGCCTTCCCCTTACGCATCTCTCTGTGTTCATGCTTCTGTCTTATACAAGTACAGCGATTATTGGGTTAAAGCTTACCCCAATCTTGTCTGGCCTCCACTTAATCACAACTGCAAAAATTCTGTTTCCAAATAAGTTCCAGGTTCTGAAGTTCTGGGTGGACATCAACCTGGTAGAAGAGGTGGGACATGATTCAACCGAGTGCAACTATATTTGTGTCATCGGATCATAATGATGAAAGGTTCTCCATCCGTGTCAGAATCATTTCAGAATGGCATGTCTTAGCATCATCAAAAAGTCCTGGGAAGAATTGCAAGTCTTCAAGGATCCTCTTGTACATCTTTTCAACCCATGTTCTTTCCTTCAAATAGTTCTTTTAGTTTAAAAAATATTCTTGTGGGGGTGCCTGGGTGGCTCAGCCGGTTAAGCTTCTAACTTCAGCTCAGGTCATGATCTCACAGTTTGTGGGTTCGAGCCCCGGATTGGGTTCTGTGCTGACGGCTCAGAGCCTGGAGCCTGGTTCAGATTCTGTGTCTCCCTCTTGCTCTCTGCCCCTCCCCCACTTTCCTCTCTCTTTTTCTCTCTCTCTCTCGCAAAAATAATTAAAAAAACATTAAAAATAAAAAAAATATTGTTGTGTGTTTCTATATTACATCTATTTGTGCTAAGTCGCAAGGACACATTAATTAGCAAGCCATAAATGGTGTCTGCTCTCAGGAAGTTGACAGTCTACTGGATTTTTCTCCATGACGTTAGCTACCACCTGAAATCCTTAGCTGGTATCAGTCAAATCTGCATTAGTAAATAAATGGCACATTCCAACTGAGCAATATGAAGAGAGTTTAATAAAAGAACGATTTAAAAAGTTGTAAGGCAGGTTTTAGGATAGCGATCAAGAAATAATACAGTACCACAGGGATAGTCGTAACAGAGATCATTTACCCTCCTTAGGCCTGAGGGGCAAAGAGGAGAGAGAGGGTGAAAAGGAGAACTCTTTGATAGTGTGTCCCTTATCTAGAAAACCGCTTCAGATTATAACCATGGTTCTTTCTATATGTTCACCTTTTATAAAGTGCCTGAGTTTACTGTGAGCAAGTTTCTCTCTTTATTTTGTAATAACCTAAGCTTCTTAAGTGGTTTGAGATGACGGTGTATAATAGAAAGTAGAAATAGTGAATAAAGCAACTTGGGAATATCTCTTTGCTATGTATAAGAGGAAAGAACCATCCTGAAGGTGGAATTGTTAAGTCATCTCTGAGCAACATACATCAAGACTGTTTATTGTGATGATATGGAAGGCAGAAGGAGGTGCGAGGGAAGAGGCACTTGCTTTTGGATTATAACCATCGGTGTGCGTGTGAATTTCTTCCGGCCATACTATATGAATAGATTTTTTTTTTACATTTTTTAACGTTTCTTTATTTGTTTTGAGACAGAGAAAGGGCAAGCAGGGCTGAGGGAGGGGAAGGGAGAGAATCCCAAGCAGGCTCCTTGCTGTCGATGCAAGACTCTGTCTCAGGAACTGTGAGATCGTGACCTGGGCCGACATCAAGAATCAGATGCTTAACCGACTGAGCCACCCAGGTGCCCCTTGTAGGAATAGATTTTAAGATAATTAAATGGTAATGTATCTTTTGCTGGTATTTTAATAGTATACATTTTAGAATCATCTAGAAGAATTGTGTTTATTGTACTTTATTGTTCTGTGTCTTATTTTGAGTTGAGCATTAAGAGAATACAGGATTTTAATTGTGACTCAGCCAACATTCATCTGGAGGTCTGATATCATTTTGTCTTTTAAGAAGTATTTGCCCCACAAGACGATGGATTACATTTCCTGTTTGTTGTAGTGTAGTGTATTCTTGATAATCAAACTCCTCATGGCTTTGAGACTTTGAACTACAAATAGCCATGATGTTAAAAGAAAAAAAAAGATAGATACTGCACTATCTAAGAAAAAATGCATACTCCTTTGAATAAATGCACACACACAAAATGACTGCTTGCAAATATGGAAATACCAGCAGAGACTAGAAGCATATACCAAAATATAGACTGCTTATAATCATGGATGATTTTGTGTTCTTTGATTCTTGTGCTTCTCAATTTTCCCTAATGTGCATATTTTAAAAGTTTAGGGCAGGGGCACCTGGGTGGCTCAGTCGGTTGAGCGCCCGACTTCGGCTTAGGTCATGATCTCGTGGTTCCTGAGTTCAACCCCTGCATAGGGCTCACTGCTGTCAACGAAGAGACTGCTTTGGATCCTCTGTCCCCTTCTCTCTGCCCCTGTCCCACTTACAAGCACTCTCTCTTTCTCTCTTTCAAAAATGAATAAACAGGGGCGCCTGGGTGGCTCAGTTGGTTAAGTGACCAACTTCGGCTCAGGTCATGATCTCATGGTTCGTGGGTTAGAGCCCTGTTTTGGGCTCTGTGCTGACAGCTCAGAGCCTGAAGCCTGCTTTGGATTCTGTGCCTCCCTCTCTCTCTGACCCTCCCCTGCTCACTCTCTCTCTCTCTCTCTCTGTGTGTCTCAAAAATAAATAAATGTTGTGAAAAAAAATTTTAATGTAAAAATTGAATAAACATTTTTTTAAAAAGTTGAGGGGAAAAGTATTAATTGAAGAAATTTAAAAAAAAATTTTTTTAATGTTTATTTATTTTTGAGACAGAGAGAGACAGAGCATGAACGGGGAGGGTGAGAGAGAGAGGGAGACACAGAATCTGAAACAGGGTCCAGGCTCTGAGCCGTCAGCACAGAGCCCGACACGGGGCCTGAACCCCCGGACCGTGAGATCATGACCTGAGCCGAAGTCGGACGCTTAACCGACTGAGCCACCCAGGCGCCCCTAACTGAAGAAATTTAAGGTCAAGAGTGCTTAAGACAAATGAGCAGGCTCTTGTAGGAGTATAATAGTACAGACTGCAGGGGGACATTGGGATAAACACATATTTTGTACACCATGGTGGGTAACAGTGGAATGGGAGTGTCATAAATAGAAAAGCTATGAAATGTTTGAAATACAGTTATGGTATTATTTTTTCTCTGAAATATTTTCTCCCTGCTCCTGCCATCTTACTGACTGGGGACCTTCCAAATTCCTCCCGTTCCAAATTCCGTTCCTTACTGCATCGCACGTTATCAGGTGAAAAGTAGTACATTAGGCTCATCGCCATCACTTTCAACTCCTCGTTCCAATGTAAGTAGAAACTTTCCAGGTCAGTGTAGGAGCCAGTTTCATCATCCTGCCTCTTAAGGCATTTGGGCTTGGACCCATCTCAAGTCCTGGGTTGGAAATTCCCATGCCTATTTCCTTTATGCAGGTATGGGAAATCAGGAAGGGAAGATGGTATTTCCTGGAGATGCATACTTCTTGGACCCCCCCAAAATGTGAGGAAACTTGGTACAGGCTCTTGTTGGCGTGCCTGTTTTGTATATTAATGACAGCGTCCCGTCTAGCACCACTTGGACGTTCTTTATGGGCAAAGAAACCCTAGGTAGGCTGCGACTCTTCATGAGGTAGTAATTGCAGAGTGGAGAACCGAGGCTTTAGCACCAGACCACGTGGGTTTAAATAGGCCAAATGAGAACCATAATAGTACCTAACATACAGACTAATAAGAAAGTTGAATTTGCCAACATAGGTTAAGTGCCCATCATACTACCTGAGCTGAATTAAGTACTTGATAAATGTTGATGATCAACCCTCATACTCCCATGTAAGCAAATACATTTAAAGAAGAGAAATTCTATCCATTCTGAATGTTTTAGCGTCACTCTGACTAGTGTTATTCAATCATTGTCATTGGTAATACAGATGTCCTATTATTGTTCTTTTGTTGTTATTCAAGAAGCTTTAAAATGTACATGTCTATATATACCTTTAGGCTAGAATCACACACACACACACATTCTATAATTATGCTATGCCTATGTATTATATATACTGTGATTCTAAATATGTATGTATACATATATATGTATAAGCATCGTTACACTTTTTTCGTTTACAGAGGAGAAATATTTTTAAAGACCTGTGTTCCTTTTTTTTAACGCTTATTTTTGAGAGAGAGATAGAGAGACAGAGCAAGAGTGGGGCAGGGGTAAAGAGAAAGGGAGACACAGAATCCGAAGCAGGCTCCAGGCTCTGAGCTGTCAGCACAGAGCCCGATGCGGGGCTGGAACTCGAACCGAACCGTGAGCTCACGACCTGAGCCAAAATCAGACGCTTCACTGACTGAACCACACATGTGCCCCATAGAGGAAAAACAATGACCAAGAAGTTAGAGGATTTACCCGAAGACGCACAGTTAGTGATGGATAGAAACAAATTCTCCATCTCAGAACACAATTGGTTTCATGCAAAAGTTTTCTCCTTTATGTTTATACGGAGGGTGATTGCTAACAGCAACATAAGTGCAAACCCTGGCCCTTCGGACACTTCTAGCAGACAGGAGCAGACCTTCACGGGGTTCCCCCCCTGTTCTCCAAATAGCCCTCAACAAAACAGTTTACATCAGTACTCAAGCAACAGGAAGTCTATTTGCCACCCATAGTCTAGATCAGGTGTTGGCGCACATTTTCTGAAAAGAACCAGTCACTAAATATTTTTGAGTTTGCAAGCCATATGTTCTCTGTGACAACTAGTCAACTCTGCCTTTGTAGTGTGAAAGCAGCCATAGGTGATATGTAAATGAGTAAAGGAATTAGCAAGGCCACACATAGCCTGCAAGGAGTTAGATATGGCTCCCCACCCCCCACCCTCAGATGATCTCTGGGGAAATGATCCAAAACCAATATTCCATGATGATTCCTATCTGCCAAAAGACTCAAAGCTTGCATACCAGGCTTCTGGCATACCCTTGCCAGAGTGATAAGCGTTATTCAAAGTACAGGTTTTTCATGGTTGAGAATGTAAATAAGGTGAAGTTTTACAAATCATGATTTGCAAGTAACAGAACCCTCAAATCCAACTGGCTGAAATAAAAGAAAATCGCCTGCCTTACTAATTGAACAGACAAGAGGCAGAGCTGTCTAATTTCAGGCCTGGATTGATTCAATAGTTAAAAAAAAAATAGTGAGCAAATAAAGAAATAAAGCAAATAGAGCACTAAATCAGAAAGAAATAACATCAATTACATTTCTGCCACAAAAGAGGAATTTATACACTAAAGAAATACTACAATAAAGGGAAAATGAAAGTGCTGAATTGCCATTACACCGACTCTGATCAAGTCCTTTTTCATTAAGAAACATTAAGAAAACTCTTGGGCTGCTCTCTTCAAAAAATTCTAGGGTAAGATTAAAATGTTCTATATTATTTATGCATAAAATGGAAGACCAGTCAACTTAGAATAAAACCTGGTCTTCTCTTCATATGGAAGTATAACATTTTTATAAACTATTTATTGGCATGGAAAAGCATTCATTGGTAAAATCCCAAGTCTACAGAACAAGAAAGAATAATACAGAATCATCTCAATATTGTGTGTGTGTGTGTATGTATATATCTATACCTATGCATAGAGACAGACAGATGCACAAACAAATTGACTTCTTTTTTTTTAATGTGTATTTGTTTTTGAAAGAAAGAGACAAAGAGAGCAGAGGAGGGGCAGAGAGAGAGGCAGACACAGAATCCTGAAGCAGGCTCCAGGCTCCAAGGTGTCAGCACAGAGCCCAATATGGGGTTCAAACCCACAGACCACGAGATCATGACCTGAGCCAAAGTCCAGCACTCAACCGACTGAGCCACCCAGCCACCCAGAATGGACTTCTTTCATATCCACCTTTTCTCTCCCTACAAAAGTATCCTAATCCTCTACTGGGGAATTCACACTTTCCCTATTATCAACAATCGAGTCTCAGAGGGATTAATTCCTAGAGCTAGGTCCTGATTGGTTTAACATACCCCAGTCCTCAATTCAAAATATTTATTTTGTAAGTAATCATTTTGATTATAATCAATAAAATGAGACAAAATGTTTCTTTTTCTTAATGCTTGTTTATTTATTTTGAGAAAGAGAGAGAGATAATGAGCTGGGGAGGGCAGAGAAAGAATCCCAAGCAGGTCCCATGCTGTCGGCCCAGAGTCAGAAATGGGGCTTGATCTTAGGAACCATGAGGGTATGACCTGAGCAGAAATCAAGAGTCGGACACTTAACCGACTGAGCCACCCAGGTGCCCCAGGAGAAGAAATGTTTTTTGAGACTTCTGAAGAGAAAGGAGTTTTCTTCTTTGCTGTTGTCTTGGCTTTTATTGTTGTTTGTTACTTTTATGGTGCTACCATGAGAAACACTTTCCACTTGACTTGCATAGGAAAAGAGTGAATTCTGAGGAACTAACAGCATCCATTTTCTAAGTATAAACTTAGAACTATGCTGTAGAAACTGAGCAGAGAAGTGGAGATAGAAAAAATAGAATGCTGGGCACAATTCTTTTATTCCTGAATCAATCCAAGCTTATAATTCAACAGATCTATTGCCTGTCTGTTCAGTTACTTGCCAGGTATTTTCTTGTTTTTTTTTTTTTTTTGTTTTTTTTTTTTGTTTTTTATTTAAGCACATTTGATTTTAGGTTTCTGTTACTTGGAAATTATGATTTGTAAAAATTCACTTGGTTTAAATTCTCAAAATAATGAAAACATCATGTCAATTACCATACATCGATTTTCTGGTGAATCTTCGTTTTGCGAAGCGTGTCTCTTATTCCATGTAGGAAACGCAGTGTGAAAACATCTGTTTCCCTAGACTTCCTGAGCATATGTAGTTTTCAGACCAATTACTGCACTTGAATTATTTTACCATAGGCTGCCGTTGCGTTGGCTGAAAAGCATAAATACGACGTAGCGGTATCCTGGTACTGATGCAAGTTATTTTATAAGGCTATAAACTTCATCTTTCTTTGCCTACATAACGATGATGATAATAAAGAGTGCATGCCAGTCTCTGTGAAGTTTTCGGTAAAATCAGCGCCTGCAAATTATTTTGAAGTGCAGGAAACTTTGGATTTATGAAATATTTATGAGAAATCACATCATGTCTACAGCGGTTCTCAGCTGTGACTGCAGCATATGGTTTATAAATTGAAACAGGTGTGGGAGAACAGGTGGTCACAGCCAAGCCAGGGAAGAATTGGAATTTACCGTGGGGAAGCAACGTGATAAAATACCACACGTTGAAGGCAACTTGCCGATGTGGTGGCAGCAACCTAAAAGATGCTCACAGGGGCACATATATATGACAGCACTTGAAATGAAAGTGTTCACCTACTCAGGTATCACATATGGAAACTGGGAAGCGGTGGGTGTCATTTCCCATGGTGAGTGAATGCAAGCGAATCTTCGTCCTGAATGTGGATAGTTTGTGCATTGATTGCATTAAAAGAGAGAAAAGTAAACACTCGCCCTTAACTTCTCTCAGTACAAAACTGGTCCAGATGAGGTCTAGAGCCATTTCATGCATGCTATCCACGTTATTTCACAGGTTAGCACCAAACAGACTGTCCTGAATCCACAAACTCCAAGCATGAGAAAATATTCCCTTTTTTTAGAAGGCGGTGGTCTAATGCCCTGTTATGTCACAATCACTTTTAAGATTAGCCATTTTTATTGTTTACTGAAGAAAGGTAACAGAAGATCATATTTACAAGTTTTAAATCTTCCTCCCCATTGCCGGTACCTTATTCTCTCCATTCAGTCAGAACTTAATAGTCCATTCTAAGGGAAAGGAATTGAGATACAGGGGTTTAAAAAAAAAAAAAAAAAGTGTTTCTAGCTGGATTTGGAGTGAGCACTTACACTTACATATGAGCTTTTATCACCTTCTGGAAATTCACAAAGTTCCAAATCAAATATTTTATGGGATTGTATTCAAGACATCCCATCAAATCTAGGGACTACCTTCTCTTCCTTATCCTTGTTCTTGTCCATACCCTGGTATTCATTCAAGTGAGAAGGGCATCGCTACCTCAACACATTGTGCAACATCTCGGGAAAATTGAACTGCCTTTCCTGGTTTCAAATTCTTTCTCCAAGGACACAGTCAGTGAAGCGCCTGACCGCAGCTCAGGTCATGATCTCACAGTGGTGGGTTCAAGCCTCGCGTAAGGCTCCATGCTGGCGGTCCATCCGGAGACTGCTTGGGATTCTCACTCTCTCCTCTCTCTCTGCCCCTTCCCCACTTGTGCTTTCTCTCTCTCCCTTTCAAAATAAATAAACTCTAATTTCCTAGTTGGTCTACTGTAACTAGAAGGGTTAATTTGGGGAACAAAAGGAAACAAGTCAGAGTGGAAAGTAAATCATCATGTACTCCACTGACTGAATGAAACACAAAAGCGGATGTAGTGGACACAAACCATCAAGTTCACCCCAAACACGCGCAGGAGCACACACACACACGCGCGTGCGCACACATACACACACACACACACACACACACACCCCTGCAGTTTTGGGACTAAATAATCCTCTTTCTGACTGCTGGGGATTTAACAGCTGACAGCCCTTTTGTGACCTCTGTTCCCAACAATTGCCCCAGGATAAAGAGAGCCACCTTCCTAAAGGTAACACCCCCTTTTTGGATGCATCCCACATCCAATGAGGAAACAACTCTGCAGGGCTCTTCCAGCTCCAGAGTTGGTCTTGGCTGGACCTCTACGCAGCCTAATTCTCCCTCTACCGATTCTCGCACTGTCCGTTTTATCACAGATGTTGGTTTATCGAGGGCACTACCTGATAAGTTTCCTGCACACAAATCTCTGTCTCAGAAGCTAGGAAACACGATCTGAAAAGTTAATGCCAGAAGGTCCAAGGAAGCAAACTGGATCACCTACTGGCCAGCTGTCAACTAGAAGCCCTTCAATGGCAGCGGGCAGAGGACTGATAGATTTTGGCACACAGTGGCATTGAAATTTGTTAAAACTTTTTACTGCTGGGGACTGGTATGTGCTGGAAGGGAGAATGCACAGATGGAAGGAATGCACCAGTCTTTTAAGACGCATGTAGAAATAGTATTTATAAAGGCAATAGAACTGGATTACTACTTTGAGGGAAATTGATGATTCGGAAAGAAAGAAAAAACATGAAAACCTAAGGGTAAGCAATAAAATCCTAAGAGATCTTTGGCAATATGTAAAAATTGTCCCATCTTATAAAACCAGAGGACAGAAAACTCAAATTTAACTTAAAAGTAGCAGAGGGCACCTGGGTGGCTCAGTCATTTGAGTATCTGATTCTTGGTTTCAACTCAGATCATGATCCCAGGGTCATGGGATCAAAACCATGTCAGGCTCTGTGCTGAGCGTGGAACCTGCTTAAGATTCTCTCTCTCCCTCCCACTGCCCCTCTCCCCAACTCATGCTCTCTCTCACTCTCTCTCTCTCTCTAAAATAATATAAAATAATAAATACATGAATTAATTAATTAAATTAAAATTAAAATTAAAGCAGAAACTCAGAGAAGGTTGAGAAGGTTGAGTTCTTATTCCCAACAGGTTTGCTGTTCCAATCGGGTTTCCATATAAAATACGGAGAGCTATGGAGTTGAGTAAAAGAACATGTTGTCCCTATGAACAAGATAGAGATACGAGAATATTTCTCAATCTATGCAAACAGAGGAAATCAGGGATGAATGATCAGAAAATTGAGAGTAGCTGTCCCAGCAAAAAGTTGCAGTACTTTGCCTAGTTTCTGAATTCAAGCCCATTTTGGGGCCCGATAAACATATACTGAAGCTGTCTAGTTTCCAGAAGGAAGGACCTTACAACACTATGACAAGAATATGCGGCCATCATTCCCCTGTTCCTTTTTCAAAGGCACCTTCAGAACTGACTTCAGAAATTATGTAGTAGGGAAAGCAGAATACCCAATGATACTGAGGACTGTCATATACAAGGTCCAAACCGGCATTAATAACCAAGGACCTAAAGTATCATCAAGCCCTTGTGTTAGAGTAGAGGGTTATGGAGCCCAGATAATACATGGAATCTTGGCCCAGTCTGGTTCACAGTGGGTCCATTTCATCCATGAGCCCACCTGGTAGTCATTTCCCTATACAAGTATAGTTTACTATGTCCCCAAATATAAAATGCAATGGATATACGTGATAGTTAGCAGGTCTCACATTGACTCCTTGCCCTGTGGAATAAGAGCGATCATTATGGGGATAGTCAAATGGTACCCTCCAAAAGCATCCCTTTCCCAGCCAAACAAGACAAATTTAAAGCCATATCACGTTTTGGAGGGAATGGTAGAGATTGGTGCTATTCTGTGGGTAGTGATGCCCATTCTGTCTCCACGTAATTCGTCTCTCTCAAGTTCCGGGGGGATTCTGGAGGATGGCATTGAATACTGCCATCTCAACCATGTACCGACCTCAACTGCAGTTGTGTGGTGTGAGGAAAAATTTGCTAGATCCTCGTAACACAACCTTAGGTACAGAGTATGCAACCAGGGATCCTGCAAACATATTCTATTCTATCCCTGTCAAGAATAAAGACCAGAAATAGTATTCCTAAGTGTTCACTTAGAATCGACAATAGTATACAGGTATCCCCTACTTTTCAAAAGTTCACACGATGCCATTTTGCTTTGACAAAATACCTACATTAGTACCTATGTTCGCTAACTGAATGAAGTTCAGAAAATATTTGTATTTTATGTAAAAGGGTGAAAAGCGAAAATAGCATTCAATGTTAGTTTTGCAGCGAGCCATTATAGAGGAGGCCCACACCAGGAACAACAAGAGTGGCACCCAAGCTTATTCCCTAGGAACTACATTCAGCATCTCGACATCAAGCTGCCATAGCTATGAGCTGTGTCTGTGAGCCTCTGAGCTTTAGTTTGATTTCCTTTGTGCATCTGTTAGCAAGGTATGTTGTAAGGTACCAGAAAAGCCTAAGGAGGGTTCTTTTTGGAGTCTGGGAACACTAAAAAAAAAAAAAAAAAAAAAAAAAAAAAAAAAAAAAAAAAAAACCCATATAAATTTTTTTGCTTTACAGAGTGGAAATCTCACAGATAAATGACTTTATTCTAATGAGACCAGATGGAGAAGTGACAAGAGGTCGGAATTCTTGGCAGGCAAATATACTGCAGGTGATATGAGATAATTCCTGTGAATATTTGGAGGTGGGCTATATTAGCGAGGCTTAGGAAAGTTCTGGAGTTCTGGGGCATGCCACAACATCATCTCCAGTATAAAGGATAATGCTTGTTATACTCTTGGGTTGTAGAGGTAGGATATTTCAACTCTGGGAATACTATTCCAATCCATAAATGCGCCCAACTTTGAGGAAAGCCTAGAAAGAGTATGCTCTCGGACTGTGGTGCACGAAGACCTGCCAATATGACCAAAATGATCATGTGACCTAGAAGAATAGTACTAGAGGTATTTGTGTTGGGAAAAAAGGGTTGTGTGTGGCATTAATGGCAAGGCCTAAAAGAAGAATCGGTATAAAATGTTAACATTCTGGATAAAGGGAGAGAGAGAGAGAGAGAGAGAGGAGATTTATTGCAAGAAACCAGCTTATATGACTTTGGGGGCTGGCTATCAGACCACCAGGAAGGATAACTCAGAACTTTCAGGCAGAAGCTGTGGCTTCAATCCTCCAGGAGAATTTCTTCTTCCCCAGGGAACTCTCAGTTCTGCTTTTAAAGCCTTTGAATTAATTAGATCTAGCACACCCAGATTATCTAGGATAATCTTTTTTACTTAAAGCCAACTGATCATAGATGTTAATTACATCTACAAAATACTCCCAGAGCTACAGCTAGATGAGCATTTGATTGGATAATATGGGACTGTGGCCTAGCCAAGTTGATGCATAAACTGACCATGAAGCTTGGCTTTTGCCAGGCCCACTGCTTCATAAGGTCAAGTGTATCTAACAGTAATCCATTATAGTATAGACATGCTTCATTCAGAATTACCCATGAGCAGGTGACCAGGACCTCTATGTCATCCACCACTATTTAATCAGCATCTCACATTTAAAGGAATTTGCCTGTAATCCCACTGTGGCTCTAAAAAACATCAGTGGGGGGAAATTCTCTCATTGGATAATTATTCAGATGGTTGACCTGAGCATTTGCTTTATGTAGAAAGAGATGTGTCCACTTTTTACAATGTATATAGACTTAAAAACACTGGTGGGCAACTTGGCTAAGGAAGAAGGGACTTGGAAGGTTTGAGATGAGAGCACGATGAAGTCTGTGACTTCAGACACATGGGAAATAGGCATGAACTGTGACCATTTTTCTATCACATGTCAACACATATCAGAAAATATCTACCCTAGAAAAGCGCTAAACAACCAAATAGATTGACTGAGTCAGTTGTCAGCATCCATGCACTGTCCATCAGCCACCTCGGTGCTGGCACAATGTGCCCATGAACTGAGTAGCCATGGCCACCATGGATGTTTGTGTCTAAGAACATGGGTTCCCTCTGTCACTGCTGCTGCTAAAAGTCCAACTGCCAGCAAATAAGACAGATGCTAACTCCCCAATATGGCATGATTTCTCCACGAGTCCAGACAGCCACTTGGTAAAAGACTGACTCCATTAGACGTATTCTACTCTAGAAGGAGCATCAGTTCTTTTTGACTGACACAATACATATACTGAGTATGATTTTGTCTTTCCTTCCAGAAGGGCCTAATCCAGCACCACTATTCAAAGACTAACGGATCACTATTCAAAAACTAATAGTCTACTATCACAGGATGTTAAATACCTTTGCATTAACCAAAGAGTTGGACATGGGCACATCAATGTGGAATCCAGGTTCCTGTCACATGCTTTACTACCTTGAAGCTGCCACCTTCCCAGTGATTGCCCTCATCTAAAGAGAGTCACCTTCTCCAAGGTCATACTCCTTACTTAGGGCAGCCTTTAGTCTGTGCAAGAATACAAAGACCCATGGGCTGGCTAAAACTTTATTATTACTCATCACAGCCCAACATCTCCCCCCTGCCCAATCTTGCTTTATTTATTCCTTCCTCATCATCGGTGATTCTAAGAGTGACACTGAATAACGTTGCTGCATGTAAATTTCTATCTCAAAGTTTGCTTCCTGGAAAACCCAATCTGCTACAGTGGACCTATACAAAACTACCTAACCTACTCATAGGAAAAAAAAAAATACTTAGCCTCTAAGAAATAGATCTTATGTTAAGTGTTCTTAACATAAAAAAGGTAATATGACAATAATAATTACGAAGGCAGGAGGAGGAAATTTTTGGAGATGATGGATTTGTTTATGGCGTAGATTATGATGATGTTTCCCAAAAAAGAGCCTTAAAATTTTAAATAAAGTATTAATTCTTTTAATTTAAAAAAAAAAAAACTAGCAAATAACTTTGTCGTGTTGTTTACTTACAGGTATAAACAAGTTATTCTCTTAGTAGGCATGAAAAATAGCATGCAATCTTTTACAAAGAAAGTAATTTGTAAAGTAGTACCCTTTAAAATGTTAGTTTCATGAGGAGTAAATTATCAAATTTTTGAATTTAAAACACATTAGGCATTGATTAGCATCTACAAGTCCCAGGACTGGGGTCATGCAAATGTGTAAACTAAGCCTTTATGCAGCACGCGCACACACAGGAAACCCCCACAAAAATAAAAATAGTTACAACATATCGACTATGTAACATGTGTCCATCAATATCACCTAAAAGTGTTACATAAATCATATTATTTATTCTTCAGGGTAACAGTGAAATATATGAGAAAGTTGAGGATCAGGGGCGCCTGGGTGGCTCAGTAGGTTAGGCGTCCTTCTTCGGCTCAGGTCATGATCTCACGGTTCGTGAGTTCAAGCCCCGGGTCAGGCTCTGTGCTGACAGCTCGGAGCCTGCTTCTGATTCTGTGTCTCCCTCCCCTCAGCTCCTCCCCTGCTCACACTCTGTCTCTCTCTCAAAATAAATAAAGATAAAAAAAAGAAAGAAAGAAAGAAAGAAAGTTGAGGATCAGAAAGGTTATACAATTAGCAAGTAACAGAACTGACATTATAATTGCAGCCTGCCAAAATCTGAACCATGCTTTGAACTCTTACACAGCAAATGTAATGAGAGAGAGCAATACAATAAAAATAATTAAAATAGAAAACCCAGAAAACCATGATTAGGTTATTGAATAAAATTCACAGTTGAAAAAAAAATAATTGAAATATATACACTCTGCAATCCAACAGAATACAATGTACACTTGTATATACAATTCAGTTTATGAAGTTTATGAATTATTTTTCAAAATTTGTCACAAGAAGCCTTCTATCTTACAAAGACAAAAGCAGAGGTTCGTAATTGCTTTTACCAGTAATTTATGTACTTGGAGGGTTTTAAACTCAGCATCTCAAAAATAGTCACATTTTGATATATTGTGTGCTTGCTGAAATATTAATTCTTTGAACACCCAGTCTAAATTTTCACCAGCCAATTAACATCATGCTACGAACTTGCATCTCTCTCACAGCTGAAAAATAAACAAAATTTATCACTCATTTACTTCCTACTTCAAATAAACTAAAATATACTTCTTGAGACATGTTTGTTGGGTCCAAAGGTCTCTTATGACTTAAGTTAAATAATGTCTCTAGAGATTGAACAAAAATGTTTACTAAAACTCAGATGTCTTTATAAAAACCCTAAAGTGTTTTGGGGTTTTCATGCAATGGCCTTGAATTTCACACTTCACAAATGTGTGGTAAACACATTGCATTCTAAAAGAATACCAAGCGTATTTCAACCATTGTTAACTCTTCACAATCTTTCCTTGTGTGTATAAGGCAGAATATTATAGGTGACAAGCCACCATCATGAATAATTCTTGGCTGCTGGGGGTTGTGTTTTGATTGTTTCAATGGTTAGTTCTTCACGATGAAGAAGTTAAGTCATGGTATCCCTACTAATTTATGATGATAAATTACTCCAAATTCTACGGTTTGATCCAATGATAATTCAGCAGTTTTTTATTGAATTATTTTACACCAGGTGCTCTCCTGTAAGTTATGGGTAAAATATTGAAAAAACTACGCAAGTCCTGCCTTCGTTAAGATTATGTTCTAGTTTGATGGAGTGGTAGAAAATAAAGGAAAACTCAAATTTCAGATTCTGATGAGGACCTACAGTGACTATGAGCATGGTGATGTGGAGAAAACAAGGCATTAATTGACTTCAATCTTAATCTGTTCTGAACTTTAAGTTCTACTTTTATATCCAAGAACTCACACGAGAAATTGTCACCTTTGAAACCTCACTCTGGATACCCTCCAGTAGTATTTTTTCTTTAATTTTTTTAACGTATATTTATTATTGAGAGACAGAGAGACACAGAGCATGAGCAGGGGAGGGGTAGAGAGGTAGAGGGAGACACAGAATCCAAAGCAGGCTCCAGGCTCCGAGCTGTCAGTACAGAGCCCGACGCGGAGCTCGAACTCACAAACTGTGAGATCATGACCTGAGCCGGAGTCGGTCGCTTCACCAACTGAGCCACCCAGGTGCCCCTCCCTCAAGTAGTATTTTAAGGTGACACGTGAGACGTTTATTACTTTGCTAGTGACTATGTAAAATAGCATAGACTGGGTGGCTTAAACAACAGACAGTTATTTTCTCACAGTTCCGGAGTCTGGAAGTTCAAGATCAAAGTGCTGGCAGGGTTTGTTTCTTCTGGGCCTCTCTCTTTAACTTCCAGATAGCCACTTCCTCTTGGGCCCTCACACAGTTCTTGCTCTGTGCACACATATCTTTGGCGTCTCTTTTCGTGTGGCAAAATTTTCTCTTCTTACAGGACAGCAGTCAGATTAGATTACAGCACACCCTAAGGGCTTCATTTAACTCAATCACCTTGTTAAAGGCCCTATCTCCAATATTCTGAGGCCCTAGGGGTTAGGGCTTTAGCGTATAAATTTTGGGAGCGGATACATAATTCAGCTCACAGCAAAACCCGATGGGGTTTTTGTTGTTAGTATTTTTGTTCTGTTTTTACAATCAAGCAGAAGCGCTTCATGAAGGATAGGGGGATAACAGGGGATTTAGTGGAAGTGAGGAATACCAGGAACAAACTCATGCGTGCGTCAGCACAGAAAATCAGACTTTTCAAAGACATTCTATGTTTATTATTCTGTACGTTTTTTGCAGCTAGCATTTGGCTTGAATGATGTCAGACACAGAGTCCCTGAACATCTAAAGTTTAGGTTATACTCAACATGGAGGCATTTCAGCTATCGAAGTAGCCTTCACCATATACAACGTCAACTGGTCAAGTTAGAATGATAATATGAATCAATCCTTATCTTTAAGCAGGACCAAGTCTGAGCTAACACTTGTTACTTAGGATATTTTAGAACTGAAAGACCCTGGAGGGTCCTAAAGCTTAATGATTTCCAAATTGTACTCTGCAGCTCCCGCAGAGGAGCCTTTCTCAACCCCCATGAATTAGAGAGTTCCACAAATTATCTCTTTTACATATTGGGATTCTAAGTGAGCTTCAATTTGAAGATATAGCCCCATGGTTAGTCGTCCAAAAGCATGCAATGGTATGAAGGCATTGAATGTTCCAGTAGCCTTGTTTTACTACTCAGGAAATTGTGTCCCAGAGAAGTTGGCTGGCTATCTAAATTCAGACAACTAGAAAGAAAAAGACCCAAGCTCGAAATTGAGGTTTTTCTTAAGTCTTAATGCTAGACCAATGTTTATTCAATTCTACCGTTCTGCACTTTGCTCTGTTACAGAGGTGAAAATGGACCAACGTCTTTTGGAGGCACCTGTAACTATACTAGGAGACATGTGTGGATGTGTGCATGCATGTGCACACGTCCATATACATGTGTATAAACATGTATGTAAATATTGTATACACATTTATATGCATATGCATATATTTATATATGCTCAGATGTGTAACTAAATATTATACACTCACGTTATAATGCTTATAACACTATGAGTTTGGAGGTACCCTCTCTGTTTTACAGATGCAGAACCTGAAGCTGAGAAAGATGAAATAACCCTCCCTAGAATATAGGTAGTGATTAGAGGTAGCGGCAGAGTTACGATTTGAAGTCAGAACTATCTGACTTCAAAGCCCACATCTTGTTTCTCTTTCAATGTATTACCTCCTCAAATGATAAAACTCCAGTTCTCAGGTTCCGGTTACTTTTTGGACGTGACTCTATATGGCACAAGCATGAGCTGTGTTTCTGTAATTATGTGACTGCAAATAGGACTTAAACAAGTTTTCCCCACTTTTGAAACTACTTTCCAGAATAGTTCATGGGTGTTGACCTCAACTAGTTGAACCAACTAGCCGAAATATAAATAATTTTACAACACATTAAAACAGAGAAGATAGCTCCCGATCCAAAACTTTCCACGTTCTCAGTAACACAAAGTCAAGACTCTTAAAATAGGACCGTTCCAGCTGGTTTTAGGCCAAACTTCCAGCTTCACAACCTGCCCAATTTACAAGGCAACATTGTTCATAAGAAACATTAATACCGAGTACCAAGTTCATCATTCGTAATCGAACTGATGCGATACTCAGCCGGCCATATCAGAACCCCTGGTGAGACTTTCAAGCCAAGTGATGAAGCAATAGGAAGGAGAGTAGGAAGCAACAAGCGAAACCAGAGGAGAAGGCGTTGCCATCTGGCCTGTCTGATGTCTCCTTCATTCTCCCATGACCATGGCTGCTTGATGGAGTGAAATAAGCTGGAGGGAATTGGGGGAGGGGCCGTGGAGAAATGAAAGGTCACATTCCCTACGCAAGGGACTCACTCCACTGGTTTGTGTATCTCCTGACGTTGAAGGGTTAATGATCACTGAGTTATACGTGAGGCCAGCACACCTGTGAGAGGGATTGGTGCCAGGCGGGTCAAGCATAGAGAGTGTGTAGAAATCGACGGTCACACATAAACAGAGCAAAACAAAAGAGAATTAAGTGGCAGGTAATTTGTTCTCAATGGGAGGGATTAGAGCAGGGAGAAATGAATTCCAAATCCATGCATCATCAGTTATCGGCTATTTTATGACAGAAGTAGGACCTGATGAATTTATGCCTGACTCTGAGTTTTAATCTTTTCATGAAGTAGAGACTCTTTTCACACATTCCATATAGGAAATATTAGAGTTATGTCAGTGTTTCTCAACCTCTGCATTAAATCCACATGAGGCCACATAGTTCTTTGTTGTGAGGAACTGTCCTGCATATTGGAGGATGATTGGCAGTATCCTTGGCCGCGACCACTAGATTCCACAAGCAACCCCTTACAGTCTCAGCAACCAAAAATGTCTCCAGAAATTTCCCCTGGGGGAAAAACTCACCCCTGATTGAGGATCACTAGTCTAGGTCATCCAAATCAATGAGTATACAAAGTGTTCCAACCACAATCAAATTGTCCACCCATAGCAAATCGGAGCGTAATAATAATATATACCCTACTAGGTATTTATGTGTTGGCCTGATGGCTCATTAGGCTAGAAAAATATTGAGTTTGAGTTTAGCAATGGCACCCATATTCATTTCCAGAGCTAGACCGTCATAGGTAATGAATAAAATAGATTCTCTCCCAAGAGAAAATTCACTGTGTTTGTCCTCTTCTTTCATAAAACAGGAAAAAGACAACTCGCTGAGGTATGATATGGGCCCAAATTTTGATATTTCTATCCTCTATCCTCTTTTGGATCTCTCTTTCTTTCTCTCTCTGTTGAAAAAAAAAAAATGAAGAATTTTGTATAAGTAATAGTTCCATTTGTGCAATTTGCGTCCTTGGCAGCCAAATCAGGAAGTTAATATTATAAGATTTTTCTAAACCTTATACAGCCCTACCTTCTCACTTTTCAAAATTAACTTTATAGTTGTAATATTTCAAGAGTCTGTTATGGTTTGTATATATTTTAATTTTTTTTATTATATTCTTACTAAAAAAAACATTCTAGGTCAACACTTTAGTTCACTGAAATTCAGATTTTTTTAAATTAAAAAAAAGATGTTTTTAATGTTTATTTATTTTTGAGAGAGACAGAGACAGAATGCAAGTGGGTTAGGGGCAGAGAGAGAGGGAGACACAGAATCCGAAGCAGGCTCCAGGCTCTGGGCTGTCAGCAGAGCCGGATGCGGGGCTCGAACTCATGAGCTATGAGATCATGACCTGAGCCGAAGTCAGACACTCAACCGACTGAGCTACCCAGGTGCCCCACAGATATTTTTATACTCAAACACATGAGGCTTTCAGCACAGCAAGGTGAATTCAACAGCAACAGCCAAAATACGTCCTGTGCAATGTGAAAATGATCTGCCGTGTGGGAACACTCTCAATACAGGGAAATGTGCCTCTGCTGATATATAGATAGCATTTTAAAATGTTCACAGAACCACTCTTCGAAAATGTTCATGCTAGCACATATTTTTAATTATTCTTTAATGTTTAGGAGAAATAAACGCGTGCAATAATATTTTGTTGATTTCTTAAGTCAAAATGGCAAATGAAATTTTGTTAATGGGATAAAAATTTAATAAAATTTTGTTAAATACCTTTATAGAATGCCGTCGCTTAATTTGCTGAATGAATTAAGGCAAATGAAACCTCTGAGCTACCTTACTCTAAGGTAAATGCAACCCAGTGACAGTCAAATACAATGTGTTTATTTCTAATATGAAATGAAACCAAATTTTGAGTCTATGTGTGAAAATGGTTTCCATGAGGGAAAATTTTTACTGAATAGCTTGCAATTGCCAGGTAGAGCGATAGATGTATGTATATGTGCATGTGTGTGTGTGTGTGTGTGTGTGTGTGCACAGACATGCTTATTAAGTATATCAAGGTGAGCTTATGAGAAGTAGTATTTGATGACGGTGATTGACTCTCACCAAATGTGAGGGGTTTTTTTTCTTCCAGGACAAACATTGAGACTACATTTCTGATGCTTCCTGACAAGATTCAGTCTTATGTTTGAGTTTTGTCCAAAGGGGTACAGGCAGAAGTGTTGAGGTTCTTAGAGAACTTGCCCATAAAACTTCCTGCAGAATTCCCTCTTTTGGCTGACTGGCTGGCTGGATGCAATGAATCCAGAAGACTAAAACCAAAAGACCACAGAACGCCTAAATGGAAGAAACCTGGGCTATGAATGACCGTGCGCCCACCACCCCCCAACTCCCTACTGTATTAAGTTATGATGGGAACAAGAAACACACTTTTGTTCTGTTGATCAGCTGAGATTTGGGGTTATTTCTTAGTGGCCTCTGGAAAATGCTGCCAGTGCCTTGCCCATGTCCCCAGCCTTTACCATGTAAGAGATCTCCAGCCTGACTTCTAACTGCCCAAAACTTGCATTTCTTCTTTTCTTTTCTTTTCTTTTCTTTTCTTTTCTTTTCTTTTTTCTTTTCTTTTCCCTTTCCTTTCCTTTCCTTTCCCTTCCCTTCCCTTCCCTTCCTTTCCTTTCCCTTCCCTTCCCTTCCCTTCCCTTCCCTTCCCTTCCCTTTCCTTTCCTTCCTTTCCCTTCCTTTCCTTTCCCTTTCCCCTTCCCTTTCCCTTTCCTTTTTCTTTCCTTTCCTTTTCTTTCCTTTCCTTTCTTTTCCTTTCCTTTCCTTTCCCTTCCTTTCCTTCTCTTCCTTTCCTTTTCTTTTTCAAACAGAAGGTTGGCCACCAAACACTTCCTGCCCAGAAATTCTATGGAATTAACAACCCCATCTCCCTAGAACCTCTCAACCAATGACAGCTGGAATTTTATACAAAATTCCCCCTCTCTGTGGACCCTTCTGTGGGATACCTCTGAAGCAAGTCTTACCCCCTGATCCCTGAATTTCCAGAGCAGGATTAAGCTTTAGTGACCCAGTGTGGCTGCTGGCTAAATAATACCCTTTGCTGGATGCCTGCCACCCCTACCTCTTGTATCCTTGCTCCTCTCCAGACCACATATACTCAAATCCTTGCCTGGAGTCTGCTTTGTGAAAACCCAAACTAATGCAAACATTTAACCGTTCCAGACAGCTATAGAGTTTTATATCTGGAAACACATGGGACCAATATGGCCTGAAACTCTCCCTTCCTAGCTTTATAGTCAATGGTATTTTAATAGCATTGTATGGTGACAGATGTTAGCTACACTAATGGTCAATGAGCATCGCATAATGTATAGAGTTGTTGAATCACTATGTTGTACGCCTAAAACTAACACAATATTGTGTGTGAACTATACTTCAATTCAAAAAGAAATTCTCTAAAGGCTCGCATTTTCTCTGAAACATATGAGCAATAATAGTAATTATTTAATAGTGTAGTTATAAAGACTAAGGGTGATAAGAATGATAACTTTATAAGGTGTCTAGTATTCAGTGAATACTGGCTAAATAAATTATGTCGTTGTTTTCATAGCTACATAGTTAAATAGTGGTGAACGTGGTATTTGAACTCAGTGGTATCTTGCTCATAAGCTAGAATACTTTTCCCCATGTTATGCTAACTGATGATAACCATGCATTACCTAAAGTCCTTTCTGAAATGTCTTAGTTCAGTTTTAATTTTTGTCCTTTGTATCAAAGCTGTGCATGTATATAATTTAGAGTCAGTTTAACAATGTTTGTTTTTAGAAAGAGTAACTGCCATCCATCCCCCAGCTTGATCCCCCCCTCCCCAAAGACAACCACTTTGATTCTATTGGGTTCTAATTCTTTTGAAATTTACCTTTATTTACTTATAGGGCATGCCTATATTGCTATCTAATGATTTTGTGTTAAGCATGAGCTATTGATGTCCCATAATGGAGAATGAGGTTTCAGCTGCACCCATCGCACATACACGTCCTTCTCATGTCCCCTTCTCAGTCTCACAACATAGCCATGCTATGATGTCATATTTACTCAATATTAACCTAACAATGCTTATGTAAAGCTATACATAATCAAACCACATTGGTTAGCTTACTTTTCAACATAATCACTGAGTTGATCCCAAACTGTCTATTGTCCAATTGTTTTCTCTAATGACACAGGAGTCCTATCCATCACATCTTCTTAGAGAAGACTCACATGGGTGTCACCTGCTGTGCATTATCTTGATAGACTCCTTGCTAAGGAGAGTTCACAGGTCTCTCTTTTCACCTTTGTTCTGAGTATTCCTTTTACTTGCTTTTTCTGTATATAAATGACCGATTTTCTGTAGTCAGTCCCTTTCTCTTTTTTGTTTTACCTTTTTGTTTTGGTTTAATACATCTATAGTAGTTCTCTGATGAAGGACAACTGGGAGGTAGATATAGGTACAGGTATAGGTATAGGTTTGGATGCAGATTTAGATTCAGATTTTTTATGTATGTGCCTAGAGTTAATTATTCTGTGCTCATGCCATATCGATAATTTCACTGGGAATAGAACTCTAGAATGTGTATCTTTTTCCTTTCAATTTTTGAAGTGTACATTTTCTCCAAGCTTTTAGCTTGATATCCTTTTTACTCCTCACCATTTTTGTGTGAATTATTTCTTTGTTGTGGTTATAATTGTTTTATATTCTTCCATTTCAGCTGACAAGATTATCTCTTTGCTTCAAAGTTTTGACATTTCATCATAATATACTTGCGTGGGTCGAATTTCTAATTTTGTTTTGCGCACTTGGTCTCTTTCAATATTCAGTATTCAAATATTTCAATCTGGAAATATATGGCTTTCCTTTTTCCTGGACATTTCCTTCTCTTGTTTTGTTGATTATTCTTTCTTCCTCTGTCATTTGTTTGTTTGTTTGTTTGTTTGTAATGCATTTATTCATTTTGAACCTCCTGGACTAGTTCCCTAATTTTCTGATCTCTCATTTCTTATTTTCTTCCATCAATCTATCTAGTAGCTCTACTTTCTAGTACATTCCATAATTTTATAGTTTATAAAGTCTTCCGTTCCTGACGACACTATTTTTTTTTTAAGTTTTATTTCCGTAAACAGACTATTTCCTCCAAGTAGATTTCTCTTTCCACGTGTGTGTGGATTTTATCTCTCCTAGTGAGGCTTTCCTCGCTTGTGTGTGAACCTTGGGCTGCACCCTCAGACTTAGATGTGGGAGATTACAAAGATGACTGAGAGCAACCGGCACCATCAGTAGGATCGTTCCTCCGTGGAGAATTTAGAGTTTTGCTCTAGTATCCATCAGGGTCTTGGGCAATGTTCTTTCCAGGGAGAAGCAACTTGGAATTTGTGTTATTAGCTCCCTTCAAACAGTTTATGGCTGATCTGCCATCTACTCCAGAAACGTTCTTATTTTACTTTCTCCAGAGACTAAGCATTTAGTCCTTTGAGAGTAATAGAGGGTGCAGGAATTGCGCTACACAGAATGATGGCAAGGACGTGGGTATCCAATTTCTTTAGGCAACTTTTGACCAATCCGACTATGTTCAGCTCTTTATCCCACTTGTGGAAGCTATCTGGCATTGTGAATCCTCGAACCTTCTGGTAGTCCTGCAGTGTAAGTCAGTGCTCAAGTTTCCTCTTGCTGGTTTAGAGTTCAGTGTTTTGAAGTCCGCCATATTATTTTGTGCTCATTTGTGCATTTTCTAAGTTCCATGATCATTTTGAAATGTCTCTTTTCCTTCTCTCTCATTCTTGTACTTTTATTTTTACGAAACTATGATTTAGTAATCTTACTATGGATTTCACGTAGTTTCAGGAAGGTGCGGAAAAGATTCATAAAATAATACACCATCTTTAGGGGGAAGGTCTGCTTGAAACTTCAGATGAAATGCTTTTACAAGAGAAGTTGGTATAAAAATGGTCTATCTCTAACCCTAGCCTATAATGATCATTGGAAGTTTAGAGACCACATTAGTCTGTTTCTACCACATCATTAATTCTAAAAGTATTTTTAACGTAACTTCAAGAATGCGCTATAACCCAGATTAATAGAGAACTCAACATACACACACATGCACACACATAATTTATCCATCATGGCTTAGGAATTTTAGTGGTTCTCCTTCCTTAATACGTAAAGGCCTAGATCTGACAATTAAGGTCTGCTACATTCATGCTTCTCCAGGAAAATGGAACTGCTCATTTTCTTCCATGGTACCTAAAATATTCCAGCTTTATGACTGTGTCAATGAGTTTCCTCCATTTTAAAAGATATTTCCGGGGCACCTGGGTGGTTCAGTCGGTTGGGCGTCTGACTTCAGCTCAGGTCATGATCTCGCAGCTTGTGAGTTCGAGCCTTGTGGCATTGGGCTCTGTGATGACAGCTCAGAGCCTGGAGCCTGCTTCGGATTCTGTGTCTCCCTCTCTCTCTGCTCCTCCCCTGTTCACTCTCCCTCTCAAAAATTAATAAACATTAAAAAAATGTTGAAAAAAGATATTTCCTAGTGAAATTATTGAAAAGTCTTCTGGAAGCAGTCTTTTCCAAACGTGACCCTACAAAAATAGCTTTAATTTTTTAATAACTGTTTTTGGAGCGTTTTACATATTCTCTATTAGATATATGTGCTGAAAATATTTTTCTCCTAGTGTGTAGCTTGTATTTGTACTTGATTGACGGTGTCTTTTGGTGAACAGATACTCTTTCTGTCTTTATTAAGTCTAATGTATTAAACTTGGTTTTTACGATTAGTGCATTTTGTGTTCCGTTTAAGAATTTATCCAAAGATATAAAGGTATTCTCCTATGTTTTCTTCTAGAAGCTTTTTAAAATTCATATTTAGGTATATACCTTCTAGATTAATTATTTTCATTCACGTGGATACTTGATTTTCTAGCACTATTTATTAAAAATTTTAGGGCACCTGGGTGGTTCAGTCGGTTCAGTGTCCGATTCTTAATTTTGACTCAGGTCATGATCCCGGGATCATGGGATAGAGCCCCACACCAGCTCTGCAGTGGGCATGAAACCTACTTGGGATTCTCTCTATCCCTCTCCCTCTGCCCCTCCTCACTCATTCTCTCTCTCTCTCTCTCTCTCTCTCTCTCTCTCTGTCTGTCTCTCAAAATAAATAAATAATCTCAAAAAAAAAAATTAAATCTTCCTTCCATTCCCAGTCCTACCAATTTTCCCTAGCAAGATTTCCTAACAAATCATTTTCAAATGAATCTTCATTCCATCGTCTGCTTTTCAGAAATCAACTTAAGACAACACTTGTTCCTGAACATCATTTCTACTAGGTGTTGCAGACAGATTTGTTTTGTTTTCTTGACCCTTTGAGGAGCATATAGTATGGCCTCTCTGTCTTAAATTGGTGGTCTTGATATGTCTGCTATCAGTCTAATAATAATTGCTCTTTTAAAGATAAACTGTCATTCCCTTCTGGTTGCTTTTAAAACGTTCTCTTTGACTTTGGGGTTTGCAGGATCACGATGCTGTGTGTGGCATGCATGCCCATCTCCAGAAGCTTCTGAGGTTCAGTTCAAATTCTAGTTGCTCTGTTTTTCACTTCTCTCTGGAAGAGTTGTACTTTCTTTCTTTCTGCTCTTTCTTGCTTGCTTTCTTTTCTTTTCTTTCTTTCCCTTCCTTCCACCCTCCCTCCCTTCTTTTTTTCTTCCCTCACATCCTTCCTCCCTTTTTCTTTCCTATCTAACTCAAGTAACATTTAATTGATTTGTTAAGCTTCTTAAACTTGAGCATCTTGTAATAGTTGGGATAAAATCTACCAACTCTTTTACAAGATATTTTTCACAGATATCTTTAGGTCTTCATTACAAAGCCATTTCCCCTCATTGGTACATTTGCTTACCTCATTTTGAAGTTTGTTTCAGATTATGAAAGCTTACAGGAATGTTTTCTGAAATAATTTGCTCGGTCTTTTCCTCAAATTATAGTTAATGGTCATTCATTCTTTTAAAATTTGTTAAAAGATATTAACAAAGTGTGTACATGTTATGAAAGTTACTACTAATGCTTTAATAAGTAGCGCAATGACTTCCTACTTTTTTAATTTTTTTAATGTTTTTATTTTATTTTGGAGAGAGAGAGAGACAGAGACAGAGCATGATCAGGGGAAGACAGAGAGAGAGAGAGAGAGAGAGAGAGAGAGAATTCAAAGCAGGCTCCAGGCTCTGAGTTGTCAGCACAGAATCTGACGTGGGGCTCGAACCCACAAACAATGAGATCATGACCTGAGCCAAAGTCGGACACTTAATCAACTGAGCCACCCAGGCGCCCCTCTATTTTTAATATGTATGTCACATTTTTGAATTGAGAAGGCTGCTGGTATTAAATGTATGATGTATGCTTTAAAAATGTTATTTATGCAGTATTTCTAAGTACTAGCGGGTTTGATTCTGGAGGGCTTCCATTTTTGTCATAAACCTAGAACCAGTGGTTCTGAATTATCTCAACTTCAAGGCTTGAGAATTGGGGCCATATTTTCATCACTAAGTCCTGTTTCAGAAATGTGAATTTTTGCATGTGATGATTCCAATAGGCTTCCCCCAAATTATGCACTTCCACTGCTCAGGGGAAGAGGGCATCATGTTTAATTGTCACTCTTGCAGAGAAATGACAGAACTCCCCAAATATACATTAGCTAAAAGAAAGAGGCAAAACTAGCATTCAGGGTTTCTGTCAACCCTGGGCCTTTTCCATACACTGCCTGGTTGCTCCTTTCTTTACAAGGTCATGCGTTTCTTTGGAAGTAGGTCCTATAGAAGGAGGAGGAGAAGGGAGAAAGGAAGGGAAAAAAAAACCCTTGGGCATAAAGAAGGTTTGATTACTTGCTCAGACATTTACAGAATCCAGATGTGTACCCTTGTTGGATCTAGCCCCAGATCTCTAGTTTGTAAAATAATTGTAAGAAGCTCTCGGTGTTGTTTTAATAAATAGAAATAGGATATCCGAAGTATTTTTGTAAATTTTATACCCAAAAGATACTTGGTAAATGAGCTATTTTTGATACAGCATTATAAAATAATTTATATGAGTGTTTAAAATGGTGTTTATAGTCGTTCTCAAAATTATTTTTGAAAACAATGCCCTTTTGAACATTTTCTTCTAGCCTGATACTCTATCCATGATAAAACAGCCGCATCATTTCAGTCACACGTTAGCTGAGTTTTGATTCACCAGGGAATACTTTTTCTTAACCATTAAAATAATAAACTCATCTTTCTGCCTGCTTGTGAGGCCTGAGTTTTAATCTCCAAAGCATTTCAACTCAAAACTTCTTAAACACATCATGGCATTTTGCATTCTGCATCGTTTTTTCAAAGTTACTGAATGTGCTCTGATCGAGCTATGGACACTCGATTCCCCAAATCCCGTCTAGTCAGGACAATGTTCACTTTGAATTGAGAAAAAAATCAAATCTGCTCAACTTTTCACCCGCACCAGTACTTGAAGCCTGATCTCTTTTTTACAACCCTGGGTAGAGTTTATACATATGACTAGGACTTCACACAGAATTCAAAGGAGGGAGAACCAGCCCTTGATAAAGAAAACATCGATTTCCTTTTCCCAACCTCTGACAATAAAACTCACTGACTTGTTTCACTCTTGTCCTACAACAACATCATTGGCTTAAAGGCCTTTATAGATTTTTTTTTAATATAACAACCGCATCTTTCATGCTCCAAATGCCTCTGCACCTCACTTTTGAGAATCAAAAGTTCCTGCTTTGATTCTGTGATCTTTTATCTTGCTTGCCTTTTATCAACCTGCCTCTGCCATCAGCCATTCGAATCATCTGATCTCAATCTTCCCAGTTCAGGTGGTACTTTTTCTCATTGTGTTTGCACTTTTAATCTTGGAGTGCATCCTATTAGGCAACCCTTCTCAGACAATCACGTTTCTCACTTGGATGTTCCTCATGCAGCTATGTTTGTTTTTTTTTTTAATTTTAGGAATTAACATTGGTTCCATTATGTCTTTATGTGGATGCAAAATTTTATCATTTAAAAAAAAGCTTAATAGGTTTACACAGTGTCATTTTGTGAAGTCCCTTTCCTGTTCAGGCAATGGGTAAATCCAAGAATAAATTAAATAATATGTTACTCACTTACTTGCAGCTTTATACTTTACAAAATGTTTTCAAGTAATTTGTTTTATCCTAGTTACAAGCTTGATGCATGCAGACCAGTTTATGAGAAATATTTTTAATGTCTTTTAAAGATAAAGCAACTAGAATTCCAGGGTGCATGCAGCTCACCAAAGCTCTCCCTAGTAGAAGATGCATCTGATGTTAAGTTCATATTTTCTGATTCCTTATTCTCTATGCTTTATACTATACTGGCCACTGAATATCCCCGTTATAAAGTACATGTTTTAAAATTTTGAGTATTGAGATTATCAATACAGATTCTCTCTTTCTTTTCTGGTCTCTGATCTTGTCTCATTTTCAAATGTAATTATACAAAGTAATAGTCTCCAGTTCTGCTCTCTCAGATTCAGACTGCCTCCGTCCACTGAACTCATTGTCCAAGTCATTAGCTTTCAAATATATTTGACTATGAACTACAGGACAAAACAAAATATACATCAGGGAGTACACACACACACACACACACACACACACGCAAACACACACACATGCAAACACACAAGCAACTAAATTTCAGTAATACTCTTACCCATGTCATGTGAATGAGTCTTCTGTTCTATTCTATTACATTGTTTTAATGTTGGTTGCTTACTAACTTAATTTAGTATTATTCTTAATAAGGTAAAAACCTCAGTTAAAAACACTTGTCGAAATTAAGTAGATGAGAAAGATATTCACTTTAATGTAAAATATGTTTATTTCTGTATAGCATGTTATTGAATGATTGACAATTTCTTTTTTTTGTTCATTTCTATATTACCAGAATTTTTAAAGCAGTTATTATTTGAAAAATAATAAATAAAGTTTCAATCAAAAGACTAAAGGAAATGATTGGGACTTAAAGATCAGAATAAGAGTATTTATTGTAAGGTATATAGTTGTTATTATTAGCCTACCAGGGATCAAGTAAAACACTACTTAAGAAAACATTAACCTATTGGAGAAAAAGGCAGAAACTTGTTAAGAGTATAAGACAGGTTCTTTATAATTAATTGTTGGCTTTCCTTTCTTTACGATTCATACCCCTCATCTCAGAGCCATGATTCTGTGGTAGGTTAGGAGTCCAAACACATTTAATACCAATTACTAAGTTACAAAGGGAATCTAAATGAATTTATCACCCAATATCCCCATGATAAAATCAAGGCAAAGGGAAAAAAAAATTGAAATCCAAGGTAAATCCCAGTTTAGTGGGTTCCTATGTCATCTCACGTAACAAGTCACTTTTTCTGGTGAAAGTCACAGCCACAGTTACAATTTTAGGGATTTTCTTTTATGTGCATACACACGTGCTGTATTTTAACAATTCATTCAGCTTATGTAAAAGCAGATTCTGTTTTCCTTTACTGCTTAGCCAACCTTAAACACACTCCATCAATGTGTCTTTTGCTAACTGCTTTGTTATCCCTAGATCTATAGAGTATATGTGCGTGGCACTTGCCTAGCCTCTTTCCCTCTTCAGTAAAAATAAGGAAAACAATCTAAATCATCCAGCTGTTTTTAATCTAATGGGTCTATGGGACAGTTTGTGCCCCAAGCCACTAATACAAAGCTATAGAAAGAACAACTTTTCCTTCTTTCTTCTTCCCTATTTTTTTTTTTAATTCAAGATGTTTTATTAACTGGTGGTCAAAAGTCTCATAAACATTAATCTCATAGACATGGTTCACTGGAAGGGGTCCAGAGATTTTTACACTAAATCGATGATGATACCTACCTAGCTGCAGGAGTATGGAAACAACTAAAGAGACATTTGGTAAATGGTTCACTTTTTCCACTTCTGTCTTTACCAGTCATTTTATGTCCAAAATTACCAACCTATAGTTATATTACATTTCACCAAATCTGGTCTCTTGGGAGAAAGTTTTCATTTCAAAACATTTATAAGATTTGATGAGAAAATATATTTTCCATACCTGTAAAAGCTGTCCCCGGTTACTTCTAGATAACATTTGAGAGTCTGTGAAAAGAAAACACATACTTTAAAAAATATCCAGCAGCATTCTGTTGGGTGGGAATGGTATTTTCTGCCTGTGTCTTTTAAGCCGGTGTCAGATGCACAACAAAGGCGACAATAGGAGAAACAGAGGCCAGAACAATCTATTTTCCTGTGTAGGATATTGCATTTCACTGTATTAAAGATGCCCATTGCATCAGACATTATTTTTTTTTCCAAATTCTGCCTTTGAGGAACTCATTGCCTCAATTCAGCCTCAAAAGACTGTGTTACTTCATGGTGGGAAAATTTGTTTTTGTTTTTGTTTTTTTTTTTTAACTGAACATAAATTGCCTTAAAGCTATCAACTTCCATTTATTCTCTTCAGTCAAACTCTTTGGACGGCAATTCAAGTTATTTAAAGAGAAGCTCACATAACTCTGGGCTTTGCCTGAACCCTCTCTAGGACATGTATCACCTCCGGGTTATACACTTCTCAGCTCCTTGAAAATTGCTATCATTTCTTGACCAGTGTGAGATATTGTCAAGAAATGTGTTAATAGAGTGCGAATTGCCTCACACCTCCTCTCCATATGTCCACCAGAAATATTTTTAATTCTGTTCACCCCAAACAGAGCAAATGTTGACGTGAAAAGTGGTAAGCTACCTGCAGAATCATCTGCTGAGGAACATCAAAACCAAATAATTTATTTCCCTTCAGACCCGTTCTCCGAAACACAAAAAAAATAAATAAAATCCAGTGTCATGCCATCGAGTCACAAGCAAAATAATTAAAACCTGAACATAAGTTGATTTGATTTTTTGTCCTATTTTCTTGCTCAAAAGTTCTATGACCTTGACTGTGATTATGTCTGCATCTCTGAGATGACAATTAATATTCATAACTATTAATAGATTTTTAATAGACGTAAGTAATAGACTTAAATCTTTATGACTTTTTGTTCATATATATATATATATATATATATATATATGGCCCTTAAGCTTATTCTCTGCAGGCCGTCCATTTCTTTTCATAGAGAGGTATTAAAATAATTGTTTCAATGTTTTAATGCCTTAGCCCTGGGCAAAGAAATATACGTACAGCCTGACTCTTAAAAAAAAATCCGTCCAATTCACCGAGTTGATCCTGTCGTTAAAGCAGCTAAATCATGCACCCAACTGATTTACTCTTAATTATGCATAGCACTTTTTAATTCACTTTCTAGTTTACTAGTCCCCAGCAGGCTGCCAGAAATCTTCAAGTTCAGGGTAGTGAGGAAAGCTAAGAATGGGCTACAACACGACGTATTTAGAGATTGGGAAGGTGCCTAGGAGTCTTATTTTCTAATCCAGATCCGCGTACATTATAGAATTTAAAAGTGTTGGCATAAGGATAAAACGTTACTATAAAATTAAAATTCAGATGGATCACAAATCTCGTATTTCGTAAAAAGTCATGCCAACACTTACGAGGCCCTATTAAAATTGTTATTAAATTGTTACCATGCAAGACATAAACGCATCTCCAATACCGGCTCAAATGCTACATGCAGGTGACTGAGCCAACTTCATTCCTCAAGCTGAAAATGTTTTGACTATCTACAGACTATTAGTAAAAGCCTTCAAGTCACATTCGGGAAAGCACAGAGCTCATGCTTTTAGAAGGTATACTCTAAAAAACAAATGTAAAAAATCAACCAATTGGTGTATCCAATATAGAAAAGCATCAAAATGAATTAGTCAGAATCATATATCTCTATGTGTGGGAGTGTGTGTACACATGTGTGTAGATCACGCAACAAAAGTGTGGAATTGGTTTTGTTTTAAGATGGACAGTGGTTTAGCTACTGTCCTAAAGATGCCATATCTGTATAATATGTTATCCATGCCAAGGAAATTTTGGGTTGAGCATCCATTATCTCATTTTCAGGGTTTATTCTCTCCGTACTTTTACAGATGAACAAAAAGAATCCCAGAGAGATGAAGTAGCTTCCTCTGAGATACAGATAATTAATTATGGAGGATAGACTAAAATCTTGCTTCAATTTCATGTCCCTATGGCCCAAAAGATTTGTGGGAACTAATCCAAATGTTAGAGCAGCTATAGTCAGATGCAGAACACATTATTTACCATCAAAGAAGAAAACTCAAAGCGGTGGTCTCTAATGATTTAGAAAGCATGTGTTTGGTAATCACTGGGATAAAGCCCAGTCATAACCCAGGGTTTCTCTTACTTTCAATTATTTAATAGAATATCCAAATCCTCCTTTAACCTTCAAAACTTCAGAAATAATTAAGAAAATTAGGAGCTATAGATATTTAAGTGGAAGGGGAGGGTTTTGAGTGAAAACATAGTATTGCATGAAATTGTCATTTCTGGATTAAAGAGTAAAGATAACGTATCTTTTTAAACTATCTTCTCTTTATATATTCATACTTGAGAAGCTGTAGGCATTTTTATTGACCCACCATATCAGTGATAACCAGGAAATTCCCAATGGCCTTAGAACAGACACCAAAATCTTCCAATAAAACCTCTTAAAACCCATCTTAAAACCTCGCCCAAACACCACCACCAAGTTCATGCTAGTGATGGCACTCATGAGACACTAAGAGCTTTTAAATAGCTTTACAGAAGAATACGGGACAAGCAATTCAGCATTTGCTGTCTCATTGGGAATCAAACAGCTGCCTACATACAACTTCTCAGCCCACCCCAACCTGTCCAATGCACCCACCAGGGAGTATGTGCTTGTCTGGAATGAAACCAGAGTATGTGTGATTCACCCTGACATAGAGAAACCACTGCCTTGGTTTCCTACCTGTATGTTCTTCTAGCTACATAGAATCAAAGTCTATAAACCAGCTCAAATCTACCCCGGGCCAAGTATAACCTCATAGATCAGGTGTTACACAATAAACAGAAATATCAGTTAACCTTTAGAATACATCATTCCTCTTTCATTTTAACTCTGTCATATCCACGGAAATAGTGTTGTGACAGGTGGATCTGAAATCGGCTTCTTAAAGAAGTCAAAGATTATGCAAGGTGCAGCCCTGAGGTTAATCATTACTTGCATGAGAGAAAAGAGATCCCTTCTTCCTCTTATCTTTTTTTAAGTTTATTTATTTATTTACTTACTTATTTTGAGAGAGAGTGCACAAAGAATGGTCAGGGAGAGAGGGACAGAGACAATCCCAGGCAGGCTCCATGCTGTCAGCTCAGAGCCCAAAGTGGGGCTTGAACTCAAAAACCATGAGATCGTGCCCTGAGCCTAAATCAAGAGTCAGACGCTTCACCAACTGAGCCACGCAGGTGCCCCCCTTTCTCCTATTCTTATCTTTCCCATGCTGTTCATTTGATAATAAATCATATACTGATTTCTGTTATTATTTTTTCCCACATCCTCTGTATCTTTGGGTCTGTTATGGTCACAGAAACTTAACATTTGAAATTGTTTTGACTGTTTTCCTGAATATATGGAAAATCTGTCCTATTTTTGTCTGCAACCTCTAGTTGCTATGTAGTTCTAACACTGAGGACCTATGTGCGCTGGTCAATTGTTTTTCATACAGTCTTGCATTATTTTAGTTACTTTTTTGGGCTTTTTATTTCCTGTAACTTTGTTGTAACGGTGGAAGAGAAGTTTTAGAACTACCCAGTCTCAGTTTGGGTTCCTCATCCAACTAGGCACGTGCTGCTTGACAATAAATATTTGAGTATGTTTACTGTCTGAGCTATCACTGCCTTTGGATATTAAGGAATGAACCCCTTTATGTGACCAGATATTTTTTTAATTTTTTTTTAATGTTTTATTTCATTTTTGAGACAGAGAGAGATAGAGCATGAGCGGGGGAGGGTTAGAGAGAGAGGGAGACACAGAATCCGAAGCAGGCTCCAGGCTCTGAGCTGTCAGCACAGAGCCTGACGCGGGGCTCGAACTCACAGACGGTGAGATCATGATCTGAACCGAAGTCGGAAGCTCAACCGACTGAGCCACCCAGGCGCCCCTATGTGACCAGATATGTGAATATTTTCTTGTAACCTCACACAGGCAAATGGCAAACCAAAGGACTAGGATGTACTAAAACTACAAGACACAATCTCAGTTCCTTCAAGAAATAAGCACAAAAGTATGCTCACAAATTCATATTTTCCTTTCGAAAGAAGGATTTGGTGTTAAATTGCAAAAAAAAAAAAAAAAAAAACTCCTTATCAGTAACTTATACTGGATATAATCTTAGAAATGGAGAAATTTCATATTCTGTTTTAAATGTAATTTTTAGGTTTATTTATTGAGAGAAAGAGAGAGAGAGCACGCACTAGCAAGTGGGGAAGGGGCAGAGAGAGAGAGGGACAGAGAGAATCCCAAGCAGGCTCCACATTCAGCATAGAGTCGGACATGGGGTTGCATCTCAGGATCATGAGTGAGATCATGACATGAGCTGAAATCAAGAGTCGGATGGTCAACTGACTGAGCCACCCAGGTGCCCCTGTTTTGTACGCATGATTATTTCATTCCTTCGACATCAGTCTGAGATTGTCATCTCTCTGTTACAGATGAGGGCGTGATAACAGAGCGTACTCTGCATTCTCCAAATCAAATGGCTTTGTGAACAGAGCTCGACTCCACCTACACACAGAGTGTAGTGTTTCCTTCTCCTGGGTCAATAAGCAGCTATTCTGTTTCTCAGAGGAACACGCATATTTCCTAAGCTTAAAGTCTGGCTGTAGTTGAAGAAGGTATACCTTAAATTTAAGTGCGAGGGAAGCAGAGAAGTCTCATCTGGTTGTGAACTACCTTCCCATCATGGAATCACTGACTCAGAAGGGGAAAATTCGGCCAACCAGGCAGTTTACCTGGCATTATGTGAGAGCTACTGCATGGAATTTTGAATCATAAGACTACAATGGTTGACATCTAATTGAGAGTATGGGCATAATCAGTATACTCCTAGTGTATTGCTAGTAACCAAGCTTTAACTCTGCAGTCAATAACTCTATTGCACCACCTTGGTCGAGCACTCTAGAAAGCCACATCTATAATGTAACAGTTCACTATGCACAGTCTGGGAGAAATATAGCTCCTCTAAAATAGAATCTAAGATACACTACTTCAGATTTAAAAATATTTATTCAAAACCATTTTTGTATCTATTACATACCAGGCACTGCAGATAAAAGTAAGAGTCAGTTTCTTCTATGAATAAACTTTCACTCTCAAGGGAAAACTGGAAACTACAATGGAGATAAAAGGAATAACAGAATTGTGCATGAGGTACTATGAGATAGAAAAAAAGGTGTGTTCAATTAGGTTGAGAGGCAGAGTAGGTCACAAAAGTCTCATTAGAGCTGGCAATACTGAAACTGAGTTTTGAAGGATTACTAAGAGTTAATTAGTTGGAAAAAGAATGGAGACTAGCAGGGTGGATATTGAGAGAACAAGAGGTTTTATATGGAAGAATCACCAAGTAAAGGGATATTGGGGTGTGGATGACATGGCATGAAATCGCTAGGGAATGTCTCCAAAGCAAAGTATATGGACTCTCTCCTGTAGCCAAAGAGTGAGCTTTGAAGTAGAAAGTCAGCATGAGTTGATGCACATCTTGCATAAAGAGAAGCAAGTTTGGATAAAAGATGGTTAGTTATTCAATGCTAAATTATTGTCTCAAGTATTTAAGGAGAAGATCCGAAGATCACCTCACCTCCTTGAGGACCCTCTCTGCCATCACTCTTCTCTCCATGTCTGCAGTAGATATTGCCAAAAAATGTGGTGAGTCTACTATATGTCTGCCACTGTGTAAAGCATCTGAAACACAGAATCATGAAATACTTTTGAAGTAGCGAAAATAGAAATAAGTAAGTGTAATTTTAAAAGGTAAATAAATCAGCATAATAAAGTCTTGGAATTTTCATGCTAGAACATGGGCATAGGAGAGAGGAAATGAAGAAATCACCAACTTACCAGGGTTAAAGGAAACCTACAATAAGAAGGTAGTACCTGGGTTGAGCCCCATGCTAATATTTAACGTTTATCCAATACCTATTTTTGTTTAGATACAGATGCTCTAGGAAATTTAATGCCTCACATTAAATTTATTTAATTTAATAATTATAAATATTTAATAATTAATAAATAATAAACAAATAATAAATAATAATAAAATAAGTAAATAAAATAACTAATCAATAAATTCATCATTTATTGTGAGGTTTAAACTTAAACCTCACAATAAATGATAAATGTATTAGTAATTTTTATTATTAATAATAAATTTATTAATTAGTTATAATTAGTTACTTTATTATTAATAAATAAAATTATTACTAAATAATAATAAATAAATAAATAAATAAAATTTATAATTAAATTAAATATAATTAAATTTAATTTAATAAATTTAATTACTATAAACCCCTTCTCCCACCTTTAATTGTTTCAGAAAGAAAAACAGAACCGTGGTGAAGGTCACACACACATAAGAGAATGGGAATTTGAACTGATCATGTCCTCTTGAAAGAAAAGTTGATGTCACTTAAAAAATGTTGGGGAAGGGCATTCGCGATAGAAGTGGTCTAAATCCACATTGTTACAGGGGTCCCAAGACTCCAGTATTTTTTGCCTTTTTGCCTGGAATGCAGTTTTGCTCTTTTTCCTACACAAGGCTCAATGAGAATGACCTACTAACACTCAGTGACAAATTTGCTTCTCTCTTCAAGGAAAGGTATGAGATTTCACGTCCCTCGTGTCACCCAATAAACTTCATCTAAAAGTCCTTCACCCTTATTTTCTTCGTGAATATTTTAGGAAGATTTGATTTGATTATCTTTTAAATATTATTTTTTTGGCAGGGGAAGGATGAAAAAGTAAAGATAAGAGCAAATTTTCAAAGAATTAAAATGAATCTTACAATGAAATAAAAGTTTGTTGGACAGAGGATGACCACGTTGACTGGGGCTGAGAAGTCCCCCAGGGTACAGGACCTTCAGCACTAAAATTGGAACAGTGCTGGGCAAACAAGGATGATTTGGTCACTCTAGTACACAGTCTTGCTTTTACTGTGTTTAGTACATTGTAGAAACTCAATGAATTTCGGATGAATTAATATTCATCTTTATTTAAATGATTGCTAACAAGCCGCTGTATTTTTTTCATGAAGTACAGCTCTAGGGACATGAGCAGAATTACTAAATACTGTGATAAATAGACTACAAAGACCAAAAAGCCCATGCGATTCACAGGGCAAAAATACCATCCGTGTGCCACTCTCTGCTCCTAAAGAGGCACGCTATTCATGTCCTCATACCCAAGAGAGCAAAATAGTTAACAGCATAGGCCCTTAAAGCAAAGTTCCATCTTTTCTTCTTAGCGCATGCATCACTATTTATAAGTCGCACAGGTGTACAAGTTTACAATCACAGAATTGAAATTCAGCATGCATAATAAGCAGGAGGTCTAAAAAAATCATACATTCATTTTGAATTTATTTTTGTGTATGGCGTAAAAAATGGTCCAGTTCCATTCTTTTGCATTTCACTGTCCAGGTTTCCCACCACCGTCTACAGAAGAGATTGTATTTTTTCCATTGAATATTTTTTCTTTCTTTTTTGAAGATTAGTTACCTATCCATTTCTGGGTTCTCTGTTATGCTCCATTGATCTATGTATCTGTCTTTGTAACAGTGCCATACTGTCCTGATGACTATAGATTTTTAACACAGCTTGAAGTCCAGAATTGTGATGTCGCTAGCTTTGGTGTTCCTTTTCAAGATTACTTTGACTATTCATGGTATCTTCTCGTTCCATACAAATTTTAGAATTATTTATTCTAGCTCTGTGAAGAATGCTGATGTTATTTTGGTAGGGATTGCATTGTATGTGTAGATTTCTTTGGGTAGTATAGACATTTTAGCAATATTTATTCTTCCAATCCATGAGCATGGAATGTTTTTCCACTTCTTTGTGTCTTCTTCCATTTTGTATCATAAGTGTTCCATAGTTTTCAGCATACAGATATTTTATCTCTTTGGTTAGGTTTATTCCTAGGTATCTTATGGTTTTGGGGTACAATTGTAAGAAAACCTTCAGAATCCTAGAGGAGAACAGAGGCAGCAACCTCTTTGACCTCAGACACAACTTCTTACTACACACGTTTCCAGAGACAAGGGAAACAAACAAAAATGAAGTATTGAGATCTCAAGATAAAAAGCTTCTGTACAGCAAAGGAAACAATCAACAAAGCTAAAAGGTACCCAGCAGAATGGGAGAAGATATTTGTAAATGACATATCAGATAAAGGGTTAGGTATCCAAAATCTATAAGAACTTATCAAACTCAACACCCAAATAAACAAATAATCTAGTGAAGAAATTGGGCAGAAGACATGAATAAACACTTTTACAAAAAAAGACATCCAGATGGCTAACAGACATATGAAAAGATGCTCAACATCACTCATCATCAGGGAAATACAAATCAAAACCACAAGGAGATACCACCTCAGGCCTGTCAGAATGGCTAAAATTAACAACTCAGCCAACAACAGATATTGGTGAGAATGCAGAGAAAGGGGAACTTTTTTGCACTGGTGGTGGGAATGCAAACTGGTGCAACCCCTCTGGAAAACAGTATGGAGTTTCCTCAAAAAATAATAAAAATAGAACCACCCTATGATCCAGCAATTTTCCTACTGGGTATTTATCCCAAGGGATATAAAAATGCTGAATCGAAGGGACACATGCATCCTAATGTTTATAGCAGCACCATCAAGAATAGCCAAATTTAGGGTACCTGGGTGGCTCAGTCGTTTGAGCATCTGACTTCAGCTCAGGTCATGATCTTGTGGTTCATGAGTTCGAGCCCCACATCGGGTCTCTGCTGTCAGTGCAGAGAGATCTTCTGTCCCCCTCTCTCTCTGTCTCTCCCCTGCTTGTGTTCTCTCTCTAAATAAATAAATAAACATTAAAAAAAACAATAGCCTAATTATGGCAAGAGTCCAAATGTCCATCCCCTGATGAATGGATAAAGAAGATGTGGTAAACACAGACACAGACACACACACACACACACACACACACAATGGAATACCACTCAGAGATTAAAAAAAAAAGAATGAAATCTTGCCATTTGCAATAATGTGGATGGAACTAGAGCATATTATACTAAGTGAAATAAGTCAGTCAGAGAAAGACAAGCATCGTGATTTCACTCACGTGGAGTTTAAGAAACAAAACAGATAAACATAGGGCAAGGGAAGGAAAAATAAGATAAAAACAGAGAGGGAGACAAACCATAAAAGACTCTTAAATACAGAGAACAAACTGAGGGTTGCTAGAAGGGAGGTGGGTGGGGGAATGGGCTAAATGGGTGATAGGCATTAAGAAGAGTGCTTGCTGGGATGAGCACTGGGTGTTATATGTGACGAATCACTAAATTCAACTCATAAAACCAATGCTACACTATATGTTAACTAACTTGAATTTAAGTTAAAAAGTTATAAATGAATAATTCAATAATGGATATCGTCTCCCCTGTCATTTGGAAGCTGAAGAAAAGGAAATTCTGTAGTGCGAGTCATTCCAAGAGGCATGAATCAGAGAGGCACCCCCTGCAGAATAATTTAAAGGCTCTTGTTTGTACTAATGACAAGCTCAGATTCCACCAAAAGGCAAGTCACTTTTGGAATGTAGACAAGCATCTATAAAAGTCTAAAGTGGGTATGAAAAAACCATCACAAGTCTGTTATTAAAATCTCATTGTTTTTGAGTACCTTTAACTTCTCTGGTTGATGGGAAACAAAGTTCTTTTAGAGAACACTTTTTAGGAATGTATCACAATCACCAAAATGCATTTAGTTTCTTCCTATTGTCAGGGATTATGCCACTTGTTGGCCTAAAAGAAATGAAAAATAAATAAAATCAAAGTTCCTGACTGAAGGAGCTCACAGGCTATCTGGGGCAGCAGATAACGAACAGGTACAACAAAATATGAAAGGAGTTAACATTCAGGTTTGAACTAGAAAGGAAGCAACAGTTGTTGGAGACATTGAGGGAACCCTCGAAGAGGAAGTGAGGTTTAGACTGGACCTAAAATGAGCTGTCTCTTAAATGTTAAAAAAAAAAATCTGTGAGGACTTTAATCTCTAAACTTTTTGAATGTATATAAAATCGAGTGATACCAAGTGTAACAATCAATTAAGGTCCTGCTTTGAAAGAAAGATCTTTTAAGATGACAGTTGAGTCTTCTGGGGGAATAAACGTGGCCCCCAACAGTGTTTGATTCCTGTACTTCGCTAACACCTTCCACAGAGGGAGAATGACAGTAAATGATCTCACTGTTAAGAAAAAAGAAAGATCGTCACGAAGAGTTGAAGTGATTACAGGGCTTTCACAGGGAGAAAAGAAAACATTTCAGCCAGAGTGAAAATATGTAACAGAGGGGCGCCTGGGTGGCTGAGTCAGTTGAGTGTCCGACTCTTGATTTTGGTTCAAGTCATGATCCCAGGGTCGTGGGATGGAGTCCACGTCAGGCTCCACGCTGAGCATGAAGCCTGCTTTAGATTCTCTCTCATCTCTCTCTCTCTCCCTCTATGTGTCTCCCCTACTCACACACACTCTCTCTCTCTTCTAAAATTTTCTTAAAAAAAGAAAAAAATATATGTATCAGAGCATATCATCTCCTCTTTAAAACCTTCTGGTTACTGATTCGTGAAATTACAATAAGTCTAAACTCTTTCTCATGGCCTCCAAAGCACCCTACAATCTGACCCTGCCTACTTCTTTGGTCTTCCTGTACGCTCTTCTCCTTTGCGCCACGTACTCCACACCTAACAACCTCTTTCTTCCTCCGACTGCAAAGGCAGCCTGGGGTCTCCGCACTTGATATTATCTCCTCGAGGAAAGTTCTGACTCCTTAACTCCTATTGTCCAGCTCTTGTCATTTTTCAGGACATGGCCGATGCCACTTTATGTGAACTCCCTATAACATCACCCACCAGTCGGTCTCTAGAGAATGACTGTGATGTATATCTGCTCAGAAACAAGAAAAAAGAGGTCTCTCTTTGGGGAGCTTGCACCCAGGGCAGTGCCTAGGATGGATAGAGTAGCCACTCTATAAATATTAGAGGATGATCGAGATACATAGAGAAGGAATAAATGACTGTAAAGCAGGGTTGAAATTACAAAGAGTCACACACTAGAGAGGACAATCTAGGAACATTTTCTGAAGATATATAAACGATATTACTATTCTTCTTAATTAAGTTTCAAATCATTGCGATATTTAGCAGCACTGACTTTGAACTGGAATAAAATTATTTGCTATATTTACAATTCACTGATATTTCAGAAAAATTTACATTTTTAGAATTGTGCAGTGTCAACCAAGAAAAGAGGCAGCGTTGAAATAAAACAAAGGCACTCGTTTGGGGTCTCAGAACTGCAATTCAGGGAGCACAGACTTGGGCAGCAAAACCCCAAACCCTTCTGTTCAGGAACAAAAGTCAGGGGTTTTTAAAGGCAAAGTGTAAGGCATGTATACTTGTTTACAAAGAATTTTGATTGGTGTTGATGGCAGAAAACTACTCTTGGCTGCATATAATTAGTGTGCTAACAGACGGTTTGCTTAGGCTGCCTCTAAGCAAAGGGCCAATATTGTAGCAAGTTTTAGGTGTTCTTGGAGTTCTTGGAATTTCTGTCATTTGGCTGAGTTCAAAAGTTCATGGTTCTACCCAGCGAGGAAGTATATAAGGCCCGTCTCCTTAATGGCCTCCTGGCTCCATTAACATAAGTGACTCCATTTTATTTCACCTTCCACTTCCATTATATTTATTTGGGTTCCTGAGTCACGGTTGCTTATAAATGTGAATTTTCAGAAGTTGTTCTTTTTTCTTTTCTTCTAATGCTACTCCTCAGCTTTCCAGTTCCATTATGGTAAGTGTTCTCCATTTGTCTCCATCAAAACCTTTCTGAAATACATTTACTGGCAGCTTTCATTGATTCACATGTGTGACGCTCCACACAATATATTTTTAATTTGATTAAAATGAGAATATAAAAAGAAAATCCTCTCTGTCGTTGAAAGGAAATTACATTTGTTGGTGTTTACACTGTATACAATACAGACATCTGATGTCCTTGTCATACCTTTTCTCACGTGCCACGCAGATCCAGAATTAGGCAAAATGATCACCATCTGTCACTGTTAGGAATAAAGGGTCTTCACTAGTTAAGAGAGCGACAGTAACACTTCTCAAGGGGTAAAATACTAAATAATTTCACCTGTGGAACTACATAAACGTGGCGACCCCAGAGGCCTTACATGGCATGCTCCAGAAAATAAATTTATTTTGTACCTGAAAACCTGGCAAAATTCAAAACGTGTCTGTCTTTACTGTACATAAGCACAGAATAGCCTAAAAGACAAGCTATCTTTCATCAATATCTACTACATGAAGAGGATTTTAACTCATTGAGTTGGTTGCAATTCACTATATGTAATAAAAGGATTTGAGCGCAAGAATAGATTGGAAAGGCACATTAAGATCTATGTTCTGTGATAGTGATAATGTGGGGCACAATCACATCACATGATTGTTTTCGGATGGTTATTTCTAGTATCCCCACGTTGAGACCAGCGAGAAGTCGTTTTTTCCATTAGTGAAAGATTGACACAATTTAAAAATGCAAGCGTATTTATCTGCCTGATTTTAATTATGATGATAAGAGTTCCCTCAGCTGGATTGGAAAACCTTTATTAAGGTAAAAACAGGCCCTGTCCCTTATCCTTGTCATATTTTAAATGCCTATCTTCTCTCTAACGTTGTTGCTAAAATATCCGCGTTCCCCTCCAGTGAGACAAATCCGCAAATCCAAACTAGACCAGAAATGCATTTTTATGATACGCCCCAACCTCACAGACTTGAATAAGTCTTGTTTTTCTCTGAGTTGTCTGTTGTAAGAAGATGCCTCGGAGACAGAAGCATTTAACAGAGAAAATGGGTTTACAAAGTTTGCACCATAAAATCCAACATTAATACTGCGAAATCAGGAATAATGTTTTTGTTAGGGAATTAGCCAATTACAGGAGATGTTCCCTGGTTCGTTTACTTTGGTGAGAAGGAGGCGGGGTGACCCCATTTATCGTTCGTGTATCTCGGGGTGTAAGATGCTTCGTTTCTCCCTGCTTATCTATAATTGAGACTTGCGTTCAAATGTCATCCCCTAATGCATCTGTAAGTCTGTTAATTGATTCTTCCAATTCAATATCATTAATTTGATATTTTGCTTTATCTGACTGTATGGAAAGAATAGCATCTGCTTAATAAAGGACTTGTCATACTTAAATAAATAAGATTTGTGGCTTTGTCTATTTTGCAACACTGATTTATTCAAGTATGTCCTGATGAGAAAGGATAGCTTCTTTTTGAATCTACAAGAATAACATACGGCGATGGAAAATAAAGGTGCGTAACATGGGCAATTTCTATAACAATTAACTCTTGTTTTGAAGAGTTTGTTAGGCTAATAAATATATAACATTATTTTCTTCTCCAGAACATTATTTCATGTCTCCCTGATGATTTAGCAGTGTTTATGTTAAGATCTCTCTTAATTTTTTTTCTAAATTTAGAGGGATTTACTTTCATTTCATATAAGCACAGATTTTAAACTGAGCATCAGCGATTAGAAAAAATTTTTTCAGATGATTGTTAAAAAATTAAGGAGAACATTACTCATTATGAACTCACTCATTTATGTTTTTATTTATTTTATATTAGGACATGCTTACAACTGGAGTTTGTATCTTTGACCACGGTCGCCCACCCTTTACTTTAGTCTCAGGTAGTTACATTTTGTTTTGTTGATCTGAATTTAAGGAACCCCCTCTTGTGAGTTCATCTGCATCTGTGCTCAAGTGCTGTGAAAATCCTGACTTGTTCTCTGTGAATAGATGCTTTTCTTAGTGACAATGTCAGATCATACTGGGAAAACCGTTTCCATCCCAAACTGAAGAGTAGCTGGTATTGTCTTTTTTTTTAATAGTATTTAATAGTTTTTAATATTTTTTAATAGTATTTTCTTAATGTTTATTTATTTTTGAGAGAGAGACAGAGAGGCAGAGCAAGTGGGGAGGGGCAGAGAGACAGAGAGGGAGACATAGAATCCGAAGCGGGCTCCAGGCTCTGAGCTGTCAGCACAGAGCCCGACGCGGGGCTCGAACTCACCAACCGTGAGATCATGACCTGAGCCTAACTGACTGATGCCTAACTGACTGAGCCACCCAGGCGCCCCGCCTGGTATTGTCTTTAATGCAGCTTGTAGCCGGGGCCTTTGAACAAGAGGAAAACAAAACAAAACAAAACAAAAACACAAAAAAACATGAGAACACTTCTGTGCTAAGAATGAATGACTGGTTAACAGGTTGTGGCAACCAACAATCCCAGAATGGGGGAAGGCGAATTCCTTTTCTGCGGGAACAGACCAAATCATGCCATATATTTCATGAGCGTCCTGGAGCAGAACTGTAAGTAGAGTGTTATTTTCTGAAAATAGCATTGCAAAGGCCTCCTCTTCAACTTCAAAGGACCTAATCCTTGGTAGAAGAGAGATTTACAGTTTGAAATGAGAAATATAAGTTGCATCCTTGCTCTGTTCATTTTCGTAAAATTTTTAAAAAGTCGAATAATCAGTGAAAGACTTTCTTCCTTCTTTTGTAAAATAGGAGAAGGAATACTTACCCCACAGCACTATTTTAATAATTAAGTGAACTCTCCCACAAATTAATGGGCTCTCTGTGCAGAATCAAAAAAAATGGCTAGTATGCCATAATAAAATGGGTTACAATAGAACCATATAAAAGACTAAAAATTCATCTGATCGTTTAAGATCCCTTAGTTTCTTTGGTTTTTGATTTTTTTTTTTTACATTTATTTATTTTTGAGAGACAGAGAGAGACAGAGCCCAAGTGGGGGAGGGGCAGAGAGAGGGAGACACAGAATCTGAAGCAGGCTCCGGGCTCTGAGCTGTCAGCACAGAGCCCAAGGCGGGGCTGGAACTCACAAACAGCGATATCATGTCCTGAGCCAAAGTCAGACGCTTAACCAACTGAGCCACCCAGGTACCCCAAGATCCCTTAGTTTCTTATAGGATTTTTTTCTTAGTATAGAAATATTCATCAAATCTTAATTTACTTTTAACTCCAGAGAGATTTTTGTTAGCTATTTATTTTTGTTGCAATTTTCATTGCTAAAGTTAGTGATCAAAAGGAGTCTAAAGTTCATGATAAATCATGGGCTAAAGTTCCACGATGGTGAGGACCATGTCTATTTTATTAACCACAGAAGCTCTAGAACAGCACCATCCAATAGAAATATAATCAGTCATAAATATTTAATATTCTACACATTTTCCTGTGTATCAGATGAAATTAATTTTAGCAATACATTTTATCCAAATTAATATATCTAAAACATTGTCATTTTTATATGTAATCAATTAAAAAAATTATACTACTTTAGTACTTAAGTACTTTAAGTACTTTTATTTTAGCTAATTATAATTAAATAAAATTTAAAAATCATAGGGGGGCCTGGGTGGCTCAGTCGGTTAAGCGTCCGACTTTGGGTCAGGTCATGATCTCACAGTTCATGGGTTCGAGCCCCACGTCGGGCTCTATGCTGACAGCTCAGAGCCTGGAGCCTGCTTCGGATTCTGTGTCTCCCTCTCTCTCCGCCCCACCCCCACTCACTCTCTCTCTGTCTCTCAAAACTGCATAAACGTTAAAAAGATTTTTAAAAATTTAAAAATCATATTCTTTGTCACACTGCCACATTTCAGATGCTTGACAGTCTCATGTAGCTAGTGGCCCCCATACCGGTCAGTACAGCTTTACAGCCTAGCTTCGCACCTGGTACAGAGAAGGCATTCAAAATACATTGAATAAATAAATGAAAATAATTTTCATATTTGTCTATGTGTTCTGTCTACAGCCACTTGTCTTCCACAGAAAACATCACTCTCGTTACTTTTAAATGACTGTTTAAATCTTCCTGAGAGTAATAACTAGCCAAAAGATCAAAGGAGATTAACTCATGGTTCAGATGAAGATATTTTGTTTAAATATCTCCCGAGCCTCATTCTTGGGGTCAAAATACCATTCAATATAAAGAATATATACAAAAAGATTTATTTTATATTAGAAACAAGATAATAAAAAAATGATTACTTGCATAATAATGAAATCATGTATGTTATCATTTTTAAAGGCATAAGCAGTTATTTTAACAAATTAACTTAGTGAGAAGTTAGAGATATCTTTTTTTTTAATTGAAGTATCATCAGAAATGCCTTTACGATAGCCTGGAAATTCTAAGGCCTTTATGTCACTATGAGAGAGGTTTTGCCTCCGAAGTCTGCAGAAAGAGTTCTTTTGTCGCAAATTTTTTTTGCGGTAAAATTAAAAATCCGCCCACATGGAACAAAACAGAGAGGCAGAGTTGCTTTCTGAAGATTGTATAGCCCCTGAGCCAGCCAAGATTTATAATAATCTCACTAAAGACACAGAACACTTAAAGGCAGTTGTCAATGAGGATGGCTATTGACCAGTGTTGATCACTGGAAGAAGCAATGTCGTAGAGTCAAGTTCAGCAGGGCCCGCAAGGAGAGGGCTCTGCTTACGACTGACTCTTTCTCTCTATGCGGGCAACAAAATTTCCCAGCATGATCATAGAGGTAAGCAGTGGTGGTTAATTGTCTCCAAATGTTCTAGTAATTTTTGTCTGACACAAAAACTTCAATCATATTAAGTGTCCAGTCTTGAGTCTATATTCAACAGCAAACTTCCCTTGATAACCTGAAAAAAATATGTCCAATAGAGTTTCACAGAATTCTGATGTACAGGATCATCTGACATTATGCATCTGTCTTTAGACATGGTTAGTGTGAATCTGTACCTATGACATAAATCCTCTATTGAAGAATTGACCACGTTTTCAAGATTGCAGGGTGGTAGAAATATGACCATAGAAATATGACAATAGAAAATGATGGGGTAGTCCCCACCACCCCATGAAAACTCTTCTGGCAAACTGCTAGACTTTTCCTTGGCAAACAAACTCTGATTTTGCTAAAATGACTTACTGTAGTTGTTCATTCACAGGGACTCTTCAAAGGAACAAAAATGAAACCCAGTAAAATGGATATTATTACATGTGTACAATGCTGTTTTTTTTTAATGACACAATGCTCTAAAGCTGAAAGAAAAAAAAATAAAATAGAATTTAAAAGGCAGACACCTCTATGAAGTACAGAATTGTAATCCGTACTTGAACTCCATTAATGGAACAATGGATAAATTGACAAGAAAGAAAATGGCCTAGAAGATAACTGAGGCTACTTCATTATTATCAATCATTGATGGCCTGAGAGGTTTCCTAGATTCTGTAGGCCTACTTTGCCAGAAAAAAAAAAAAAATAGGAAGAAGAGGAGAGAAAAGATATTCATGGAAGAGATTTAAGAATAAATCAGTTATAAGGCAAGTATTATAGAAATTCTGTTATTTTCTGCATCTCTGCCATTTCTTTCTCAAGGAAAATTGTAATACTGCTTTGATTAAAAAGAATCCAAAATCTAAGTGATCACCATTTCTGGCATAACATTTCATTTTTATAAGCATATATTTAAAATGTTAAACACCTGCTGATGGGAAAAGGCAAATGTGTCACGAGTCAGAGGAGTTATTTTCAGGGTTTTCAACAGCAGAGCATTAATTTCTTTTGCTCCTTTTGTGTTCCACAGTGCTGAATTCATGTTCATACACCACTGCTATTTCTCAAGCAAATAGGACTTTTTTAAAAGAGTGGATATTTAGGTAAAACCAATGGCTGTTTAATGCAATTTTTGTACAAGCGAAATTATAAAATTATAACTAAACCAATATTAAGAAGAAAAGAATGTATCTGCTTTTGATCTCATTTTATGCAAACTCTAATACCAATCATTTCTGACACCCTCAGCATGTTTTACTCTATCCTCACTCAAAAATAAAAATAAAAATAAAACTACCAGCTGAGCTTTAAATTTTGCATTATGAACCTGGAAGCCTAGCTTCTATTTCCCAAGTAGCATAAAAAAAAATTGCCTTTCTACCAAAGAAACATATGTGTTTGAAAGCTTGTAATCCAATTGACTTTAAAGCATTCTAAGTGCCTTTTAGGCATGGATCCCTGGCTATGTAATAGATGCATGGCACCCTCAAGATCACTGCTGATAAAGGATAAGCATGCAATACTATGTTCTCCTTTGAAAATAATGATATTTCCAGCTGAAGGCTGGGTGAATGCGAGTTTCCTAATGTAAGAATTCCTCTGAAAGTCAGATTCTACATAACTACACTTTCGAGTCTTACTTGCTTCTTTTTACCCTATAGAGGAGCCACAAAATCCAACTAGTGTTCCACAGACTTGCTGATTTTCAGCTTTTCTCTCACTTGGGTAATTCTTATGACCAAATTGCTCTAGGATTTGTGTCACTGAGGAAAGAGAATGGTCGAAGTAACTGAGCAAGGAAGGTAATTGCATTCTAACTTCCTTAAGCTATCAGGTTTTAAGTGAAACAACCATTACATGCAATCATTGGGTTTCTCTTTCATTGGTCAACTGCCTCCAAGTTGTCTCGAGTAGGCCAGCATTGCTTAGCTTTTGGAAAACCAATGCAAGTGTAGTGCCTAATTCAGCAACCAAGATATTAGGGAAATGTAATATTAAAAGTATGTTCTTGATGTTTAAATGCTCTGTCAGATTTCGGTTGACATTAGTCGTCACTGTGATAGCAAAAGCGGAAGAAAGAGCAAGAATAAAATGTTCATGGGATGTGACTTAAACTCTAAAAAAAAAAATGGGCTCCACCAATGCCAAGTCCAAGGTGCTTTACCACCAAAGTGTGAAAAACTTGACTCTATGAATGATTTTTAAGTGACCAGGTTAGGAGCAAAAGTATCAATCTAATTTGGAAAGGCTCAGACTCTGTCTGAGCTCTCTCTATCGTCTTGGAACTCTGTGACGTAACTTGGGTCCTGAAAATTGGCTCTTCATTAGCTGCCATTGTGTCACGAATAGACCACAGTAACGACGCATCTTTACCATTGCCTCACAGGAACTTAGGCTGGGGGATTCTTCCCAGCCCTGGGCTACACGCATCAGGGTCGATTCAAAGCTCTCATAAACCAGGAAAGCCTCGATGAGCCTTTATCATATTGACACGAACTAGTGATTCCTAATGTTTTCCCTCGCAAAAACTTTCTGACTCCATGATGGTTTATGCTTCATCCCCTTGGCCGGGCTAGCTGCACAACGAGGGTGGACTAAACAGCCATCAGGCATTTTGCAGCATGTGCATGCCATCTGCCAGTTATTCACTCAAGCACTAGCCGAGTTCCTGCGGTCGGGGGAGTTGGCACATGGAGTGAGAGACACTCGTCGGTTGACTTGAGCATTACTATGTTTTGTGGGCCTGACCCAATCAGGTAAGTCTTTAAAAGGGCCTGGGCTTTTCCTGGCAAATAAGATTTCAAATAATGACGGAGTCTGCAATTGTTCTCTGTATCTTCCTTTCCTGACTGTCTGCGAACAGATAATAGCTTCAGCTCAAGCCTGTGGGCTCTACGATGACCCGATCTTGCCTTCTGTTTGACCTACAAATTTTGGACTTGCTTAGCTAGCCCCCATTATCACACATGCCAATTCTCTGTTATCTATCTATCTATCTATCTGTCATCTATCTATCATCTATCTATCTATCATCTATCTATCTATCATCTATCTATCTATCTATCTATCTATCTATCTATCTATCATCTATCTATCTATCTTCTATCTATCTATCTATCTATCTATCATCTATCTATCTATCTATCTATCATCTATCTATCTATCTTCTATCTATCTATCTATCTATCTATCATCTATCTATCATCTATCTATCTATCTATCATCTATCTATCTGTCTATCTATCTATCTATCATCTATCATCTATCTATCTATCATCTATCTATCTATCTATCTATCTATCTATCTATCTATCATCTATCTATCTATCTATCTATCATCTATCTATCATCTATCTATCTATCTTCTATCTATCTATCTATCTATCTATCATCTATCTATCATCTATCTATCTATCTATCTAATCTATCTATCTATCATCTATCTATCTTCCTACCTCTCTGTCTAATCTCCTGACTCCACTTTTGTTTTGGTTGAACACTGACTAATACAGACCTCCACACATTAGCTGCTATACTCTCTGAAGATGCTATACTGAAAATTGTAAAATTAAATAAAAGCTGCCGGGATGCATCTGTCTTATTTTAGTTCCCAACAAAATAGCATACATTTGAAACACAGCATAAATCTACTGATTTCTTCCACAAAACAATTATGGAAGGCCTGCCTAATTCCATTCTCTGGTATTGGGAATATAGCAATGAAAAAGAAAAGGAAAATAAAACAACAGTAAAAGTGCTACCCTCATGGAGTTCACAGTAAGGTCTGAGGAAAGGCACTGCCAGTAAATGCAGAACTCAGATGGCAATAAGGGTTAAATGAAAATAAGCTTCTGGGGTGGTTCCATATGCTTTATTTTATAATTATTTATTATAGTAGACATTATATTTTAGCCATGATTCACTGTGTGTTATATTTCACACTTTAAAAAAGGATGAAAAGGAGTGCCTGGGGAGCTCTGTCAGTTGAGGATCCAACTCTTGATTGGGTCACGATCTCATGGGTCCTGGGATGGAGTTCTCTGTCCGGCTCTGCACTGACAGCATGGAGCCTGCTTGGGACTCTCTCTCTCTTTCTCTCTCCCTTTCTGTATGCCTCTTTCTCACTCTTTCTCTCTCTCTCAAAATAAATAAACTTAAGAAAAAAAGTGCTAAAAAATGTACTAAAGTAGGTTTGGTGGAATAAGAAATGTCAGAGGGCCGGGTTGGAGGGAATGCTGTCTTAGGTTGTCCTGTCAGGGAAATGAGTTTTGAGCAGGGTCGTAGGCGCAATGTTTTGTAGATCAGGGTCCTAGGTTTGGAGTCACTGGTTTCTAAGAAAGATGCAAGCACTCTGGGCCCAGTGACAGAACGGAGGTAAGAAAAATGAGATGTGCAAGATTCACGGGTTGGGCAGGGCTTCAGTGGGCCTTCGTCATGATTTTTAAGCCTACTGAGTGCAGGAGTCTGTGATGTTTTTAAGCATAAAATTTACATTGTACCTCACAACCTACCCCAAACATAGTTTTCTATGTAATGATTTTTCACTATCTTCTATGATGTACCAGAATCATTTTTCCTTTTCTTTTCATTTTAATAATTTGTTGGGGGAGCTGTGCGTTTAGGTTTTGCTTCCTTTCTATTGCATTTTGGAGGATGCCGCTTTCAAAACTAACTTGGTTTCCACACCTATTAATGAAGTATAACTTCAGCCCAAAGTAAACATTGCTTAAAATTTCTTCTGACTTTTATTACAGAGAAACTGAACAAAGATTATTTCAAATGCGGGGGTTGAGAGAAATTTGCTAAGCTAAATATCCATAATTTGAATAACCTTTTTTTTTCCTTTGCCATTGACTAAACTTAGTAGCCAAATGACATTCTGGCTATTGTAATTATTTGTAAGCTTTTTGTTTTGAAAATTTCCAAACCTTAACAAAACAGTGAGTATAAAACAAATGTATGTGAACGTGTCCCTTAGCATCACAACCGTGATATTTTGTCATAGATTTTATTCATTATCCCCAGTTTGGATTTCTTTTAAGGTTGTTTTTGTTTATTTTGCTAGCATATTTAAAGTCTTTTTCAGACACAAAATAACCAAAGGCACACAAATATTTCACTGTGTGTCTCAAAACAAAAGAAGTTATTTTTTTAATAACTTCAAAGCCATTCTCAATACATGAAATAATTAAAATGGTTCTAATATCACAGTTCATATTCAAATTTCCCCAGTTGTCGGGGCGCCTGGGTGGCTCAGTCGGTTAAGCGGCCGACTTCGGCTCAGGTCATGATCTCACGGTCCGTGAGTTCGAGCCCCGTGTCAGGCTCTGTGCTGACAGCTCAGAGCCTGGAGCCTGTTTCAGATTCTGTGTCTCCCTCTCTCTGACCCTCCCCCGTTCATGCTCTGTCTCTCTCTGTCTCAAAAATAAATAAATGTTAAAAAAAAATTAAAAAAAAAATTTTCCCCAGTTGTCTAAAAATAATTTTTCATCATTTTTTTTAAATAAGGACCAAAACAAGGACAAGTCATTGTAATTTCTGGTTTGTCTTTTTAATATCTATTAAATTTACTGAATCTAGGATAGCCCTTCCTTTTCAATGCAATTGCCCTGTTCACGAAACTGAGTCAGCATTCTATAAACCCTGTCATATTCTGGGTTTCACTGATTACATTCCCATGGTGATATTTAACTTGTTCTTCTATCCCCTGCTTCGTATAGACTTAGAGACAAATCTAAGTATTTGATAATTAAGGTTCCAACTTATTTATGAAAGAATAATTCACTCCATCATGAGGCGAAATATATCAGCAGTTCAGTTGGCAATAATTCAAAAACTGGACATCAGATCTCAAATGGCGACACCCTGACCCCTTTGTTGCAAATTTTCCCTTAAAATTTTTACCTCGTTTTCTTTGCTGTCTTCTAAGAACCGTTGCTCAAATCAGGTATTTCATTTGGGGTGACAAAATTGTGGCTTTGCTAATTATACCATTCCTTCTACATCTCTTACCTGAAATTTCATCTGAATCGAGGAATCGTATCTCTTCCCCCACCCTGGTCCCACTACCTCCACTATGATTATGTAAATTACATACTAAATTATATTCTAACAAAAAAAAAACACAGAATAAATGCTTAAATTATTTCTCTTTAATTATCAAATTTCAGGTTGAGTTGGTGCCTTATCAACGTCCAATACTGATCACTTAATTTAACGTTTTTCATAAAATTTCATAATGAGCTTATAAATGTTATATATCTAATGACGTGTTTTGATCAAGTACAATCATAATTTTATTTTGATGCTGTTCCTTTTTTAGCTATTTTTGTCCAGCTGTAAGCCCTTTCAAACTAACCTCTGTGTCCTTTAGACATGATGCCATTTGTTGTCTTTTGAAAAAAAAGAGTTTAGTCTCATCCTTACCATTCTCTTTCCCAGTCTGTAATGAGTCATTTTCTAAAGATCCATGGATTATTTTGTTGGGTAACTCTGTTTAGATACCAACATATGGCCACTGGGGCTGGCCATTGCCTCTGGGTTATCATTCCTGGAGGAGTTTTAAGTGGACAAGCTAAGAGATATATCTTTTAAAAAGGGAACAATTACAAATTAACACCAATATTTATATTTTATACTTACCATTGCAAGTCTTTTTATTTTATTTTGTTTTATTTTATTTTATTTTATTTTATATTTTCTTATGTTGAAATATTAGTTCCTAACATTCCATTAATTATTTGCTTTGCTTTATAAAATCATATAGTCAGTTCTGCTATAATGCTTATTTTGAAAATGTCTTTTTGTTCCAATATGATTTATGTCTTAGGGAACAATCTGAGTTTAAATGTGAATATCTCATTTGCTTCTGCATGATTTAATCTGCACGAAACACTAGGGAAATGCAGACAACTGCTCCAGGCTGAACTGAGCCACATAGAAATATAACAAACAAACAAACAAAAACCCACACACTTCAAACCTTTACCAGAAACTTTAGGTCAATGCCTGTCTTTTGAGCCCCACTCATCTAGTGTAATGATGTTCCCTCCAATTTCAAATAACTATCCACCCACTGCCTCTACCTCTCAATAACTCCAACCTGCAAACTTTTCATTCAATGTCCACTTCCACAAATGTCAGGTCTTTTTCAAAGTAAAACACCACATGTGTTTGTCTCCTAACCATTTAACCCGTGTAAAATTGTGCTACTCTTTTTAGTAGGTTCCTATCTTTTTTTAATGCATTATTTGCAAAGTTTCTTATATTCCTAATCTCATTTTTCTCATAAGTTTGGTGGTTTTTATTGTAGGATTTTGCATAGCATGGTGATTTTTAACATGCATCATGTCATAGCATAACTGATTGTGAATGGCATCGCTTCAAAACAGCAATACTAATATTGTGACTGACATTGAGACTTTTGAATGAAGTTTAAGAATTCTTCACAGGTTTGTACAAAGGATATAGAATTCGCTTCTATCTCTGCCCCACATTACTGACTTCAGGCCTGGACAAGCTGGGCCCCAATCTGGGTCCTACCTCTCAGGAGGCACTACACTTTGGAAATGTCGTCCTTAGAATGGTCTAACTCCCCTTCTAGTGGGTGGGACTGAGATCAAGCAATACCACGGTCCCCCTTACTCCCTTCCAGAGACTTTCTGACCCTCTACCCTCCTGTGATGTTGTCCACATACCTCAAAGAACTCCTGGACTCATCCTTATGAAATTGGCCTGGGATATCATAGGAGGGTCCAGATTCCAAGAGGACAACCTGATAAGGAGATTAATCACTCTAGAGTATTTCCTTCTTGGGGAGAGGAGAGTTGTATGCTATAGGTCTTCCAGAATGGCACTGACATCTTAGTTTAGGTAACTCAAATTGTTCTGTTCTGCAAATGCAAGCATATACTCACTTCCATTCACAAAAGGAAGCACATTATTTATGCTCTGTGTGGTTTCCTATTTTCACTTAATGCTAGAGACTATAACATAGGAAAGTATAAAAATCTATCTCAACCCCCATGACAGTGCTAACTCATTTCTTTTGCAACTGCATAATACTTCATTGCATTGTGAAACAACATTTCTCTTTTAATTTGGATTTGGATTTCTTCTAGTCTTTTTGATATTACAGTGCCATAATGTATAACTTTGTGCAAGTCATTTAATATTTTTACAAGTGTGTCCTTGAGATAGTTTTCTTGAAATAGGATTCCTGAGCTAAATGAGATAATGAGGGGCTCCTACTTACGAACTGCGAGATCATGACCTGAGCCAAAGCTGGACGCTTAACCGACTGAGCCACCCAGGCGCCCCTCCTTGCATATTTTTATATGGACTTCATAATCAACTCCTATAGGTCCAGGAATAATACATCTGTTCAGTATATTCATTAAAATCATATTGAATTTCCAAAACAATTTTTAAGAGAATTAACCTTTTCATGATGCCATCTACCTTTCCAAAAACAGATCACATCTTTCCATTTGTTTAAAACTCTTTGTTTAGCAGAGAAAAAAGAAAACTACTGATCTTAAGAAGAGTAGGGAGCAGGTGGGGTATGTGGGTGGCTCAGTGGGTTAAGCATCAGATTCTTGATTCCGGCTCAGGTCGTGATGTCACAGTTTGTGAGTTCCAGTCCCGCGTCAGGCTTTGCCCTGACAGTGGAGTCTGCTTGGGATTCTCTCTCTCCCATCCTCTCTGCCCCTACCCTACTCACGACTTCACTCTCTCAAAATAAATAAATAAACTAAAAAAAAAAAAAAAAAGGAAGAATTGGGACCTGTTAACAAGTAGGTAATTTGCTCAATTGCCTAGAAACAGTTCAGTTCAGAATAATATCAAATAATCAAATCAAATTTATGCATACATTGTCAATAACTCTACTCTAGGTGCCAAGAATAGAACAACATACGCCAGTTTCAATGAGTGCTCTAATGCCAAAACAGAAAGTTTGGAGGAGAGTTGGTTTTATAAGACTACTATCTTGACAGATTTGAATTCTGGGACACCAGGGATTCCTTTCTCAGAAGGGTACATTGAGAAAAGATGAAACTCTAGGATTTCTATTAGTGAGCACTATTTTCTGGCAAAATTGAATTTTAAGATGGCTACTAATTGCAGGTTAGTATATCCCACAGCTTCTGAAAAACCACCTGGTAGCATGTATGCCTGGAAAACTACAAAACAAAATTCTTGGAGAAATGACAATATGTCATTAATCTCAGACGCTCCAAAGCCTTGCTAGAAACAAAGCTGTGTGTGCAGCTAAGAAGTCAAAAATACAATCAGTTAGCAGCTTTTTTTCCACCCCAGTACTCAAGAAGGGGGTCTGCGAAATGTCCTCTAACTAGTTCCCAGGCATGGGAAATTCACCAGTACCTTTGCAAGTCGGCTTCTTTTCCTATTAGTCAACTGCTGCCCCCTCCCTTTTTGGCCACCACAATATCCAGCCAAGGCTTTATTCAACTCTCTTAGGAAGGCTGCGGTCCGAACATCCTTTACAAGAACACCTGCCTCATTGATGATAGAGGCAACAAGTTTTGGTAAAAACAAAACTAGCCTAAACTAAAATCAGAAATTGCAACACACACATTCTACCAACTGCCATGCCATGTATTAGGTCATTTGAACTTGGCTCATTCTCGTCACCTTTCTGAGCTACATTTATAAAATTTTTCATTGGTAAAATGGGAATAACCACAGTTATCTTACCTATAACAAAACAGTTGGGAAACTTATACTTGGGGTGCCTGGGTGGCTCAGTCGGTTAAGCATCTGACTTCGGCTCAGGTCATGATTTCATCATGGTTCGTGAGTTCAAGCCCCACATCAGGCTCCGTGCTGACAGTTCGGAGCCTGGAGTCTGCTTTGGATTCTGTGTCTCCCTCTCTCTCTGCCCCTACTCTGCTCACTCTGTTTCTCTCAAAAATAAAAATGATAAAAACATTGAAAAATATATTTTTTAATTATATCAGTTCATTCATATAAAAATTCTGAAATTGCCAGTGCTATAAAATTTGAAAAATAGTTTAATGTTGCATATTTATCTTATATTAAAAATAATTTATGCTTCTTATGAAATATTAGAAAAATAGCACAAAATACAGAAAAGAAAATTAAATCCATCTATAATCCCACCAACCAGAGGTAATGATATAATAATTTCTCCACTAACTGAGTGGACTTAAATTCAACACACACACACATACACACACACACATACACATTCAAACATTCATAATGTTGATATCATACTATATATTCAGAATTCCTTATTTTTAGTTTTTCACTCAATTTTATATTAAGGCTTGGAAAAGTTGTCCTTATATATGTTTACAATGCCAAATTTACTCAGATATGTTTCTAATATTGGCTATGTAGGATGTATCTCATTGATTGCTGTTTTTTAAATGTTCCACTCATCATAAAATACATTATTATTAAATTAATTTTACCATATTAGAGGATTTTCATTTTTCACGTGATGTTAATGATAGAGATAAAAATAGATACTCTTCCATATTCTATGTTATAATTGTGTATAAAGTAAATAGCTTCTGAATTAAAATAAAATATAACAAAAACATTCAGTTTTCCATTGAGTGCCTCCCCCCCACTTAATTCTTAAAAAAAAAATTTATTAATGTTTTTTATTTATTTTTGAGACAGAGAGAGACAGAGCATGAGCAGGGAAGGGGCAGAGAGAGGGAGACACAGAATCCGAATCAGGCTTCAGGGTCTGAGCTGTCAGCACAGAGCCCGACGCGGGGCTTGAACTCACGGACCATGAGATCGTGACCTGAGCCGAAGTCGGATGCTTAACCGACTGAGCCACCCAGGTGCCCCAAACCCTCCACTTAATTCTAAATTTAGTGAGCAATCTTTGTTTTAAATTTTTTTAATGTTTATTTATTTCTGAGAGAGAGACAGAGACAGAGCATGAGTGGGATAAGGGCACAGAGAGAGGGAGACACAGAATCCGAATCAGGCTCCGGGCTCTGAGCTGTCAGCACAGAGCCCGACGCAGGGTTCAAACTCAGGGACCATGAGATCATGACCTGAGGCGAAGTCGACACTTAACCGACTGAGCCACCCAGGTGGCTGTGAGGGACCTATTTTTATTGAGGTAGAACTTACATGGGATGAAATGTACAGATCATAAGTACAATTAGATGAGTTTGGGCATATAAGTAGATATAATCACTCCGCCAAAATAGAGAAAAATTCCACCATCCTAGAAAATTCCATCATGTTCCCTTATAGTTATTCCACCCTCATGGATAACTACTGTTTGTATTCATACAACACTGATTTGTCTATTCTTTCCTTTTTTTAATTTTTTTAATGTTTATTTTTGAGAGAGAGACAGAGAGACAGAGGGTGAGTGCAGGAGGGGCAGAGAGAGAGGGAGACAGAATCCTAAGCAGGCTCTAGGCTCTGAGCTGTCAACACAGAGCCCAACGCGGGGCTTGACCCCACGAACCTGGAGATCATGACCTGAGCTGAAGTCGGTCGCCCAACCAACTGAGCCACCCAGGCGCCCCCTGATTTGTCTATTCTTGAATACAATGCATATAATTAGAATCATACAATATGTGCTTTTTTGTGTCTGGCTTGTTTCGCTCAACATAACTTTTTTGAGATTTATCCATATTCTTGAGTGAATCAGTAATTCAATCATTTTCGTTATTATGAAGAATTCTATTTATGAATATAAGACAGTTGGTTTACACTTTGGGCTTATTATGAACAAAACTGCTGGATACCTTCTGCACAAGTCGTTCTGTGGGTATATTTGGGGTACACACTTAAGAGTGGGTATAGTTGTATGAGAAACTGCCAGACTGTTTTCCAAAGTGATTGTACAACTCACTGATATTTGATTCTGTGAATACTTTGAAATGTTGGTATTTTGCTGTCTTTGATTTGCTATTTCACTGTGCTTTTAATTTGTATTTCCCCAAGGGCTGACTATACTGAGCACATTTTCATGTGCTTAATGGTCATTTCTATCTTCTCATGTAGTGTCTATCAAGTCTTTTGCCCCTTTTACGGGGTTATCTTTTTATTACTGATTTATAGAGTTGTCTATATATTTGAGATAGAGGTCGATTATTTCTTCAGGCTTTTTTTCTTTCTTTTTTTTTTTTTTTTTTTTTTTGGTCATGCTCTCTGTCTCCCTCTTTTTTTTTTATAGGATCTGATGTGTATATACATATCATATAAATGTAAAATTGTGTCTTATTGCTGCAGAGAACACTGAGGCTCAGCTTATTTTTTTTTTTGATATTTCTCCTATTTTCTTTAATTCAATAATTTCTATTAATCTGACCTCAAGTACAACAAGTCGTTCATGGTATTAAATCTGTGGTAAAGTTCTCCCACTAATTTTTTTTTAAGCTTATTTATTTGGAGAGAGAGAGAGAAAATGCAAGTGGGGGAGGGGGATGCAGAAGGAGAGGGAGAGAGAGAGAGACAGAGAGACAGAGAGACAGAGACAGAGACAGAGAGAGGGAGAGAGACTCCCAAGCAGGGTCCATGCTGTCAGCACAGAGCTCAAACCCACGACCGTGAGATCATGCCCTGAGTTGGAGTCGGAGGCTTCACTGACTCAGCCACCCAGGAACCCGATTTTTATTTCTGATATTATACCAAGAATATCCACTTAGTTACTTTTCTCAAAATTAAAAATTTCCGTTTCTCCATTAAAAAGCTCCATACACGTGGATGCAGGTGCACGCGCATACACACACACACACACACACACACACACAATTTCTTTTTCAATTTCATCTCTTTTATTACCATGTAACAAAGCAATTTCTTGGTATACAGTCCTACGCATTATAACATATATAAAGATCCATATATACACCAAACACTCAGAGCACATAACAATGTCATCACCCCCACATCGTACTGACGCTATCTCTCTGTAGCCACACCCTGCCCCACCCAAACTTGCAACCAGAGTTTTCTCTTATTGAGATGGTCATACAAGTGGGACCCTATAGTATGCGTCTACTTGAGATGCGTTTCTTTAGCTTGCGTTGTGTTTTTAAGACCATGGCATGTAACAGTAGTTGACTCATTTTTACTGACGAGTAGTATTCCACTGTTTGAACGGACCACAGATTCCACTTCTGAAGAACATCTGAGTTGTTTCCATATTGGGGTAGTTATGAGTTCCGCTGCCAGGAACATTTTGGATAGGTTTTGCCCTTGGCCCATCCAGAGCCTTTCCTCCAAGACGTCCTTCTTATTTCAAAGATACGGGCATTTGGGATCTCAGTATATGCTTGGAGTCCCCAGTGATGTCTTACACCATCTGCAAACTTGCATGACCTCTGGCATTTGCATTCAGCTCTCGGTCCTGCAGTAGCCTCCCTCCACCGGACCTCGTAAAGCCTTGCCCTCTGCATATGTAGTCCCAATACCTGCCAAAGTCCATGTGAAGAATCCCCACTGAGACTTCTCTGGCCCTTATCTTTGCTGCCCTGTCCTCTCAAGGACCATATCCTGAACATTCCACCTACTGAAGCAGCTCACTCTCAGTACTCTGCCTTCTCAACTCAGCTAGACTCTTACCTTTTACTTGACCGTCCCCGCAGGACGCTAACAGCCAAAAATGCACCCACAAAAAGAACATGGGGCAGCATTCACGTATTTTTTTTCTTTCAGGGATCTCAATGCTCTGCCCCTTTTTTGTTCACTACATGCAAGCAGTTACATTTTGTTCGGCTTTATAGTTGCTTACAGTAGGAATGCAAGGCTGATACCTGTTATCCCATCATGGTTAGCAGCCGTTAAGATGAAGTATGCATTTTTATACTTTTTTTTTTATAGTTGGAATATCTCTGAGAGGTTACATGAGTGGGTAGGAGGGTTAGGATTTAAACAGCAGTCTACAGATTTCACATCTATTTTTTTCTCCATTATATTACAGCCTCTCATAGTTGTTCCTATTTCTGCCACATCCTAGAGCCTAGCACTCATACATTTTACATAAAGCTATTTACTTATTTTTTTTTAATATCCCTAATTCCATTTCTCCTGTAATGTGTGGTAATGACAATATTCTATAGAATAATTATTATTATTGAAAAGTATAACATCACCACCATTATTGTTAGGAAATTACTTTCTACGTTTTGATCTTATTTTTAAAATTCTCATTTTGTACCATGCCCTTATCTTTAATCCATGCAGTGCTTCTTATTAGAAGAGCCTAGAAAACTCATAAAATTCCCAGAAAGCCAGGATAACCATCACATAAAGCTTATTTTAAAACAAACAACCAAATATTAGACTCCCAAAGCATTAAAACACATTTGCTTTTTCAGACATAAATAAATTACATCCTATTAAGTAGTAGAGAGAGGGAAAAAAAAGTCCTTTATATATTAACAATCACGTGGGTCTGTCTGCATATTTTGACTACATTAATACTTAATTTGTTTCCTCTCCTCAGCGATTTTAAGTTGTCAGCTTTCGTATATTTAAATTCCATATTAATATTATTTTGCAAATCATTAAGCCTCTACACATTATTATTTTTTTTAAGTTTTATTTATTTTGAGAGAACGGAGAGTGTGCCAGTGGGGCGGGGGGTGGGGATTGCAGAGAGAGAGAGAATCCCAAGCAGGCTCCGCATGGTCAGCACGGAGCCTGATGCAGGGCTGGAACCCACGAAACTGAGATCATGAACTGAGCTGAAATCAAGAGTCAGACTTTTAACTCACTGAGCCACCCCAGTGTCCCTACACATTAGTTTTTTTTTTTTTTTTAATGACCATGATTCCTTGACTTTTCACAGCAGCCAGTTTCTGCTTAGCCCAAGCGGCTTTCAGTGGGTCACCTGCTTCTGGCTAGAACAGTGAGAGCTATCAACTCTCTAGGTTTCCCAGTTATACCTTAGCTGTTCTCCACTGGCTCCCACCCTGAGCAAGCAAATCGAATGCATTTTTTTCCTAATAAAGAGGAAAGATAAAAGGACAATTAATAGCCATCAGTTCCAACTCTGCCAGGTTTCCAAGACAAATTTGCCTCTGTAAGTCTTTGCAGGAACACAGTTGAGGAAAGTTCATTCCTAGGAGACTCGAATTCATACAGCTTGTAGGTGTTATAGGTTTCAAACTATGCTTGACTTTAAGACAAAGCTCTTTTCAATAGTGCTGGAGGCCACACTCCACATTAAGCTGAAAAACAAAACCAGAAAACAACACTTCTTCTATGGAAGTATGTAATTATACCATTTAGCAGAACAATCATGAATTGTTTTCATAGAAAGAGCAATCAGCGATTCTTTTGTGCCTTCATTCTGGACGCATTAGATGCAACTTAAAGCTTTAAAAGATGTTCAGTTTGTGGAAGACAGGATAGTGTCTTAGTTACTTTTCACTTTTCAAAAGTTGCCTTCCGTTACTCGGCTTATTTTGACATTCTCAGTGTTGCTTTCCTTTATTAACCTCATTGTGTTATATTCCGCCTGCTTTTCCGAAAGCTTTGGAATTGTATGTTTCAATACCATTACAGTGCCCAAAGTGTTGGTACTCTTAAAAAAAAGAGAGAGAGAGAGAGTTCAGAATCGTGTTAATCAGTGGACATTTTGCATGTAAAGGAATCCTAAGAGTGAGACAGATGTCTCAGCTTTCTTCCAAGAGAGTTGCACTAGAAGGACATTTTCACCTCTAACAAAATCCCATAGCGTGGACCGAGACATCACAACTATATTTCACTTGAAAGCTAGGCCTAGAGGCATAGTTTGCATAGAGAACAACAAAAAAACAGGGCCACCTGGGTGGCTCAGTCAGTTAAGCGTCAGACTCTTGGTTTGTGCCCAGGCCATAATCTCAGGGTTGGTCAGATCGAGCCCCACATCAGCCTCTGCACTTACAGTACTGAGCCTGCTTGGGATTCTCTCTCTCCCTCTTTCTCTCTGCCCAGCCCCTGCTGGCTCTCTCTCTCTCTCTTTCTCTCTTGGTCTCTCACTCTCGAAATAAATAAATAAACACTTAAAAGAAGAGAACAAAACAGTCCACACTGCTCACACAATAAGTGCTAGAAAGAAAGAGGAGGAATCTGAGTCTCCGACTTCGGCTTCTACTAGAAGATTGAAGATTTAAACAAAGCAAACACACGCCAACAGCATCAGTAGATAATAGGTCACTGTTTTAATCGTGGGATAAGTGGCTTCTGTTGGAAAATTTAAATTTCTGAATACCAACCTCTTAAAATCATGTGTCATTTAAAAAGTAGCAAACAAAAAAGCACAAAAACAAGTGGTTACCACAATAAGCTGTCAATTAGCAGAACTGAATCTAATTGTAAATGAACTGGGGGAAATAAGTAGATGATAATCTTATTGATGTGTTTTCTTTTACCAAACAGTAGTTCATCACACCTGCTGAGTTTGCTGTTCATAAGGTTTACTTTTGATGTAGGCAGTTAACATTTCTCCATTTAAACCAATAATGCTGTGTGTAGCAAAACACTATGAGGTAAGATATAAAAGCAACTTTCCCTTTATAAGATATTGATTTTTAAATAACTAATCAAGGGTTGAGGTTATCCCATAGGAGGATACAAGACAAAAGCGAAACCAGGATTAATAAAGCTATATACACAATTTCACTGCTTTAAATTTGAGTTTTAAAGGAATTAATGAAATGACTCAGGGAACAATGTTAGAAATTTAAGAGATAGCATGTAACAAATGAAGATTTATAGCGGAGTTTTTTTTCAATTTTTTCAAAAGGGTTTTCCATTTAAATGGAAGCAAAATAATTGTGTGCTTGTGCTTAGGAACAAATCTGATCAAATCCATGTTTAGAGACACTCAGATTTTCTCCACGATATTTCAAGGTTACTTTGAGGCACGGGAGGCTCAGAGGCAACAAGGTCAAGTTCATCCAGACTTTGTGACCTTGATGTCCAGTTTAAAGGCTCTGGGAACAAGCGAATCCCTGAATGAAACTATAGCTTATGTTTTGGTATTTCATTTAAACTGTAGCTTGAGTAGAAATTGGCATGATGTATTTGATTCTTCAAAGAGTCTTTCTGTTGACCAGGCTGAATGGAGTCTTGGAGGCATAGCTACCTACAAACATAAGGATAATGGAGAACAAGATATTAGAGCACGAATCATATTATACACAGGGCTGTGTGGCACCACACCCAGAATGTCATTGCGTGAGCATCAGAGCACTTAGCTTCTAAGAGAAAAAGTTCCAAAAGGCACTACAGTATTTGGAGCGTCCAAAACAGCATCGAAAACAGTCTGGTGTCCAGACTCATTGGAAGGCTGCAATTATGAGTGGCTTACGGATGTTCTTACGCAGCCCCTCTCTGATATTCCAGGCCGTTTTTACAAAATAGGCTGCGGGAGGAAGGTCTTTTGATAATCACCGAAGCAGTCAGAGAAAATGGCAAAACAAACTGTGGCAGCTGCTTGACCCTGCGGAGTCAGGGTTTGTGGCTCAGTATCACAGGCTTGCCTCTTTCTAAGTATACAGTTCCAATGCTGGGACACCCGTAAGCACAGAAAACTAAATGAAATGATCATAAGGCTTGTTCTCTTGCAAAATACAATTTATATTAGTGCAACAGTATTTTTTTTCTAAACATTTACTAATTTGTCTCAATAAAAGAATAGCTGTTGAAACAGACTTTTTCCAAAATCTGTGTGCCAAGGATTTTACATTTATTTTTTAAGGATTCATTGATTCACCGGGTGTCATTTTTTTTTTTTTTTTTTTTTTTTTGTTTAAAGTGTATTTATTTTGAGAGAGTGAGAGAGAACAGGCCGGGGAAGGGTCAGAGAGAGAGGGAGACAGGGAATCTCAAGCAGGCTCTGCATTGCCAGCAGAGAGCCCAACGCAGGGCTCGATCTCACAAACCATGAGATCATGACCTGAGCCTAAAATGAGAGTCAGATTCTCAACTGACTTGAGCCACCCAGGTGCCCCTCACTGAGTATTTTTCAAATAGCTTCCTAGATTATAATCCTTACAACAAAACTTCAAGGTACATCTAGCTAACATCATCTTTGAAGTGTAGAAATTGAATCTTAAAGAAATCAAATAATTTTCCCAAATCCACAAAGATAAGACCATCAGCACCAGTATTCAAATCTAGGATATTTGGTCCTGTCTTTTTAAATAACATAAGCATACAGAGTCTCTAATGCTTATGGATGTTGCCTATTTGGAATATCACCTTGGTAACTTTTTTTTTTTTTAATTTTTATTTATTTTTGAGAGAGAGAGACAGAGTGGGAGTGGGAAGGAGCAGAGAGAGAGGGAGACACAGAATCTGAAGCAGGCTGCAGGCTCTGAGCTGTCAGCACAGAGCCCAACACAGGGCTTGAACCCACGAACCACAAGATCATGAGTCAGACACTTAACCGACTGAGCCACCCAGGCGCCCCTGGAATGTCACCTTTGGAAGGATTCTTTCATCCTCCCACATAGACCCAGTCTGTGATATTATTTTATATCAACACAGGGAATACTGTCAGGATAAAATAGATTTTGTTACAAATTTGTAATTTTTGTGATACTTAACACAAAGTGTCAGCTAGAATGGGCTATTCTTTATAGTTTGTGGAATAACTCAAAGGACTATGAGAGAGAGAAAAAGTTCTATGAAACCTCGTATATTTCCAATTAATAATCAATGAGAACTATGTAAGATCATTTCCATTTCTGTCTTTTATGACCAGTAAGTTCAGAGCTAAATTTAATCAAGTAAAGTATTTCATCCCTGGCTTCAATTATAATGACATCTGCCTTATCTAAATGGTCTAGAAGCTATTTTCATCTTCATTTTAACTTCACCCATTTTTTGAAAGCTATCACAAAATCTTTGAATACTGGGTAAAGGTTAAACTGGTCCCCTCTACACTCATGGTAGAAATAAGGAAAGTCTCAAGTCATGATATGAACAAAGCAATACACAGAAAATTAGCAGTGATCAGATTGAGATAATCTCCACTTATATTTCAATGTATAAATTATGCCAGTGTATGCTTCCTCTTAATCCATTGTATCAATTACTTTTTACATCCAAAATTTGCTAAGATTAACATCAACATCTGATTACAGGAGTCCTGTAAAGTCATCTGTTTTATTAACCAATAATACAATGATTCTAAATTACGTTATACATCACCTTTCTATCCGGATAACAAATTTGAATTTCTGTTCTCTAACGACACTTTAAAATTCTGAAAATCCTGATTGTTGAGTTGTTTTCCAAGTTATCTCATGGCCATTCCACAGTTGTCCCAGACAAAGCTATATGTCATTGTCTATCCATTGGCCACTGCCTCTAACTTCCCCTTACATAGCTCCTTCTGCTAATACGATTTCCACACAAAGTAGTTTTAGACGTAAAAAATTTAAAAAAATGAAAAAAACTTTTGAAGAATTTCTAGATTTCTACAAAAGAGCTAATATATGATTGGGGCTTTAAATGTGTGTGTATATATATATATATATGTGTGTGTGTGTATATATATATGTATATATTTACTACATAATATTCTCTTAAACAGAAGCATGTTTTAAAAGCTCTTTATTTTTTTGTAAGTTTATTTATTTTTGAGAGAGAGAGAGACAGAGCTTGAGTGGGGGAGGGGCAGAGAGAGAGGGAGACACAGAATCTGAACCAGGCTCCAGGCTCTGAGTTGTCAGCGCAGAGCCCAACGCGGGGCTCGAACTCACGAACTGTGAGATCATGACCTGAGCCAAAGTCGGACGCTTGACTGACTGAGCCACCCAGGCAACCCTAAAATCTCTTTAATCTTCACAAAATAACAGCATGCTCTGTTTTATGGATTCAGTGCTAGTTTTGATTCTCTGGCAACTGTTTTCTTTAGCATGATCTCCCATTGGTTACCACTCAGAGCATATCAACCAATAATCCCATCAAACCTGGAGTCAAATTTGTGGTCAAGGACTCTTGATTCATTCTTGAATCATAATCACTAACAAGTATCTTAATGTGGCTTGAGCCCTACTTGCCCCATATTTTCTCTGCCAGATGGTACTTCCGCATCAGTCAATAATAAAAAACCAAAGGGGGCGCCTGGGTGGCTCAGTAGATTAAGCGCCAGACTTTAGCTCAGGTCTTGATCTGACGGTTCGTGGGTTCCAGCCCCGCGTCGGGCTCTGTGCTGAGAGCTGGGAGCCTGGAGCCTGCTTCGGATTCTGTGTCTCCCTCTCTCTCTGCCCCTCCCCCACTGGGACTCTGTTTTCCTCTCATCTCTCTCTCTCAAAACTAAACAAACATTAAAATAAATAAATAAATAAATAAATAAATAAATAAATACCAATATCCTATTTCTATCAACTGTATAACAGCATCAATTTAAAAAGAGAAATTTCTTTTTAAAAATTATTATATAGAAGCACGTTGCTAGAAAAGATGAGTAATCACCTTACAGCCTCTAAAATAAATTAAGATTTTTCTGTTACCCCAATATACTCTTCAACTACTTTGATACAATTTCTATACTAAGATGAAAACATACTTGCAAAATCTTTTATCCAAGCATAGTTTACAAAATGAAAATGAGCTAACTCCAGAAGTTGTAAGGAGTTACTATATTTGAGATCCAGGAGCAAATGTCTGATTAATATATTTAGAAACATTTGTCATTTTAAAAATCTATTTCTTCATGAGGTCACTTTTTTACATGGGTGTGTTTTATAAACCTACTTCAATTTTTTTTTTAACGTTTATTTATTTTTGAGACAGAGAGAGACACAGCATGAACGGGGAGGGGCAGAGAGAGAGGGAGGCACAGAATCGGAAGCAAGCTCCAGGCTCTGAGCCGTCAGCCCAGAGCCCGACGCGGGGCTCGAACTCGCGGACCGCGAGATCGTGACCTGAGCTGAAGTCGGACGATTAACCGACTGAGCCACCCAGGCACCCCTATAAACCTACTTCAAAATGAGTGTTCAAAGATTATGTTCTTTTGACATACAGATTCATTTAAAAATCATTTGCCCAAAGATGTCTTTGGTAAGGTTCAAAATACAAGTACTTTGTCAAAACCAGTATAAATCTCTGGATAAAACCGTTCAAAGATTGTATATGGCTGTTCAATTTCATTTTTAAACTGTAGTTGTTATTAACTGCACTATTGTTTTAATAACACGATTCTCATTAGTTTTTTCTATTGGTATTAAAGTAAGTGTTGGCAAGAAAGCAGATCAGCCAGAACTTTGATTCATTGTTGATAAGGTGTCAGTAAAATGGCTTTGGAAGACTGTTTGGCATTATCTTCTGGAGCTGACCACATGCAGATTCCATGACCTGGCAATTTCATTTCCAAGTACATACTTAACAGAAATGGGTTCCCTATCTCCACATTTCAACCAAAAGGTAAGAATTAGAATGTTCTTGACAGCCTCAAACTGGAAAAAATTTAAATGATCAACTATAGCATGAATAAATACATTCTGGTAGTGGGTAAAATGGGATAGTGTACAAAAAATAAAGAGACAAATGATTGTCAAACATTCCCGTATACGTTAAACACCCAAACAAAATGTTGAGTAAAAGAAGCCAGACACAAAAGACCATACACTGCACGATTCCATTTACATAACGTTCTAAATATGGGGAAAAGCTGCTCTGTGTTGTTAGAACTCAGAATATAGAAATAATTCTGAGATGAAAGCGGGGGGTGGGGGTGGGGGGTAGTGACTGGGAGGGACCATGACACAGGTTTTTGGGTGCTGATGATAGTCTAGTGGGTTTTAATTGGTCTCAGGACCTTGACTGGTATTCATTGTCTCCTTCTACTATCTTTTAAATTCTTCTCTCCCTCAGCAATCATATCTGGAGATCCATTAGTGTCTTACATGGTAGCAGGAGCCAAGCCTTGATTCCTGAGTGTTTTGAGCCCTTGGTAACCATAAACCTCTCAAGCCAAGGTCACTGTACCTGTCCATTCTCATTTGTAACTGGAATAAAGAGTATCAAGTAAGTACCCAAGTGGATCACCTGTATTTCGCTGTGTTCCTTCTGCTCCCCACTGCAGAAGAAATCCTTTCTCACTCTACTGATCAGCAGACCTCTGGCAAAATGGTGACTTATCTTCTCACATACTGGTCACTTGATATTAAGAGTCCAATGTGCCTACGTGGCAGCTGAAATTTATTTATAGTTCAAGGGAACCATTGATGTGTTACTGGCAACCATTCTCTCCAAGACCAAGCCTTTAAACCCTACAGGTTCTAGCAGTATAGGGATACAAACATATAATCCCACAGAGGATTCTTGGGAAGAATGGTAAGTGGGGCCATGCATGCTTCAACCTCTTAGTTTCTGTCTTATTCTTCATATTTCACAAACAGGACCATGTAGAGGAAGCTGATTCAGATATGGTGTCTTAAAGAATGAGACCTTCATCCGATTTCTCTATAGATCCAGCAGCTTCTGGCTAATTTAATGTATGATACAACCAGTATATCCCAAAGTTATGGGTCCATTCCTGCACCTACCGGTAAGTCCCCTGGTCAAGTGCTATGTTGCATGAGAATCTATGTCTATTATCAAACATTCATTAATTGTTCTAAGGAACCATAATAGCTTCTGGGAAATGGTACTGACAGGCAGGAAAAAAACAAACAAACAAAAAAAAACAGATGTCTATCTATGGCCACTGGCTCTTCTAGGACAAAAGAGGGGACCCATATAGTCTACCTTCCACCAAGGCCTATTGGCCTTTTCCAGGAATAGTGCCTTATCAGCATTAGTCTCTGTGGCTGGTAGATTACATATTCAAAGGTGACATCATGTAGGTCAGCCTTAGTAAGTGAGAAGCCATGCCACCCTATCTTCCACTGGCTACTCCATTCTTTCTGATCATCGTGCTAGTTCTGAGGTAACACTTGTTGATGCAGGTTCAATACTTATTGGTTCGGTGCCTTTTCTCCGACGGATCCTTTCTGGAGGGCATTTCTACGTGACACAAAAATCTCTACACTTTGGGCACGTTACCAGATGGTCATTCACATGACTTTACCCAAGACTTATCCTCTGAATTGAAGTCCTTTTCCTTCCAGGCTTCTGCACAGCTGGCTGGATTATTTGTCAGTGCCCAGAAAGCTATACATTCTCATCTCAGGCCACCGTTCTTTTCAAAAAAGTAGATGTCCAGGAGCTTTGCCCATTGGAAAGTTTTTTTTTTTTTTTTCTCTGCACCATCTCTCAAGGCCATTTCCAAATGTGCCTGCAATGCAACCACTATCCAATATTGGCTTACATCAATTTATCAGCCTGATCCATCCTGCAACAAAGTTTGGGCTTTTTCCTACTCTTTCAGCTGGTCTTATAGGACTTTCGGCAGAGAAGTATAGTTGAAACCATGGTGAGTGATGACATAAAGTTGTGGGCTATCAGCTCGATTCCTGCCCTCTGGTCTCACACAGGCTTGATACAAATATACCATGTCCATATTATAGTAAACTGCTCCTGGATATGTCCAACTGTACCATTTGGCAAGTTCAAAAGCAGCCTACTTGTAATAGAAATTTTCAGATGTATTATCGCTCAGTGTCCTATGATCAGTAGCACAGCAGGAGCTCTTTCTTTTTTTTTTTTTCCAAAGAATTTTTAAATGTATTTATTTTTGAGAAAAAGAGACAGAATGAGTGGGGGAGGGACAGAGACAGAGGGAGAGAGAGAATCCCAAGCAGACTCTGTGCCATCAGTGCAGAATCTAATGTGGGGCTCGAACTCACAAACCGTGAGATCATGACCTGAGCCGAAATCAAGAGTCGGACGCTTCACCAACTGAGCCACCCAGACGCCACAAGGCAAGATCTCTGTCTTGAAAGATGTAGAGTTCTTTGCTGTTGTTGGCCTGACCTTTCTTCAGAACCCCACTTAGACTTTCTATAAGTTCTATCCCACTGATGCTTCCAACAGCATGGGATCTTCCAGATCATGTGGCCCAAACAGGCAAACAGCTTCTACCACAGCCCGGATCTGCGACAGATCCCTTTCCTGCTTCCAGCCACATTCAGACTTGGCAGTCCTCTCTATCCCTCAGTATGTGAGTCAGAGAGGACTTCCTATCTATGGAACAAGTGGCCTTCATACCCAAAGAGGATGACCGGGCACTGAGTTGTTTTTTGGTTTTTTTGTTGTTGTTGTTCTTAATGTGGTAGGGCATTCAAGCTATAACAGTTTTTCTTTACTTTTAAAAGGATATCCTAAAATGTTTCCACATGCCTGTGGATCTTTGTAAATTTATCTCCTGCCTTCAGGACAGCATGAATCTTACCATCAAGCCAGCATCTTGACCATCATGGTATCAGCCACCCCTTGTTTGGCCTGTCCAATGTGCCTGACGTCATCAATATTATGTATCAAAGTGGTATTCTTCCAGATCTCCAGGAGGCCATGGATGCTTCGGATTATATTATGACAGAGTGTGGAATAATTAACACAATCCTGGGGTAAACCGGCAATAACTATCGGTGTTCTTGCCATAATCCGTTTCTACACCTACAAATGGATCCCTTGGTCACACGCTATGTGGTGTGAGAATCTATGCCTACGGATAAGGAATTCTTTAATTGCCTTAAGAAATCATAAGCCTCTGGAAGGTGGTACTGACTGGGGCTCAGCAGGCTCATATGAATGCAATCTGTTTCTGAATCTCTTTTCTGATTAGAATGGAAAATAATGCATTCCCCAAACCAGTGTCTGCATACCAAGTACTGGAAGGTTTAGTAATCATCTCTAACAGCAACACTATGTCCTACAAAACAGCTGCAACTGGGGCCACTACTCGGTTAAGCCTGTGGTAGTTTACGGTCAACCTCAAACTCCATCTTGTTTCAGCAGAGGCCAGAATGGTCAATTAAATGGAAATATCCTTTAGGAAAAGATGTCACTAATATCTATTCATCCTGCTAGGATGCAATACTGAGTATTTCTGCTTACTTGTTTTGTTTTTTTGTTTTTTGTTTTGTTTTTGGGGGGTTGGGTTGGGTTTATTTTGTTGCATTGTTTCATTTTGTCTTGTGTCTTACCATCTCGGTCAAGGTTAAAGGGCACTTGTAGAAACTTCGACTTGACTGCCTCCGATTTGATAGCTCTTATGGTTTTGGTGTGTCCAGATATGTTGCAAGGCCACTCTCTTCATTCATTGAGTCCAAATCTGAAAATTGGCTGAGATCCAGGAGTTCAAAGGGGGATCAAAGCTTTCTTAGTGCGATGAGTGCCCTTAGCCCCACAATCCTCTATCAATGCCTTCTTCTGATTATAGATAATATGTAGCACTCTCTTTGGCTGTCCATCTTCTGGCCCCCTAGAAAGACCAGAGTCTATTAACCATCTTTAAAGATCAAACCGACTCAGCTGCCCATCTATCTTGCCATTATAGTAATTGTAGTTCTCTGGTACCCTGACAGTTAAATACCACCCCCTGGCTTTCATTACTTTGGAGGCCTCATCACCCTCATGACCATGAATAAATTCAACAGTAAGACTGCCTAAGATCCATTGTCCCCTTATTTTAGAAATCAAATCCCTAAATTGTAGTTGAGAATTTACCTATCAAGCTATAGACCACATACCTAGTCTTTCCTACAGATAATTATGGCATTTGTGGCCAATGAGACATAAATAAATGTACTGGCTTATACTTCTAGGTGGCACCAGAAAGTAGGCAGTCATGAAACTTGCCTTCCCCTATCTTCTTCTGGACATCAGCTGTACATATCAAACATAGTGGCATATCATTGTGAATGAGGTGAGGCTAGAGCAATGAGAACAAGACAGCTGGAGTTCCTAGAAAACCCTCATGGAATAGACATTCTACCAGTCCTGGATCACTGCCCCCACGAGAAAAAAAACACTCTTCGACTTCTGTTTAAGTACTTTGAGTATTTTTTAGAGCACACGAATCTGTATTTTCATACTTATTGCTGCCATTTCATCAGAAACTCATTTTTTAACTAGACTCGGAATGCGAGGAAGGCCATCATAGGTACAGAGGAGGCAGAAGTCTGGAATCGTCTGGAGTTGAAGCATCACACAGTGAGTGACATCGCACCTATGCGCTTGCCCTGTGAACCTCAAGCAGCTATTGCGACAAAGTTGAGAACCTAGTAAACACATCCCCAGAGCACACTGCGTCCACCCAGGACACTGGCTTCTCAGTTTCTGCACATCTTCTTTGAATGGTCTTTGCCCCTTTACTCTCCCGCAAACAGCCACTCTCCTGTCACACTCTAGACTGTCATGACATTAACTCCTCAACTTTCAAAACCAGCCCCTCCTATCTTCCCAGTTCTGCCTCTAGTTACCAATTGCCCAAAGTATTTGAGCTGAAAAGGGGCTTTTCGTATTTTAAACCCACCATTTTTTTTCATCTTCTCTTTTGCCTTCCCATCTGCACGTTCCTCCTTAGGCTTGATAGTGGCTGGTTATTATTATTTGGTCTCTCATCATCCTTTTGTTCAACAAAGATTTATTGAGCAAGATAAATATACTACCAGGTGCTGCTCTGGGTGTCAGAGACGGAGAAGTGAACAAGACAGGAAAAAACAACAACCACACCTGTTCCTGTGGACCCTGCTTACTTTCAGTGGGCGACGGCACAGAAGTAAGCGGTCAAAATATATTCTTTGATACCTTCATCATATATAAAGGTATATCTTTATCTATTATGTATTATACCTCGATGGTTTTAAGTAAGGATTCACCAAGTTTCATCCTCAGCTCTAGTATGGGAACCAAATCAGGCATTTAGTCTTGAGTTTTGAGTCTTTCAAAACTGAACGACTGGGGCAGCTGGATGGCTCAGCCAAGCATACAACTCTTGGTTTCGATTCAGGTCATGATATCACAGTCCCTGAGTTTGAGTCCCGCATGGGGCTCCATGCTGACTGCAGAGCCTGCTTGGGATTCTCTCCCTCTCTCTCTCTGCCCTTGCCCTAATCATGCTCTCTCTCTCTCTCTCTCAAAATAAATAAACTTTAAAAAAGATAAAAAAAAAATTGGGGCACCTGGGTGGCTCAGTCGGTTAAGCATCCGACTTCAGCTCAGGTCACGATCTCGCGGTCCGTGAGTTCGAGCCCTGCGTGGGACTCTGGGCTGATGGCTCAGAGCCTGGAGCCTGCTTCCGATTCTGTGTCTCCTTCTCTCTCTGCCCCTCCCCCATTCATGCTCTGTCTCTCTCTGTCTCAAAAATAAATAAAAACGTTAAAAAAAATTTTTTTTAAATAAATAAATAAAAACTGAGTAACTGAATAACTCCTGCAATATTATTTTTGGTGTCATCGAAATTTGAATGGATAATTATTACATAATCATATACATTGCCATCATATCTACTGTGTACAACAATGTCCATAATATGAACACAGAATTTTCGTATTATATATGTTTCAGGTGTCCAGCTTTATAATTCAACATTGACACACACTACAAAGTGATGAATGGTACTGAATTTGCAGCGATCATTTTGTAGCAAACAAATAATTTAATTCAAATTCATTGCTAATATTTTAATGTGCAATTTCAAATGTAGGTAACCATTCTATATTTTAGTAGGAATGAAATTCACTTCATATGCTTACTGCAATTCTCAGACATTTGATATATATTTGTCTATTATTGGAGTAGAAAATATTGTAACATTTAAATATGATTGTTACAGCTATTACTTTTATGAGAAAAATCAAATTTTAAGAAGTTTTAACTAGCTACCTAGTTATGTATATCTGCCATTATTACAAAATGGGAAGAGTGCATTAGTTATAGAACTTTAAAAGTAATACTCAGTTTGAGTCAATAGCCTATTAAGATTAAATAGTAAAAGGAAGAATAAGAATTCTAATATAGAGTATTCCTCATGTTCAATATTAATCTATGAGATACTATTTAGTTTTTAATTACTAAATCCTACTTTTTTTCCCCCCTGTCTTTCAAGAACATGTCCTATTTGGATATTCTTCATCATTTTAAAAGGGCATTTAAAGTCAGAGGATCAGGGGCACCTGGGTGGCTTCGTCAGTTGGGCTTCTGACTTCAGCTCAGGTCACGATCTCGCGGTTTGTGAGTTCGAGCCCCGCATCGGGCTCTGTGCTGATGGCTCAGAGCCTGGAGCCTGCTTCGGGTTATGTGTCTCCTTCTCTGCCCCTTCTGCATTTGTACTCTGTCTCTCTCCGTCCCTCAAAAAAAAAAAAATGTAAAATCAGAGGATCAATGGCTAGCTCAAAAGTCCATAAGGAGGATAGACAACAAAATCACATATGGCAAGACATCGGTATCGACAGATCCTTTTTGAGCTGCACATTATATAGAATATAAGAATAAGAGAAAACTAAGGCATAGAAAACAATTTGTTCTCACTAAAAAAAAAAAATTAAGACATTCCAAAAATGCTTGAGGAAGAAAATTCCTTAACGTATTGACACTATGGATGCTTAAAATCTTAATCAAAATTCTTGCACATTTGATTGGCATAACATGGCAAATCTTTTTAGTAGCTGAAAAAGAAGGAATTTTGGAGATTTACGAAACACATCAATCCTAGGTTTGAAGTTCCTTTTGAAAAACAAGCTACCAAAACCATCTTTTTTTTCTTTTTTATATGTTTCCATACACATAAAAGTCTGTGATAATATTAAATGCATCTCTTTTTGGTCTGGTCCACCAGTCATTTGAATATAGAGAAACACAGATGATGTTTTTAAATGTTTAACAGCATATGAATCCATGATGAATTTGACAATGTTTTGTGTGTGTGTGTGTGTTTTGTTTTGTTTTGTTTTTTACCAGCTGGTCAAAAAATTTCTGGATTTCACACGAATAACAACATGATGATTCTGATAAAAGAAATATTTACAGAATAGAAGTTAACACTCTGCAGTTGAATCTTCATAGACTGATTATAGTCTTGTGCAATATAAGAGAACTACTGGCCATTATCAGAGAGGCAGTTGACGGCATTCCTTTTCAGCCAGAGACAAACTCCTAATACACAACAGATTTTCTTATCACCTTGCTATGCTCTTATATAATAAGTCCTAACGGAATGAAATAGCAGCAATTACCTGCTTAAAAACAGATTCTGGAGCAAAAGAATGTCTTGTGCTGTACTTAGCTTACAATAATACTGAAGTGAATGGACTTTTGTTTGCAGAGAAAACAGTTTATTTGCTGGAAACTACAAATAAACCTGATAAACCTTGACAATATATGTATTTCTCACCTGATAATTCCCATAGCATTCCACACCACAGCAGGTGCTAAAATTACTATCCATGCCATGAAAGCTGAGAAAAATTGAGAATTCGCTGAGAGCGAATTTAGTTATCTTTAAGCCATTTCTTCCCCATTTCCGTATTTCCAGATTCATGTCTCCTTGTGATTGTATAAGTGAAATAACATTTTCCTTAAGGTATTGTGTAGAGCAAAAACATCAGAAATAACAAATAATAAGTGGGGTAACAATCTCAAGTTTTGCTTCTGAAAATATTCAGCAAGCATCTTTTATTTAGCAGTATAAAAGGTAGAATTCATGGGATTATTTCAATGAAACTGCACCATCACCGTTGACAAAATCTTCTGATCTACAAGATGAAAATGAAATGCCTTTACCTAGTTATTTACTCATGTTGAGAAATGAAAACTTAAAAATCTATTGGGAATAACCAGATAACCCCATCACAAGTACCTTTTGTGAACACAGCTAAAAGGAAAAAAAAAAAAAAAAAAAGCAATCCTAGTCTTTGAAAGTGAGCATCTATTCAGTATCTCAAAGATGCAACATAGTCCTGCCTGAACTGTCTAGAATCTGGCAGTGAAGAAGGTATCGTTTCTGTTCTGTAAGATCAAGCTTTGTAAGATTGATGCCCTATACTTTTACCAATCAAGTTAAAATCATGTAAAACTAAATAATATTTAGATATAAATCAGATTTATTATTCTAAAACAGTGACACTCAGCTTTGGCCAGCTATTGCCTTAAACAGAAGTCCATTCAGTCAGGTGTGAGTTCTGTGCCTCACACACAAGTTATATACAGTAAAGCAAATCATAGATGAAGGCCGGAAAATGACTGAGGGTAGGAACAGAGGATGCCATGTTAGGTAGAGTGGTCAGGGTAGGCCTCACCATGCCATGCAGATATCTAAGAAAAGAGAAATCCAATGGAAGAATATCACTGAGGAAGGAAACTCACTGGTATATTCCAGGGACAGCAACCAGGCCAGTATGATTAGAGTAGAGTGAGCCAGAGGGAGAGTGGTGAAAGATGAGGTTGGAGAGAAAAAGGCCAGCCATATAAGCCCTACTGGCCCATATTAAAGACTTAGCAATTTTTCTTTTTATTAATTTTTTTTATTTTTTAATATAATTTGTCAAATTGGTTTCCATACAACACCCAGTGCTCGTCCCAACAAGTGCCCTCCTCAATGCCCATCACCCACTTTCCCCTTTCCCCCTCCCCCCCATCAACCCTGTTTGTTCTCTGTATTCAAGAGTCTCTTATGGTTTGCTTCCCTCCCTCTCTGTTTGTAACGTTTTTTCCCCTTCCCTCCCCCACGGTTTTCTGTTAAGTTTCTCAAGATCCACATACGAGTGAAACATATGGTATCTGTCTTTCTCTGACTGACTTCTTTCACTTAGCATAATACCCTCCAGTTCCATCTAACTAAGACTTAGCAATGTTTCTAAGCGAGATGGGAAACCATTGTCCTGCGTTGAGCCAAGCAACAATATGGATTGATCTGTGTTGTTAAAAGATCACTCTTGTAAATGACTCGGTGTTACAGTCTAGTGTATAAGGTTAGAAGCAGACAAGAAATGCAAACAAATCCCCGTCAGAGACCCAGGGAAGACGAGATGAGATGCCCCAACTAAGGCAGGCAGGAAGCACAAAGGGAAAATGTCTCCTTCCTCTGCCTTTTATTCTATCCAGGCCCTCCATGGATTGGATGATGCCCACCCACCTTGGGAGGGCAAGCTACTGAGTCCACCAATTCGAATGCCAATCCTACCCAGAAAGACCCCAGACACACCTAAAATTAATGTTTAATCTGGACACCCGGTGGCCAGTCAAGTTGACACATAAATTAGCTGTCACCGGCATGTCACTAATATAGAAGCACAAGAAGAGACTGCTTCATCAGGTTTCCTCTAGACCTACCTACCAATTTTTCTGTATTACATTCTCCGCTCCTCCTTCCTTGTCAATAGGTCAATGTCAATGTCAACGTCCTGACTTCTCTTCAAGACCACAATTCACACTTGGATGTCTACTGAATCCCTCTGACCAGCGCAGCATGGGAACTATCCCCACCTTAGCAACAACCACAAATCGCCGGGCTGCGGTCCCTTGGTAGCTACTTCGGAATGGTCCTTAACACTTAATCGGACAAATCCAAGACTACTTGTCTGTGCTCCTTCCCTGACTCCTCCCCTCCAACTTTCTCTTTGACCCACTTCATTCAAGCTTCTGCTTCTCATCCTGCACTAGATGCTCTTCCTCACTGACTCCTCTTGCCAATCACAAGTTCTCCAGTTCTACCACGATGAGGGCGGGTTCTCCTACCTCACTGTATGTATGGCGTTGCTCAGCAGTGTTGGACTCTAACTCAGTAGCTTCTTCTCGAAACCCCTCCTTCTCTTGGATCCGGAGATACCAAACAAACTGAGAAGTCAGACAGAGGGACAGATAAATAAAATACGATGCAGCAGGTGGCGTATTTCAGATTTGCAGGAAGGAGGAGGGATTACAAACGAAGTGTACTTTTTGCAGAACTTAGAAAAATGAGATTCTTTTTAATGTTTTTTTTTATTTTTGAGAGAGAGAGAGAGAGAGAGAGAGCGTGAGCAGGGAATGGGAAGAGAGAGAGGGGGACACAGAATCTGAAGCAGCTTCAGACTCCAAGCTCTTAGCACAGAGCCCGACACAGGGCTCGAACTCAAGGTCCTTGACATCATGACCTGAGCCAAAGTTGGATGCTTCACCGAATGAGCCAAACCGACACCCCAGAAAAATGAGAATATTAACACGTTGGCGTACGTAACAACAAACACAAAGTATTTGCCCTAGAAACTCTCTCCATATATAAATACACATAATCCACGATAAATGACATCAAGCTCACCCGATGGCTAAAATTTTGTATTTAAAAAAAAGGGCAGTGTTTCCTGTTTCTTTGAAAGCAACAGGGTAACATCTAGTGATAAACCATAAAATAACTGAATATGTTTATGCTTTTAAAAAAAGTAGATGACATTTAAAAATGCTGTGTGTATGACATTACAGTTCTCAGTTCTTCAATGTGGGGGGTGGGGGGCTGGGGGGGAATCAGCCTTTCTGTCCCAAAACAGAGTACTCCCGGAACACAAAGGCTGTATCTCCTACACGTGTTCATACCGAGAGTACAACGTGTTCAGTAATGATAAGTGAATAAAACTACATTAATTAACGCTAACAAGCAACTTAGGAAGTAAAAAAGCATTATTCTCCCCATTTTGCGAGAAGGAAACGAAAAACTAAGTAAACTTCCCAGCATCACACAACTAGTAAATAAATACCTTTCCAATATCCCTACGCTTTATTTTCAAGTGTCTCTTTAGCTATTTATAAAACTCTGAATTTTTATTTAAAATGTTTTCATCAGTGAAAGTAAAAACATAACTCCCTCTGTATTAAAATTGGGACACTGGGTCTCAAGATGAATTCGGAAAAAAATCCTGTGGAGAATTTTACCATGAAAAGTAGGTTTTAGGCTTGAAGTTGCCAGCATCCTGCATCAGCATAATTCTAAGGCGCAAAGTCATTTTATTAAAATGTGCTTATTTGGAAGAGAAGAATCTCTTTTCAGAAAACAAAACAGGGCCAAAATTGAAAACTTCTAGAAACATGAGCTTTACAAGCTAAGCAAACAGAGCAACTCTTTTCATAAATATCAGAACACTAAACAGCAACTCCAGTTTCTAATTTTGAAGTTGCTACTCTAGTCATTTCATTTTCGAAATTTCCTTTGAAATGATATCAGTATGAAGAGTTGATTATTTTGAGTATAAGAATTGAAAGCCAACACAGCCATTAGTATTTGACATTTAGAGATTTGCAGCCACCTGAGATCCCCGTGTAAATATTTATGAGAAAAGTCTCCCTGGCTTTTATGACATGCACTTTTATTTACCAACTCCCAGCTCTGGTTCTGAATTCCCGTCTTGAGGACAAACCCCTTAGCTCTCCCTGAGTTAGCAAGTCTTTTGAACGAGTGTGTAAACATTTTGCATTATTGCACCCAGTTATCTTTATGAAAATCTTTCAAGTTATGATGGCCTTTGGCTCATTCTTTGATCTCAGATGACAAAACTGAGGCACAAAATGAACAAATACCCAAGTGGTAAAAACATCCAGATGAAGTTAAGGATTCCTGTTCTCCAGAGGTGAGGCTCACTCAACGTGTTACCTTTCATCAAGAAGATCCAGGGAAACAGAAAATAGATTTTTAAATCAATGTATTAAAGCAGTTAAAAAAAAAAAAAATAACCAGAGGCATGCCAGGTCACCTGGATGTGTGAAGAGCATTAAAAAAAAAAAAAAAAAAAAAAAAAAAAACCTTTTCATTATCAATCTCAAAATGAAAGAAGGTAAATGCCTAAGGAAAACTCTGAGTTTTGCTTTCTACCAATTAGCTGTATATTTCACCCAAATATTTTCCATTTTCCCAACCTGGTGGGTCAGTTATCTCTTCAAATATTCAAATTCTCTTTCCCCACAGCACTGATGCATGTATGCCATTCTAAAAAGTTGTAATTACATTCCGCTTTAAAAAGGAGTTTGTATGTAACACTTTCTCTTCCGAGTACTTGAGCTCCCTATCTCTTCGTAGCTTCTGTGTATCCCCATTAAAGGAACTATAACTTCTTTTTTCTTTATAAGCCTTTAGAATGTTATACACAGTGAATGAAAAAAAAATATTGTAAACCTTGATTATATAATGAAGGGGAAACACTGAGGCATTCAGTTTTAGTGAGTACGCAGTTTTGACCACACCCCGTGTCCTGCAACATTCTTAGTAGAAGATTTAAAAGATGTGATCAGTTCTGCTGATTACGTAGATGGTGCGTCTTACAAATCCAAGCTTCTCTCTCCACTTCTACCATCATTACCTTGGTTCCAGGCTCCAACTTTTTCTATTCAGATGACTGCAAAGCCTCTATGATGGAGTGCATTTTCCAAAGATGGCTGTAAATTCTCCTATCCCACACATGCTTTTCTGGAACCTTGCTACTTACTCACCAACAGGGGCAAACCATTTCCCCCTTGCTTGAATCTGTGTGCTTTTTTGACTTGCCTATAAGCAATAGAATGCTATGTAAAGAACCCTATGTGGTTTCCAAAGCTGGATCATAAAGCGTGACTCAGCTTCCACTTGTTTGTTAAAATACTCACACCGTACTCGGAGCCCTGAACCACCCTGTTCAGGGTGGAAGTCACACTGTCCTCAGGCAGCCATACTGCAAGGAAATGGAGCCTAGGGAATAGCCACAAATAGGTACTCCAGTAGGCAGTCCTAGTCTTTTATTCCTCACGGTCCAGGAACTGGCGATGTGAGCGAACAAGCTTTCATGTGACATCAGCTCCCTGCCATCGATTCACCCGCGACACCTGCAGCTTGCAAATTTTTGAAGCCCAGATGTCATGGAACATGACGAAGCCATCCATATTGTACCCTTTCTGTATTCCTGACCCACAGAATCCATGATTATTTTAAGCTACTGTGTTGGAGGGAAACTGGTGATGCAGCAAAAGCGACAGGAACAGCTTCGAAACAAGACGCAATGGACTGAATGTTTGTGTTGCCTCAAAATTCGTAGGTTAAAATCCTAAGCCCCCAGTGTGACGATATTAGCAGATGGGCCCTGTAAGAAGTGAATAGGTCATAATGGCAGATTCCTCCCGAATAGGATTAAGGATCTTAGAAAGTGGACCCTAGGGGCACCTGGGTGGCTCAGTTGGTTAAGCATCTGACTTTATTTTGGCTCAGGTCATATCACCGTCATGAGACTGGCCACCACAAAGGGCTCCATACTGAGTGTGGAGCCTTCTTGGGAATCTCTCTCTTCCTCTTTCTCTGTCCCTGCCCCATTCGTGCTCATGCACATGTGGGCTATCTCTCTCCCTCTCTCCAAATAAATAAATAAACATTAGAAGAAGAAGAAGAAGAAGAAGAAGAAGAAGAAGAAGAAGAAAATAAAAGGGACCCCAGAGAGCTCTGTCACCCCCTTTTTACCATGTGAGAATACAAGGACAAGTTGGTAGTCTACAACCTAAAAGAGAGGTCTCACCAGAACCTGACCTTGTCGGCATCCTGATCTTGGCCCTCCAGCCTCTATAAATGTGAGAAATAAATTTCTGTTGTTTATAAGGCAACCAGTCTAAGGTTATTTGTTGTAGCCATCCAAACTCAGATACGGGAGGTCCTACTTCTGATCCGATCTCCCTGTGACTTATTTCCCACAAAGTTGTCAGTATCGTCTATTCTTCAATGATGAAAACTTAACCACGCTATTCCCTACTTGACTCTCCTTTATCAGGTCCTCATTGCTTGCCCCTGTAAATTCTTTGTCTTCACCTTCACTTGGATCCTCAACATGGAGCAATAATCCTTCATTCCTTCCATGGTCAATAACCTGTCTCATTGTCCCAGGGTTATTCTAAATATTTATCATGATCAAGTCACGATTTCCATAACTATCAGTCAGGTATATTGCCATTTACCTCAACAAGAAAGCTAATGAGGGGCACCTGAGTGGCTCAGTCAGTTGAGCATCCAACTCTTGATTTCGGCTCAGGTCATGATCCCAGGGTCATGGGATCAAGTCTACATCAGGCTCCATGTTGTACATGGAGTCTGCTAAATATTTTCTCTCACTTCCTCTCTCTCTCCCTCTGCTCCTTTCCTCCATTTGCATGTGTGCTCTCTCTCTCTTTCTCTCTCTCTCTCAAATGAGAAAGAAAGAAAGAAAGAAAGAAAGAAAGAAAGAAAGAAAGAAAGAGAAAGAAAGAAGGAGGGAAGGAGGGAAGGAAGGAAGGAAGGAAGGAAGGAAAGAAGGAAGGAAGGAAGGAAGGAAGGAAGGAAGGAAGGAAGGAAGGGAAAGTGAATGACATTCAGGGGATAATCAATTGTCAATGCCCCATCCAAATTTAGTTACATACACACATATCTTTGTTTCTTTCCTGACTCAGTAAGTAGTCTCTTTGCCTAATGCAGGATAATCAATCCTATGCCTTTGATCCCATTTTCCACCATTACTTCTGGAAACTTGTTCCAACCAGTTACTCTATTGCCAAAACCTTCTAACTCTCCTTAACTCTTGGCCCTTTAGGTGAATCTTTAAAAATACTCATATTTCTCCCATCCTTAAAAAAAAAAAAAAAAAGGAAAGGCAAATGCCCCCTCAGGACAAAATAGAGAGCCTAGAAATAAGCCCCACATTTATATGGTCGATCTACAACAAAGAAGGGAAGAATATACAATGGGGAAAAGACAGTCTCTTCAACTAATAATGTTGGGAAAACTGGACAATAACATGCAAAAGAATGAAACCGGGCCACTTTTTTACATCATACACACAAAAAAATTCAAAATGGATTAAAGACCTAATTGTGACAACTGAAATCGTAAAAATCCTAGAAGAGAGCACAAGCAGTTATTTCTCTGACATGAGACGTAGCAACATTTTTCTAGATGAGTCTCCTGAAGCAAGGGAAATAAAAGCAAAATCAAACCAAAATAAAATCAAATAAAAATAAAAGCTTTTGAACAGTGAAGGAAACAATTGACAAACGACAAGGCAACCTACTGAATGGGAGAAGGTATTTGCAAATGATATATCTGATAAAGGGATTCTATCCAAAATATATAAAGAATTTATACAACTCAACACCCCCTCCAAAATTAATAATAATAATAATAATAATAATCTCCCTTAAAGATCAACAGAGGACCTGAGTAATATTTTTCCAAAAAAGTGATAGTGATAGCAGATAGACACATGAAAAGATGCTCGACGTCACTAATCATAAAAGAAATGCAAATCAAAACAACAATGAGAAATGATTTTATACCTACCTAGAATGGCTAAAATCAAAAATATAAGAAATAACAAGTGTAGGCAAGGATGGGGAGAAAAAGGAATTTTGTTCACTGTTGGCAGGAATACAAATTGGTGCAGCCACTGTGGAAAACGATGTGAAGTTTCCTCAAAACGTTAAAAATAAAATGGCCATGGGGCACCTGGGTGGCTCAGTCGGTTAAGCGTCTGACTTTGCCTCAGGTCATGATCTCACAGTTCGTGATTTTGAGCCCTCTTTGCTGTTGGCGTAGAGCCCTCTTTGGATCCTCTAGCCCCACCTCTCTCTGCCCCTCCCCCATTTGTCCTCTCTCTCTCTCTCTCTCTCTCAAATAAACATTAAAACAATTTTGTTTTAAAGAAAATTGCCATATGATCCAGTAATTCCAATACTGGATATTTATCCAAAGAAAATGAAAACACTAATTTGAAAAGATATATGCAACCCTATATTTATTACACCATAGTTTATAATAGCCAAGATATGGAAGCAACCCAAGTATCCATCGATAGATAAGTGTATAAAAAGATGTTGTACGCATATACAGGGGAATGTTACTCAGCCATAAAAAAGGATGAGATCACCACTTGCAACAGCATGGATGGACCTATAGGGTATAATGCTAAGTGAAATAACTCAGAGAAAGACAAATACTATATGATTTCAATCATTTGTAGCATTTAAAAAACACAATAAAAAAAGAGACAAACAAACAAAGACTCTTAAGTACAGAGGATAAATTAGTAGCTGTCAGAGCAGGGTGGGGGTAGGTAAAATAAAGGGGATTAATAATACCCTTATCTTTCTGATAGCTGAGCAATATTCCACCAGATATATATACCACATATTCTTTATACATTCAACATTTGAAGGACATTTCAGCTGTCTTCATAGTTTGGCTATTGTTGATAATGCTGCTATAACCAGTGAGGTGCATTTGCCCCTTTGAATCTGTCAGCCACCAAAATGATCAATATCTTGCCATTTGCAACGATGTGGGTAGAGCTAGAAGGTATTATGCTAAGAGAAATCAGTCAATCAGAGAAAGATAAATACCATATGATTTCACTCATATGTGGAGTTTAAGAGACAAAATAGATGCACATATGGGAAGGGGAAGGAGAAGAGAGAGGGAAACAAACCACAAGAGGCTCTTAACTATAGAGAACAAACAGGGATGATGGAGAGGGGGTGGGTGGGAGTTGGGCTAGATGGGTGATGGGCATTAAGGAGGGCATTTATTGTGATGAGCACTGGGTATTGCATATAAGTGATGAATCACTGAATTCTACTCCTGAAACCAACATTGCACTGTATGGTAACTAAATAAAACTTAAATAAATAATAGTAATAATTTTTCAAAAAGCAAAAAAAAAAGAGTACCCTTATCTTGATGAGCACTGAGTAATGTATAGAATTTCTGAATTACTATGTTGTACGCCTGAAACTAATACAATACTATGTTAATTATACTTCAATCCCTTCAAAGAAATAGACAACAACAACAAAAACAAAAACAAAAGAACTCCCCCTTAAAACCCTTCTCTCTTCTCTCCTAGATATCAATCTCTAGTAAACTGTAGAACTTGGCTACCAAATGTTCCCATGATTGCATGTACATCACTTTGCCATGAGATTTTGACACTCCTCCACCAGTAGAGAGAGTCTATCCCTCTACCCCTTGAACCTGGACCTCTATGTAATTCACTTTGCCCGATGGAATACCGCCAACATGAGAAAAAACTCCAGCCAGCCTCCAGGTAGGAAGGCCCAGTTATTTTTGACATTACAGACGTCACAGCCCTCCCAGCAGGTTATACCCGGCCCAGGTATAACCAGGTGCGCAATGCAGAACGGGGTTCAACTGTCCCAACTGAGCCCAGACCGAATGAGTGACCCACAGAACTGTGAGCGAATTAGCGATTGTTGTTTCAAGGCAACAAGTTTTGTGATGGTTTGTTATGCAGTAAGTGAACTGATGATGTAGCAGTTCATACCCAAAAGTGGGATGCTGCTGTAATAAAACTCCAACACAGGTGGCATTGGCTTTAGAGCCAGTTGGCTGGGAAAGCAGAAAGGACACTGCTAACAAAGGTAATGAAAAGGTGAACAATCGGTAAGAAAATCTCTAAAACAGGTTGGAAAATGGTGATCTTTCTTATGAGGTAGGCAAACGATTGTCAAATTCTCATCTGCAGTACCTTGGAGGGAAGAATATATACCCATTGAAGTGTAGATTTGGCTAAGGATATTAGCAAGAAGAATGCTAAAAGTACCAACTAGCCCCTCTTAGTGACGTGTGACAAGAAGAGGGAAATGAACAAAGGAGCTGTTCCAATTAAGTTGACTGTTGACCAAATAGAGAAGTCCCTGGATGTTCTCGGTTGGAAAATAAAAATTAATTAAGTAATTAAGAAATTCTGGTCTCCATCCAGCTAAAAGTTTCTAAAAGCAAAATACAGCCTCAGGCTAAAGATCAGATAGAGACTGTAGCTGTAAGGCCCTCTGTTAATACCTTAGAAAGATTCGGGGTTGTGAGCCGCAGATCTTCTCATGGAGAAAAAGCGCTTCTTAAAGGTCATCAGGGTGTCAAAGTAGAAAGAGGACTGTATCCAAAAAATTGTGGTTTTTTTTTTTTTTTTTATCTAATGAAGTTGACTTTAGTAGGATGTACAGAAAATCTATAAAGTAGTTAAAGGAACTATAACAATATGAACTAAAAGAGACTGAGAGAGTTAACAGTGAAAGTTTGAGTCTCCAACTTTCTATGGCTAAGCAGTAAAGGAAAAAAAAAAAAGCTGCTTAGCTGCAAACACAGGCCATCTCCTACGTAAAAAGAAGGGCATCTCAGAAGCCAGAACGAGAATCCAAAGAGCAGAGCCAAGAGCCTAAGAGAATTATTAGACGAGGCAACCACTCCAAGGAAGCGGAATAGGACTTGTGCAAGAAATACTTGCTGTCCCCAGGCTTGCAGAACCTGTTACCTTGTACCTTGCCAGGTTGCAGGATTTCTATGACATAATGACTGCTCTATCTTTCCCGTTCCTGCTTTCATAAAAGAGAGTGATTCCTAAAATCACTATGTGTATGCATCGTATGGAACCTGGGAGCGGGGAGGGGAGTGGCAGATAACTTTTAATTTTTTGTGCACAGGTCTATATACAAGAGGAAATAGCTAGAGGGTCTTACTTTCATCCAGACCTTTGAGCTTGGGCTCAGGACTTTGAACTTTAGGCTTGACGACAAAATCAGAAGAGAATTTTTGGGTCGTGGGATGCACGTAACATATTTAGCACAGGAGAGAAATACGTATGATTTGTGGCCCTAGAACACATGGCGGTAGGCTAACAAATGGCCAGAAATCGTTCTTGGTCCTGCACGCATGCCTTTCTGCAGTGTGACGCCAGCCCTCCTCCCATCAAGACAAAAGTCTGACCCTCTGTCCCTGGAATACCGGCTGACCCCATGGTTTGTTTGGACTCTGAGAATATGGCAGAAATAAAACTGAACAAATCTGAGCATAGGTCTCAACGTGTGTCACATAGAACAGGCTTCTCTTGCAATGATGTCATCTTGTGAACACGCTTGATTGTCTTGAGAATAAGAGACTCTGTGTGAAGACAGAAGTCTATCTACCCCAAATATCCTATACACCCGAGCTGATGCTCCAGGCACAGGAGTAGCCTCAGCATCACAGGAAGCAAAAAAGACCCATCTTGTCTGAGCACAGCTCAAAATGTCAGCCCACAGAACGGTGAGTGAATTAAAATTGCTGTTTTACGTCCCTATGTTTGCGGATGATTTGTTATGCACCAATAGATAATCAATACAGTCGTTCTTTGTATCTGGTAAGACTAGCGTCTTAAAAGAGCTTTATTTTAAATCCATTACTTTACTTCCCTTTTTCTCTGCTTTGTTTAGAAACTTGCATCCACGTGCATGGTTTCGAAGCTGCAAATAATAATATCGTATCCGGATGTCAGAGAATCCATACCTCTAAGCACTCCACTTTGAAAAACTTGTTTTTTTTTTTTCCTCCTGTGCAATGGGACGCATGATGGCAGTGCCTATCACATACAATTTATCTTGAGACTTAATTGAACTAATACATAGAACACACTTTAAAAGGTACCTAGGGCATAGCAAATGCACGAAGTATGTTGCATATTGTCTACTAATCATTATTATCCTTATCGCTAACCTCGTCCTACTGTTAAATTGTGTATTTTAGTATCATGCATAATCAGAACTTTTTAACTAGTAAAGGAAGTAAATTAAAATTTAATACTAGAAATCGCGAAGTTTATGATAGTCTAGGAGAGAACTTTTGAAAAACGGAGAATTTTCTTAGAAGGATCCTAAATTAGGAACTAGATAAGAGCCAGTCTGCTAATGATTTGTTTCTGCATTGACTTGTATGCTAGTCAAAAAAAAAAAAAAATCATTACTGTTGTCAAGCTAGAAAGGACTCTAGAGATATCCAGCCTAAATGGGGCAGGCTGATATCCAAAGAGAATACATGATTTGTTTGAGAGCACGCTGGAAGTTACTCTCAGGCTTGGCACTGAGACACAAGTACCAGCTGGGGACGCTGTGCACGATGGTCTGTTTCTTTCACTGCACTAAACCCAAACACCGAACCTCATGCGATCATCAGAAGTAGTGTCAAGGCTAAAACATTTCTGCAGGGTGTTCTAGATTCTGCTCGAGATGCAACAAGTTGCAAGCACATCTTTCCCACTCTTACAAAAAGAAAGCAGCCTGGATATATGAATTCAAAATTTTCTTGACCCTCCTTGAGAGCTGAGTGCACAGGGCAACCAGCTAGCAGGGAAATCTCAAAATAGACAAATCCCAGCAGGGAGAGGCAAGACAGTTGCTTACCAGAGACACTAATAAACATAATTCAGCTGTAACCATCAATAAACTGGTAAAGACAAAATGTTGGCTACTGAGAGAATATAGAACTGTTGGAGGGAGGTGCAAATACAAATGGAATTCCCAGCTACTTCTGGACCCTTCTCCATAGGTCAACACAAACATGTGGAACAAGAGACCTGAGAAAGTGTCTCCCATGTCACAGTCTGGTTGTAGGAAAACAGCCACCATGAGAAAGGAACAGAACCCCACTCAGTGGCTTCTCCCCTGTGCCCGCATGGAACAAAAGCCTTAAACTGATGGGAAAGAGGCAAATATTTCTGTCTCTTGAGGATACTAGTGAAAACTCATTCCAACAGGGGCAGGAACAGAAAAAAAAACCCTCAGTACCCGGAAAAGGGATAAGTTGTCCAGAACTACAGCCAGGAAAGGGATAAAAGCACCGATCTGATTACATCCCCAAGATCCAGGGGTGCCTGCTCAGGACTGAGGCTTCACTAGGAGAAGAGAAGAGAGGTCCCGCCAGCCTGCACGTGAGTCTAACCAGCATCCAGCAAGAAAGAGAGGAACACCACCCACCAGCCATGGTGCAAGACCAGAAGCAAAAGTGAATCAGAAACGGGGGTTCTTAAAGCTGAGGGTAGAACTGACATGGAAGGAAACCCCGTAAAAGGGCCACTGCCCCTAGGAAAACAAGGGAGAACCAGCGAATTTGATGGCTGTAATATGCTGAGATTAACCAGAACAACCAAATATCCCAAATGCTGATTAACTCCTGGCTAAGTTGCCCCATACTCCACAAGTAAAGGACTAGAAGGAGAGTCATGCTCATTTCCAGGCATAAAATCTATTTACCTCCGCGTCTAGTACCCTGCATAAGATTCTTGGCTGTATTTTCCCGGGTTCTCCAGAGAAACAGAACCAATAGGGTGAGCGTCTGTGCGTGTGTGTGTGTGTGTGTGTGTGTGTGGATAGGTAGATAGATATAGATAGATAGATAGATAGATAGATAGATAGATAGATACAGATAGATGATAGATAGAGATTGCTTATAAGGAATTAGCTGATGCAATGATGGAGGCTGACAAGTCCCAATATTTGCAGGGTGAGTCAGCAAACCGGAGAACTAATGCTGTAGTTTCAAGCACAAAAATTTACAACCTCAAGACCCAAGAAGAGCTGATGTTTCAGTTATAGTTTGAAGAAACAACCACAAATTTTCCAAAATTAATGGCAAACACCACACCCCAGATATAAGAATCTTAGAGGACACCAAACAAGAAAAGTACCAGAGGGGGAAAGAAAGAAAAAACAAATAGACAATAATAATAATAATAAGCCTTATGTGAATATATCATTCAGACTGCTAAATCCAAAGACAAATTCTTAAAGACAGCCATAGAAAAAAGACACGCCGTCCATAGGAGAATAAAGATGGGAAATACACAACACTTCTTGTCAAAAACTAAACAAGACAGAAGACAACGAAGAGATATCGTCAAAGTGCTAGAAGAAATAAATAAATTAATGAAAATATCTTTCAAAAATAAAAGAGAAATCGAGACTTTCCCATGTAGACATAACGAAGAAAATTAGTTGCCAGGAGATCTGCATTACAAGTACTGTTAAAGGGAGTTTTTTTTAAGAACTATGACAGGAGACAGAAATCTGGGTATAAACAAACAAAGAAACGACAGGAAATGGAGCAGACAAAGTAAAATAATTTTTTTTTTACTCAAACTGTCTTAAAAGATAACGGACCATTTAAAGAAAAAAATGGTAGCGATGCATTGTGTATTTATAGCATTTATAAACATAAAACGTGCAATAATAGCACAACGAAAGAAAGAATTTGGAACACACTGTTCTAATGGTTCACACTACATGTGAAGCATATAAACCATTTGAACATAGACTCTGATTAGAGATGTGCATTGTAAATCCTAAGGCAACAACTAAAACAACACAATTCAGTGTCCTTCCTATCGTTTTTGGTTTTGCCACAATAATAAAGTATTTAAATATCTAGGCATAAATGGATGACTATATGCCTAATTTTTCTACCAGATATTTACTGCTTGTAGGTATTGTTTATTTGTATAAACTTCTTAACTATATCTAACTCGTGCAAATGCTTCCAATTAACATGCCTATCTATACCAAATAATTAAGCACTTATTCAGTTATTATCTAAGGGGGAATTGTCTTTTTACAAAGACTGTAATTTTCTTGATATTAGGAGCCTTGCTTTGCTTTTTAAATCTTAAATCTACCCAGGGTTCTCAGCACATGACATGTGTTAAGCCAAGTGTTATTTATAAATGAAAGCCCTGATGGTAGATGGTGGGTTTTTCTTTATTTTTTTTTTTATTTTTTTATTTTTTTTTTGCTGTGTCCATTCTTAGCTCTGCCCAACCCTGACCTGTAACCACCAGCACCAATGCTAACATAATGCAGTCTCATCTGTCACAGGGCCATACATGTCAACCCTAAATGCAAATTCAACTTATATTTCTCATCTTCACCCTACCTTGCTTCTCAACAAAGAAGATAAGCTTTTGTTAATGGTATCAGTCCACTTTGTTTCCTTTTGAAGTCCAGCGGGGAATCAATAAAACAAAACTGGATGTCAAAGAATGTCGTGATGCTCTTGAATGTAAGTGGGAAGCTAGTTAGACTGGATGAACTGCTTTTATGTCTAAAATTCTGCAATTTGCTTTTTCTATGTCCATCCAAAATGGCAACCCATGTCACGAAGAAAATATCGCGGTTGTAACGGAGACAATGAGCTGTTAACAAGGTCTATCCTTATAGCCAGGGACTTGACTGATGGCTGAGTTTTTGTTTGTTTGTTTGTTTGTTTGTTTATTATTTATTGGTGGAGGAAGTCAAATCTTCTCCAAGTGGAGGCACATGAAACATACTCAGTTTTTGAACCTCGGGTGGCTTATACAATAGATGGAAACACGACTGGGAACCCAAAGACAGAGGATAGAGAGTTTGGGGGCTAGGTTGATATATTTTATTATCTAACACTAGAAAGGAATGCTGGCAGAAACCAAAAAAGGCAGACTAAAATTTTCATTTGTCTATTGGATGCAAATACTGAAACAAATGAATACCAATTGATGAAGGAAATACTAAGAAATATGTGAACTTAGACATGCTTTTCTCCACCCTGGCTGTGAAACCACAAAATGAAAATTCATATTTTCAGGAATGAATAAAGAAGGAGAAAATAAAAGCTCTGATTTTTAGAGGAGCAAACTTCTTTTTTTTTAACATTATATTAATAAGTTAAAACATTTATCAGCTTCTGATAAATTACTCTAATTGTGGTTATTTTAAGACCACAAGTTTCTAAATTACTCACATAAAACAGATCTTGCTAAAACTTAACTTTCAAAAAGTAAAGCCGTTAAATCTCTCAAAATGCATGTTTTTTAATATATTAATGGCCCATTCTTCTATGAATCTTACTATGTTTGACATCTTAATGATAATGAAATCAATTTCCTAAACTTGTTTTCTTTTTTACTGTGTATTCCAAGACCATTCTAATGAGATATGTGAAAGATACAGAGATAAAATGTGTCAAAACTGAGAAAAATTGTGTTCTATGGTTATGCCAATTATCAGTTCTCCAGCTACTATCTTTGTCACTCCTTTGTATTATCAATATTACTTTGGAGGTTTTTAGACACATAATACCTTAATAAAAAATAGAATTCTAATATAGCTTCCCCTGCTATCTGAAAATAGAGCATTCCTATGAAAACTTTCTCATGCCAAAATGGCATAAAGTGAAGAGTATTCCCTGCTTTACACCCCCTCACTTTTTTTTTTAATTTAAATTTTAGTTAACATTCAGCACAATATTGGTTTCAGGAGTAGAATTCAGGGATTCATCACTTACGTACAACACCCAGTGCTCATCACAACAAGTACCCTCCTTAATGCCCATCCCCCATCTAGCCCATCCCCCACTTCCCTCCATCAACCCTCATTTTGTTCTCTACCATTAAGAGACTCTTAATGTTTGTTCCTCTCCTTTCTCTTTTTTTTCTTCCCCTCCCCATGCGTTCATCTGTTTTGTTTCATTTCTTCAATTCCACATATGAGTGAAGTCATATAATATTTATCTCTCTGATTGACTTATTCTGCTTAGCATAATACATTGTAGCTTTATGCACATCATTGCAAATGGCAAATTACATTATTTTTGATGGCTAAGAAATCGAATGTAGATATATAGAGAGAGAGATAGATAGATCTCGGGGATCATAAGATAGTCCTATTTTTAGATTTTTGAGGAACCTCCATACTGTTCTGCAGAGTAAGCTGCACCAATTTGCATTCCCACCAACAGCGCAAAAATTTTCCCCACTCTGCATCCTTGCCAACACCTGTTGTTTCTTGTGTTGTTAATTTTAGCCATTCTGATGGGTGTGAGGTGATATTTCATCATGGATTGGATTTGTATTTCCTTGATGATAAGTGATGTTGAAGATCTTTTCATGTGCCTATTCATGTCTTCTGCCCACTTCTTCACTAGATTATTTGTTTTGGGGGTGTTGAGTTGTTAAATAATTTAATAGATTTTGGATACTAAACCTTTATCTGATACGTCATCTTGCAAATATCCTCTCCTATTCTGTAGGCTGTTTTGTTGATTGTTTCCTTTACTGTGCAGAAGCTTTCTATCTTGATGAAGTCCCAATAGTTGATGTTTGCTTTTGTCTCTTTTGCCTTAGGTAACATGTCTAGTAAGAAGCTGCTATGGCCAAGGTCAAAGAGTTTGCTGCCTGTGTTCTCTAGGATTTTGATGGTTTCCTGTATCACATTTAGGTTTTTCATCCATTTTGAATTTATTGTTGTGCATGGTGTAAGAAAGTGTTCTAGTTGCATTCTTTCGCATGTTGCCATTTTTTAAAGCCCTACATTAGTACCTGGTTTTTGCTAACTGAAGGGGACTTTTGCTTTTGTTAAAAAAAAAAAAGGGCCTTTACCCTACTAATGTCAGTACCTAATTCTAAGTATAGTTACCCACTCTTTAGTAGCACAACGTTATAAAGAAGGCCGATTAATAAATTCCTTTCCAGTGCTTGGTGTAGTGTTATATGCTTAAAAATGTAAAGAAATACTCTAGCAAGCTTACACACACACAACACCCACACATAACTTTGTCAAGGCTTGCCTGTACCCTTATTTTTGTTGCTATCAGTATGAATTCAATCCAAAATTTACATCCCTATAAATTCCTGTGACCAGTGGCCTCAAAACAAGAAGTTACAATTGGATCTTCAAGGACCTCCCACAGATACATTTCCTCAGAGATGCTTTTACAATATGTATTTAGTTCCTATAGGTTATTTCTTTGGTAATGGTGGTTTAGAAATTAGCTCTAACATTACTGTTACCTCACTGATCGGTAATGTGATTTGGGCCATTAGCAAAATCATAATTGTGCTATTATTTACAGGTTGATTCAGCTATGCTCTTTACTAAATGCCTATGATGCAGTCAGCACTATGTTAAGCAATTGAAATACAATGTTAACCACATAAGACGTTTTTTCACGGTCTCTGATCTTACACAGGATGTGTGGTCAAAAAGACAATAATGCTGAGAAAAAAAATGTTAGTTTTTTGCTAGATAATGGAGCATATATCAGTGGGGACCCCATCTAGCCTAAGAGACCGAGGAAAGACTCTCAGACAGTGTGATATTTAAACCGACATATTAAGAATTTAGCTAGGTGAAGGGATCAGGGGAGTAGAGGAGAGAAGAAAGCAATACATTCTTGGCAATCGAAAAAGTATTTTAGCAGGATCAGAGACAATACGAGTTAAATACACTAAAAGGTGGGGAACACAGAAACAAGAGTCTATAAGAATGAACCAAAACAAACTATTTACTGTCATGTAACTCATGCTAAACAGTGTTTTATGCTAAGTAAGAGTACTGAGTGGCTTCATTCAGAAGGATGATATAATTAAATCGACATTTTCAAAAGATTATTCTCTGTGCATCAATTTTTCATATGCAAAAGGGCTAACGTGGTCCCTTGTAGCTTTCAAATTCTGTGAGACACAAATTACAAGTCTTGGCAGATTTGTTCAGCAATCCGTATATTGGAGTAATCGTCATTCCAAAAGACCATTGGCTTGGGTAACAAAATCCATTATCGGAGAATGCCTATGGTGAACTGATTCTGGAAAGAGACATGAGCTCATCTCCCACTTCCCTTGGGCAAGACAGTGATGGCAGGAGAGCGGATCTGTCCAAAAGTAATTCTGTACATTGTCTCCCACCCTATTCTCATTCCTATTTTGGTCTTGCATGCAGGGTGTATATTTTTGTTTTCATTAAAAAACAAGAGGCTATGGTCCTGAGTCCTTCATACCAGGGAGATTATAAATGAAGATCATAATGATAATATGAATAATATTTTAGTGCAATGTGCCAGGCACTTTGTTAATTATTTTTTGATAGAGTTCTCATTGGAGCTCATCAACCACTGTAGGCGTTGTGCACTGTCATTATTCTTCCCATTTTAAAGATAGGCAACTCATACATAGAAAGTTACTTCTGTTGCCCCAGTTCATTCCTTGTGAGGTTCTAGCAAAATCCGCATCCCAGCATTCTCTAGCCCTTTGGAACTTTATGCTCTAGGGCATCCAACAACAATAGATGGGGTCCCTCACATGCACACTCTTGTACTATTTAAGTTATGTTTTGTGGAGTGAAGCAGAGAGGAGTGCAAAGGTGTCTCTGAAAACATGGGGTCCATCAGGCCTCACCTATATGTACAGAAGCCACTGCCTTTACCCTCGTGATCCCTGTTCCCAGCTCTGCACCTCAGTGTTTATTAGGAAAAAAGGCGCATTTAGGGATCTGACTAGTATTTACATTCCCAGTAATAAGCTGGTTTACAAACAATGAAGAACAAGCCCTCCTTACCATAAAATTCAGAATTTTATCCACCCGAATCATTTTCTTTTATCTGGAGGGAACTTCTCATTGGTTTTCCAGATGCTGAAGCGATTTGTATCGGCTCAGGTTTTCCTGCGGGTGACAGGGTAGCATCCTGGCAGAGAAATGGTGAGGAGAAAAAGAAATGCTCATTAAGAGGAAATTCTGTTACATGTGTCACACGCATGCTTTCACATCCACACTGAGAAATTTTAAAGTCTGAACAAGGATACTTTGCCTGCTTTATCTCTGCTTTTCCTCATCCATCCCTGCCTCTCTGAAAATACAAGTCAGTGAGAAAGTAGGGACTTCACATGTGCTATGCAGCGTGAATTAACGCACTGTCGCTTATGGGTAAAAAAATACAATTTTGATAGGGAAAGAGGAAACGGAGACTTGGTAGAAAATTAGGGCTGTAAGAACCGGAATCTTAGAGCAATGAAATTCTTCGCTTGCGGGATCACAGTTGTCCCATCTCTGACCCTTTCTTCATTCACAAATTAGGAAAAATAATAGTACTGTCTCCCAGGTAGTTTTAAGGACCATATGAATACTAGATAGAAAACAGTGAACATAGTTCTAGTAACTATAATTATATAATTTTGTATTTTATATATAATATTTCAAAACATTTAACACAGTTCTATATTCTATAATACAAGATATAAAATTACAAAATGTTTACAAAATTACAATCACAAAAATAGCTGTCTAAATTAGGTATAGAAATGGTACTCTAGGGGCGCCTGAGTGGCTCAGTCGGTTAAGCGTCCGACTTCGGCTCAGGTCATGATCTCGCCGTTCATGAGTTCGAGCCCCGCGTCGGGCTCTATGCTAACAGCTCAGAGCCTGGAGCGAGCTTCAGATTCTGTGTCTCCTTCTCTCTCTGACCCTCCCCCACTTGTGCTCTGTCTCTATCAAAAATAAATAAATGTAAAAAAAGTTTTAATAAAAAAAGAAATGGTACTCTAAGATTTCTTTAAAATTGGAAAATAATTAATGATTATAATAATGCCTTTCACTCACTTCTTTTTTACCCCATTAAAACCCTCACACTTTAAGCCATGATTTAACTAGGATTATGGTAAAAATTAAATAACGTGCAAAGTGACAAAACAATATATTTTATGTAGTAAGGGCTTCATAAAAATGAACTATCGGTGCACCTGGGTGGCTCAGTTGGTAAAGCGCCCAAATCTTGATTTCAGCTCAGGTCATGCTCTTACAGCTTATGAGATTGAGCCCCGTTCTGGGCCCCGTGCTGAGCATGGAGCCTGCTTAAGATTCTCTCTTTCTAGGGGCCTCTGGGTGCTTCGGTCGGTTAAGCGTCCGACTTTGGCTCAGATCGTGATCTCACGGTTCGTGAGTTCAAGCCCCGCATCGGGCACTGGGCTAACAGCTCAGAGCCTGGAACCTGCTTCAGATTCTGTGTCTCCCACTCTCTCTGCTCCTCCCCTGCTCACGCTCTGTCTCTCTCTCTCAAAAGTAAAATAAATTTAAAAAAAAAAGGTTCTCTCTTTCTCCCTAACTCTGCCTCTCCCCCATCCTCACACACAGGGTCTGTCTGTCTCTCTCTCTCTCTTCCTCTCAAAAAAAAAAAGAGCTATTGAAAGACAGTATAGAGCTAAGTGTCGCTGTCTAGAGTCACAGTAATGGAGTTTGAATACTGGTTCCATCACTAACTAGATGGGTGACTTCTGTTCCTCCATGTAACTAATTAGATAATCATATTTAGTATAGCATATTGCAATTACTAAATAAAGAGAAAGACGGTTACCTCGTAAATTATCAAAACCAGGTTTAAATCCAAGCCTTCCAATCCTTGGTCTGATGCTTTCTGAGGCTACAAATAAAAAAATCTCACTTCGTCATTTTTCCTTTTTTTTCCAACCTTCTATAAAAACACAGAGGAGGGACATAGTCAGCTGAGTGTCCAGCTCTTGGTTTCAGCTCTGGTCATGATCTTGAGGTTTGCGGGTTTGAGCTCCACATCGGGCTCTGTGCTGACCATGCAGAGATTACTTGGGATTCCCTCTCTCTCTTTCTCTCTTTCTGCCCCTCCCCTGCTCATGCACTCTCTATCTCATAGTAAATAAACTTAAAAAAAAAAAAAACACAAAAAACAGAGAAGCATCCTGCCTTTGACGAAATAGCAGGGAATCAAAACCACAGACATGTGTAAAAGGGTAAATCCAAGGCATCACTCCCCAACACCTGAATCTCTCCTCATTGCTCACTGGTGGCTGTTGACCACACACACATTCTTCCCGAACTCTCTGCCCCACACAGAGACTGGGAAACAATGCCACTTTGCTTGGAAGAAGGGTGCTCATAGCCCTTCGCTGCATTTCTAATGTGCTACCTAACATTCCCGAAGGATCAAGTCAAACCTATTTACTTCTATTTGTTTAAACCCACCTAGCTCAATTGTCGACCTTGAGCCTTTATTCAGAAAAAATAAATGATAAACCAAAATTCTCACAGACAAAACTCTTTGGAGTTCAAGTGCTGGGAAATATAACACGGTTGGTCTTTTCATTTTCGGTTCCTCTGGCAACAAATGCACCACAAGAGTTCTCCAAATTCCTCAGTCCTGCCGCTCTGAGAGTTTGACTGGCCATTTTGAAGATCTTGAGATAACAAAGGATTCTAGGTTTATATGTTTCAGTTAATGCAATTTTCAGGAATAATATCGCCGAGCATTTATACCTGGTGGTGCTTTTTGTCCCTTCACTGAAGCATTTAAGCAGATGCCAGGCTACTACTTCCTAAGAATGCAGGAAGTCTGGTGGGCGCCATTGCTTTGCCTGCTGAGAATCCCTCCCCGTGTCTTCTGTAAGATGCTTTTCCCACACACCCGGCAGGCTTCCAATGGAAGCATTCATGTTCTTACTCGACTCTGGATCTCTGGATGAAGATTATGGGTCTATGAAGAGGCAAATAAGTCAAAAGGGACCACCAGGGACTTTTCCTGATACTTTTCAAACTAAAGGAGAGAACGCAAAGGTGTAGACTTGAAGATTCGGGGCTGTCAAGCCGGAATCCTCATGTTCCTATCAAGTCCTTCACTTCAAGTTAAAAGTCATCAGACGGGGTGCCTGGGTGGCTCAGTCCTTTGTCTCCACCTCTTGATTTCGGCTCAGGTCATGATCTCACAGTTCATGGGATCAAGTCCCTCATCAGGCTCCAGGCTGACAGCATGGAACCTACTTGAGTTCTCTCTCTCCCCTCTCTCTGCCTCTCCCCTGCTTGCTCAAATGCTCATGGACTCTCTCTATAAATAAATAAATAAATAAATAAATAAATAAATAAATAAACAAACTTAGAAAAAATAAAGACAGAAAGTAACCAGAGAGATGGAACACAGAGAATTTTTAGGGCAGTGAAAATACTCTGTATGCTACTATACCGATGAATATGCGTATCATTACACATTTGTCCTAACCCATGCAATGACAGCACCAGGAGTGAAGCATAATGTAGGTTATGAATTTTGAGTGATTACGATGTGTCCTCATAGGTTCACCAATTGTATTAAATGTAGCACTGTGGTGGGGTTTGCGGATGATGGGAAAGGCTGTGCATGTGTCGGGGCCTGGGCCATATGGTAAATCTGTGTACCTTCCCTTCAATTTTGCTGCTTACCTAAAATTGCTCTTAAAACACGAAGTCTTCATGTTTTAAAAAAATGTAAAACATTGCATAGCATTAATATCTACAAACAAATCCCAGTCAGTACAAGTACAAGGATCACTCTTGTACAAGGATCACTCTCGTGCTACTCAACCCCTTAACGCTCATGAATCTGTAGGGAACAGATCTGAGTGATGAAGAAGGAAGGTCCCTGATCCTTCAAGACTATTTCTAGTTACCCATGAACCAGACGCGTCTGTTCTTCCAATAGATTCTCCTTTTTTGTGCCCCCCTCCCCCCCACCAAAAGTAAATGATTAGATCATGAACTTCGAGTAATAGCAAATGGGACACCATGGAGTTCTATTCTTTAATGATTCTGGGTCTACCTCAGACTAACCATGCATGTTACCCTTTGGTGTGGCTTTTGCTATTTAACATCGCCCTGCTGTGACTCCCGAGTGAAGAAGGAAATAGCCAGTTTGGGACGTGTAAATCCCTGCGACAGAAAAAGGAAATTGAGTCCCTGCTTTCCAGGGAGAACCTGATAAGATTATGAGAAGATAAATGTTAATACATGGCAGAAAGACACCACCCCCTCAGGATAAAATCCATGAGAAGATAAATGTTAATACATGGCAGAAAGACACCACCCCCTCAGGATAAAATCCGAAGTCATTGTTTTTCTCTTTACTTAGAAAACTTAATAGATGTCTTCATCTTGAATTCATTCTCTCTCAACCTCTGGGTTTTACATGCCCTTTTAGATGGCATTAGCCTTTCATTTCATTTTTTTGTTTTTCCTTCCTGAAGAATACAACAAAGATTATTTAAAACAGGGAAACTGGGTTTATTGATCCTGAAGTGGTACTTTATTGAATTGTCCTTAAGTCTAGCTATCTATCTCTCTAGCATCTATCTCTCTAGCATCTAACACCTATCTATCAAGTAGGCTTCATTGCTCCCCAGATTAAAGAGTGGGTATGGATTAAGTTAGAAGCCAACCAGTGAGTATAGAACTAGGGGAACCTAGGAAACTTCATGGACTTCCTTGTGGGGACATATTTTAGTGTAGGTATAGCATAAACTTGCAAGTATCTGTATAAGCTGGAAAGGAGGGACATAAAATGCATTAGTTGAGAATAGATTTACCTAACTTGTTGAAATTTTTCTCAGAATTGTAAGTCTGTTCGTGTTTATGTGTAAACAATCATTGGCTAAAAGATAAAATTATCAGGGTGCCTGGGTGGCTCAGTTGGTTAAGCATCCAATTCTTGATTTTGGCTCAGGTCATGCCTTTCACAGTTAATGAACTCAAGCCCCACATCAAGCCCCCTCCCTGACAGCAGGGAGCCTCTTGGGATTCTCTCTCTCCCTCTCTCTCTCTGTCCCTCCCCCACCACACTCTCTCTCTCAAAAATAAATGAACACTAAAGGAATAAATACAATATAAAATAAAAGGTCATGACAATCTAGCCCTTGCTTATGTCTCCTGCCACTTTCTTATCATATCGTCTAGTTGTAGTAATGGTGCCCTTTTGAGTTCATGAATTATTGTTCTAATAAATTGGGGTCTTTCCACATGTTCTGCTCTGTGCCAGGAACTCTCCTGCCTTCTGTTCCCTTAGCTCTATCTTACTCAAACTTCAGGCTCATTCTTTGTACCGTTTCTTGCAGAATGCCTTCCATGATATCTCACAGATGGGGTTGGGTGCTTCTCCTAAGTGCTCTTGTGATTGTGATATTGTGTATGTGCTTGCTAATATAGTACCTTATTCAGTGCCTTCTAATGACCTGTTTCCCCTATTCGTTTATAAACTCTCTGAGAAGGAAGCCTCTGTCTTGTTCAACTTCACATCCCCATAGGAGAACAAAGAGTCATAGAGTAGGCGCTCAAGAGAGATTTATGGAATGAACTCTGGTGTATTATAATTAAAACATTAGAAAATGAAAGAATTTCCCGTTTTATTTATTATTTAGGACCAAGTCTGCAACAAGTGTAAGTGACTGGAAGATGTTTAGTCTTAAAAGATTGAATCTGAGTGGAAAAGAGAATTTTAAAATATGATTTCTTGTCACCGTGATGGATATATTTGTAATATGACATTAAATTCAAAGTTTCTACTGAGAGGCTAAAATACAGCAGATAGCAGATATCTCTGAGCGTAAGACAGATTTATCCTCCCAGAGAAATCTTTGAAGTCACTACTTGAGAACTAGCTGCAGGTCTCTTGGAGCTGTCCTCTCAGATTGAGCGTATCAAAAAGGCACAAAAGGAAACTGTGAGAAGGGTTCCTTAGCAGAGAACCAATGGAGTACTTAGTTTCATGCTGAGAACTGCTCTCTCTCTCTTATTCTCTCTCTCTCTCTCCGTCTCTCTCTCACACACACACACACGCACACATGCACACATACACACACACACACACACACCAGCACCTGAGGGAGGCACTGGTGGGGGAGACTCAACCTTCTTCCTCTCAGGCTTAAAGCTGAAGGCCTTCAATGGGCTCTCTCATAAAATTTAATATTTGTTACCAAGTTTAGAAAGCGGACATGTGTCTGATCCACTTGTGTGAAATTCAGAAGGCAAAAGAGATGATCTGGCAGCTGATGAGTGAGGGAGAAGTGACTCAGAAGGGTAGTTCTGCACCCCCCTCAGTTTTCAAGATAGAAGACATGTGAGCATTCCCCATGGGTCATGCAAGAGAAAGAGAGCCAGTCAGGGTCCAGGCTCATTGTCTTATCTTCAAGAGGACTGCTCGGAGGGCAAGACAACTCCGACAGGGAGGGGTCTGTGTGGAGTGGACTTCAAAAGGCAGTCAGCCTCTAGAGGAAAACATATTGTCCACATCCAAAGGTCCAGGAGGGAAACCGCTAAACAGTTAAGGAAAGCACCCCCAGAGAGTCACTGCCCAATATCTGACAGGCCCAAACTACACAAAGCCATTTCAACAGATTGCCATATCAGCAAAAACACCTGGACACCGTTATTCTCCTTTCCCCCAAACTCCAACCTCCATGTCAGGGTGAAGTAAGAGAGACAGGAAAAATAAATAAATAAAAAGCCACCCAGATTCCCTTATGCAAAGACAGGCGCCCTGCATGTGCTTCAAAACCCAATGTGAACATGGTTTATGGAACAAGACAAAGGCAACAGCCTTCCAGAAAAGTATGAGGAAGAGATTTATAGAGGAAATATACCCCTCAGAAACAAAACAAATTTAAAAAAAATATATTTCTTAACCCTTATTCTTTGGTTTAGCTGTTTTTGCTCGAGTTACACCCTAAGGACAATAAGGCAGTCTTTAATCCTAACTTGAGTTTGTAGACATATCTCCGGACATAGAGGCAGAACACCAAGCTCCACTGCATCTCTGCAGGAATAATCACTGATGAAATGGTGTATGAGCACCATATGGCAATGCTAGATTATCCCTCGTCCCAAAGGGAGTTAAGAAACTTAAATGCTACTCAGCAGCAACACAATCAAGTATTCAAATTAAATCAGTTTCATTCAATTCACTGAGAAAAAGTGCAATTTTACCCAATTAATAAAAGGGAAAGAAAATAACGACACAAAAAGACTTCCTAGGACAACTGACTCCAGAGAGAAGACAAATATGGGAGTCGAGTTGATGGACAGGAAAGAGTAGCTCCCATGGGAACAAAGGGATAGAAATTGGTGAGAGAAGGGTGGGGGTAGACACAGATGGGGTTCATTGGACTTTGGGATATCATGTCATACGTGCCATAGCTACAAAGGAACTAACCACTTTATTTTACAGGTGAGGAAGAGAAATTAATTTCCAGGTAAGGGCACATAATGTGTGTCAAAACTGAGACTCACGCCTAGGTTTTTTCACTGTAAATATCAAGGTCATTCCTCTTCGTTTCTCTGATCCTGCCTTCCAACACAAGCGCCAGTGTGATATTCTTAGAGGACATCGGTAATGTTCTTAGAGAAGAACATTAAAAATAAACCATAGGGGAAGAATCCTAAAGGACATAGGAGTAGAAAGATCAATACTCATGAATAAATAGGAACAAAAATGTTTCCACTGTGAAAGATTTAGTGTCTGCAGGCCATAAATTTCAGGGGTCTGAGAATAAGGAAAGAACCAATAGAAGATGGAACCAATAGAATAATGGAAATAACCATCCCTTAATACATGGTTCAAGAAGTCTTCATTAAGGCATGAGGGGTTGGAGGTTGAGGAAAAGCCTATTAAAAGCTTTGAGCTACTGGGGTGCCTGGGTGGCTCAGTCGGTTAAGCGTCTGACTTCAGCTCAGGTCATGATCTCACCATTTGTGAGTTCAAGCCCCGCATCAGGCTCTGTGCTGACAGCTCAGAGGCTGGAGCCCTCTTCGGCCTCTGTGTCTCCTCTCTCTGTCCCTTCCCTGCTCATACTCTGCATGTGTGTCTCTCTCTCTTAAAAATAAACATTAAAAAAAATTTTGGAAAAGAAAAAAAAGTTTTGAGCAACTTTGAAAGAGGGAAAATTCTAAATATAAGGAATTACTATAAATTTTCCTTTTTCTGGAGAATCCAGGACCTGTGATTTATTGTGTGACTTTCACCATAAGAACGAAAAAGACATTGCCACTTTTCCTCCCTCATGAGGTGTTTACCATAGGGAGAAAGACATAGGAACCCTTTCTGACTCACTTTGTATGGCCGTCCCTTCCTATTCATTTTGCTGCAAGAGACCATTAAGTCCAGCTGTGCACAGCAGTGCTAATGGAAATAGATGGTGAGCGATTTGATGGATACGACAACAGGGTGAGACTTCACACCCCAGATTTTATGCTGACGAGTTAGCAAGAAAAGGATCTCTTGACTCAGAGCGGAGGACTTCAAGAGGCACCTCTTGCCTCCGCTTCGTCCCTTAGAGATTAACGGGCAATGGGGTCAGGAATTCTCTCTGACAAAGGGTTAGCACTCATAGACTGGCTGAAGAGAGTCCAAGAGCCTCTCCATATACCACGTTACAGGAAACACAATCTCAGTGTTCTCACTAACTATGTTAGGTTAATCCTATTGGAACATGAGAAAATAAATTGCAACTGGCTGAAGAACGCAAGTGAAATGGCTTGCTTCTTGCTTAATTTCTCAAACCTCTGCCCTCTGCTTCATAGAGTAAGAGTTCAAACCACTGAGAAACACTATGAGTCACCTATGGACTTACAGCCTGATTTGGATCCTGTAAGCACTTCTCAGGGAGAAAATGGCACCCTTCGACTTGAAGACCTGGCAATAGAATCAATAAAATATTCCACCGAAGTGTATGACATGGGGTGAGTCACCAGGGTAAATGACTCAGTCCAAAGTTTAAAGCAAGTCAGACAAGAGGGGACAGTCATGCTTGTCATGGTCGTGTTTCCGTGTAAGCATGTGTGGGAAAAGAAACACAAATGCATGGTACATTTAAGTAGTTAAGAATCACCACCAAATAAGCACCTTCCATGTGGCTCATACAGTCTGGATGTCAAATCAGAAGCATGAGCGACAGGTCTCCAACTCTTGAGATGCAGTCGGGACCCAATCTCTGCTTATCCCCAGTGAATGCCAGAAACTCATAATGTAGATAATAATTACAAATTAATCTGGTTTGACACAGAGGTAAAATATGTTTGCCCTGACGCTCTTTTTCATCGTGTTTGCATATGATATACAATGACATTGAACTATCTTTCAGATCAAAATTGACATGAAATAATTTAAGGCGATGCACGGTAACAATATGAGCACTGGACAGAGAGACCAGTGGTTTAAGTCCTCTATTTCTGCCTATAGAGCCTTGGACAAAAGGGCTCTCTTTCTTCATCTATAAAAATCAATAATATGCTGATAGTTGCTTTATCTACTTCACAGTATTTTTTAAGAATATCCTGGAAGCAAAAGGCCAGTTAAATTGCATGGGAGGCCAGGGGTCTTGATATGGTACCCTAGCAGTGACAGGACATATGGTAATAGGGTCTGGCTCAGGGCTGGAAAAATGTGAAAAGAAAAGGACCTTAGGGTCGAGTGATTTTTTTTAATGCTTTGTTTTTAATTATGAAATAATTAAACACATAGAAAAATACGAAAAAGAATATAACCAAAATCTGTGTATCTACCAACGAAAGAAATTTAAATATCAAAATTGTGTCACATTTGCTCAAGGATTCTTATGGAAAGGAAAGAAGAGAAGGAAGGAAGGAAGGAAGGAAGGAAGGAAGGAAGGAAGGAAGGAAGATGGAAGGAAGGAAGGAAGGACAAAAGGAAGGAAGGAAGGAAGGAAGGAAGGAAGGAAGGAAGATGGAAGAAAGGAAGGATGGAAGGAAGGAAAGAAAGAAGAATAAAAGAATAGGAAACTTTCCACGTACAAAAAAAATGTATCATTTTTCTTCATTTCCTCTTCAGATGTCACCGCTGTCCCCTCTTTGAATGTATTATTTCTCTGTATTTTTATAACTATATTCATGGACAAGACTAGCTTCTTGCCTTATAAATCGTATTATTCTCTACCTATCCTTTGGTGACTTCTTTTTTTTACACAATATTATGTTTTCATATTTTTTTCAATGCATGTAAATATTTGAATTATTTTTTTAAGTTTATTTTTATTTATTTTGAGGGGGGTTAGAGAGAGAGGGAGAGAGAATCCCAAGTAGGCTCTGCACTGTCAGCAGAGAGCTCGACTCTGGGCTTGATGTCCCACACCAGAAGATCATGACCCGAGCCAAAATCAAGAGTCGGAGACTTAACCGACTGAGCCACCCAAGTACCCCCTGAATTATTTTTAAATGTATTTTTAAATGTCCTCCTTTGCATGAGTATAGTAGTCCCCTTCTGTGGGACAGTTACATTGTTTCCACATTGTCACTATTAAGACTGCCATAGTATGCATCCTTCTACATGGAATTTATGAAAAGATAAGCCATTCTCTAGGGTAGAACCTCATGTACTAGTTCTGGCTAAAAAGACCATGCCTTTATTATTGTACCAGCCAGCACCCACCAACAATATTCTTTTCTCCCCACATCTTTGCAATCACTTGGCTTTATTGGGTGTACTAAAGTTTGTAAATCTGTGAATAGTATCTTATTGCTATTTTAATTTTATTTCTTTATTTTTTTAACTTTATATACTTAATTATTTTGAGAGAGACAGAGACAGTGTGAGTGGGGTAGGGGCAGAGAGAGAGAGAGAGAAACTCCCCAAGCAGGCTCCATGATGCCAGCTCAGAGCCCGAGGCACGACTCAAACTCAAGAAATCCCCAGATCATGACCTGAGCCGAAACCAAAAGTTGGATGCTTAACCGATTGAGCCACCCAGGTCCCCTGCTATTTTAACTTTAATTCCCCTTATTGTTGATATGACCAAGCATTCCTTTAATCTAATTATTGAGACTTCCAGTACCTTCTCTGAGAATTTCATGCTCATATTGTTTGTCCATTTGTGAATTAAGCTATTTTTGTTATTTTTATGAATTTTTATATATTTCAGATATGAATATTTTGTTGGATTTCCAGTTTCTATTTTTTTTATTGATTACTAATTTTATTATACAGGAGTGAGAGAAGATATTTGATCAATCAACTCTGGTTCTCAATTTTTTTTGGTAGTTCTGTTTTGTGCTCTCTTACATAGACAATTTTTACAATGGTCTTGAAAGGATTGTATGCTCACGAACATTGAGTGCAATATTCTATGCATGTTTGTTAGAGCAGGCTTGTTCTGTGTTACTGAAATCATCTATGGTCTGCATAATTTGACTGCTCAATTTTTTGGAGAGAAGTGTGTTAAAATTTTAAAAACCATACTTGTTGATTAGTCAATTTCTCATTGAAATTCTGTCAGTTTTTGCTTGACATGTTTTGAAGCTATATTGTGAGATCTCTACTGAAAAAAATTGGGTTATTTCTAAATACTTACTATTACCAATCATGCTACACTGAACAGTCATACACCTAAATTCTCGGACATACATGTATGTATATCCATAGGGTTAAATCCTAGAAGGAACCAGATCAAAGCAAATGTGTGCATTTTTAATAATCAGAGAGACTTTACCAAGTGATCCTTCCTACAGTTTAAACTGAAGAAACCGACTGGAAAAAAAGTGCCTCATTAGAGCTGCATAAATTTTGAGTTAATAATGACTACCATTGGAGAATAAGGACCTTAGTCAAACTTGGTGAAATCTTTAGAAAGTTTTACCTTCCACTTTTTCAACTCCAGCTCTCTTCTCTGCATCTTGATAAGGTGGCTGCCTTTGCTACAGAATCTTAAAATAAATCCATTTCCATTTTCAGAAAACTTTGATTTTGTTCTAATACCTATATATATATTTTTTTCACCTGTTTCTTTGGCATTCGCGGGTGTCACTGTTATATACTTGGATGAAAAGACTGAACAGTCACATCTGCTATCTTGCGAATCAGAGTATACTTCTCGAAATGAGAGCATTAGAGATAAGCTGCCCCTGCTTTGCCAGCCACTATGAAAAACACATAACAAAAAAGGAGCCCAGAGTCTTTGAAGAATATTCTTGATAAATTTTGCAAGTTCCAATTTTCGTCTTCTTGAAAAATGTTACGATGTTCCCTCTGAATCACCGATAAAGTTGTTACCAGTAAAATTAAGCAGACATTTTGTCTACTTGTTAAAGCTAAAATGCAGGCATCCAAACTGTGCACAATGGCTATGTCTTTCTTCAGAAGACACACAGCTGATTTTTTTTCCTTAAAAACAGGATGCAAAAGCGTAGGGAAAGTATCATTGGTTTATTAGTAGATGATACTCACTTTCAGGGAAAATTATTTCTTCCGAGGGAAGCTTCCATGGGTTGAGGAAGAGGCAGGAAGTCAGACTGAGATCATCGGAATCCCGACTTAAGACTTAAAACATGTGTGCTCTTAAATAATCAATTTCTCTCTGCTTTGGTTTCATTATGTACAAAATGGGGATAGTCAGTTTACCTCAATGGCCAGTGTGTGGTATAAAGTACCTTACACAGTACCTGGCTCATATCAAGACCAGAGAATTTTATTCTGTTGCTGTCAATCATGGAAAATCAGCATCAATAGTGGTGGTCGTATAGCAATTGTCGTGTGACCCCATCTCATCTCATTGGCCAGTTTGATAGACAAAGATGGAATTACTACTCCCCTGTAACAGAAGAAGTGAGATGCGGAAACGTTAAGTCATAGGCCTAAAACCACAACTCTTATTATTTGATAGGTAGACCAGGAAGCTCTAAGCCAGGTGTGCTGGTTGATGCCTAAGACAGAAATAGTTAAACCAGACAAAGTTCACTCAACTAGATGACTTATTTTAATGAACTCAGGCTTACTGGTGGAGGTTCTAATGGCAAGAGAAATGTGAAATTTTTATGATTTCTGATGACACAGTAAAATACACACACACACACACACACACACTTACACACACACACACACACACACACACACATACACACACAATCTTGGACACATCCTTTAACCATGCTGAGCCTCACATTTCACACTTGGAAAATGAAGGTAATACCTTTACAAAAACCCCACACTCTACCTGGGTGGCTCAGTCTAATTGACCATCTAACTCTTGATTTTGGCTCAGATCATGAGCCCAAGGTCATGGGATCCAGCCCCACACTGGGTTCTTTTGTACTGTACATGGAGCCTTCTTGAGATTCTCTCTCTCTCTCTCTCTCTCTCTCTCTCTCTCTCTCTCAAACACACACACACACACACACACACACACACACACACACACACATTCATTGTGAAGGTCTATGTAAGCACCTAGTCTTTGTAAACTCTACGTAAGGACCTAAAACAGGGCAGGCATCGTTTTAACGAGAACAGTGACAGAAACGGTTAACACAGTCACAGTTGCTAGTGATAGTAACCAGAAGTACAGTCACACAAGCAGGAAGCTAGAGGGGCTGGGAGTGAAGGGGCAGCCAATTTCACACCAGCGGTAAACATGGAGCCACACCCCAGAGTCGTCACTGGGTGCCATCTCTGAAATGCCACGTGAACTTCTCTGCGCTTTCAAATTCTTTTCTTCAAGCCCTGCTCCACGCTGTCTATTCCTTGAAGCCTCTTGGATGAATGACGGCTTTTTTTAACCCCACTAATTTTTTCTCAAAGATAATACCATCTTGTTTCCCGCTCTCTATCTGGTGTCAGTTAAGCAGAGTGAAGGAAAGTGGAACGGAGTAAAGGAAAAAGGCACAGGTCATTGCTTCTCTCCTGGACTTTACAGTCCGGTCCTCTCAAAAGCATGTGCCTTCCTGTACTCTGCTCTGAGTCACTATTTCCTGCTTACCCTTTAAAAATCATCTTAGGAACCAACTCCACAAACTTGTCTTGATGCCTTACTCTTTCTCTTCTGCTCCAAGTTAGGTGCTTTGATGGTCAGTTTTATGCATCAATTTGGCTTGGCTATAGTCCTCAGTTATTTGATCAAACACTCTTCTAAAGTGTCGCCATGAAGGTATTTTGTAGATGTGATTAAAGTCGTAATCAATTGACCTTAAGTAAGAAAGATATTCTAGATAATCTGGGTAGGCCTGTTTCAACTAATTAAAAGGCCTTAGCAGCCCAGAGCTGGGACTTCTCTGTGAAAGACATTAGGCATTAGTACTCTCAAATTATAATTCTTCCTAGTGTAATTACTTTTTGGATGCCTAATAGGTAAACTCTCTTTAATAGGAGAACACCTGCCACATAGTAAACCCTCAGTATGGGTTTGCCTAATTAAATTAAATGTCCGATGGCGCGCCTGGGTGGCTCAGTCGGTTGAACCTCCGACTTCGGCTTTCATGGTCTCACGGTTCGTGAGTTCAAGCCCCGCATCGGTCTCTGGGCTGACAGCTCAGAGCCTGGAGCCCGCTTCGGATTCTGTGTCTCCCTCTGTCTGCCCCTCCGCTGCTTGCACTCTGTCTCTCGCATTGTCTCAAAAATAAACATTAAAAAAAGAAAAAAAAAAGAAAAATTAATTAATTAATTAATTAATTAAATGTCTGATGACAACCCGATTTTTGGTGTCCTCACATGACAGAAGGAGGAGGGGAATGCTCTGGGGTCTCTTATATGAAGACACTAATCCCATTCATGAGATGTCTGCCCTCACGACCTAATCACCTCCCAAAGACCCAACTTCCTAATAATATCATCAAACTGGGGGTTAGGATTTCAACATATGGACTTGGGGGGATGTAAGCACTTAGTCCTTGGCACTCACCTCTCTTTCTGCAAAAGGGTAATGATTATAGTGCCTACCACATAGAGTTGTTTTGGGTGATAGAGAAGTGCATAAAAATCCCTTAGCATACTGTCACATATTAAGAACTTAATAGATATTTTCTAGTCTTGTTCTTGCTACTTGAAATTCAGAATAACTCTTTTTAGACTTTTCTTGAGACATGTCCAATTAAATATCCAAAAACAATTAGTCTTCATAACTCTTCCTCACTCCTGGGGCTGGAATGCCTCTGGGAGTAGCAAGCGAGTTTGGCCATGGTGCCTGCTGACCTAAAGCTCTGAGACGGGCAGCTGATGACTAACAAGGTGTAGATTTCTCTTCTAGAACTTTCTCACATATAGATGCATCCGGAACTCGATGAAATCTCAAGTCAGTATCTTTGACTTTTCATAAAAATACCAAATTCATACAAGATTATGCAATGCCTTGCTCGCTCAACTCTTCTCTGAAAAAGCCAGAAAGGAAAGGCACTGCGACCAAGGGTACCCACATCTGTGTGGCCCTATCCCATATTAATATAACTTATGTATACCTTGATCCTCATAGCAATCTTATAAAGCATGTAGAACATTTGCAGTCTCCCTTGGACAGTTCACGAAACAAATTATTTGCGTATCGATCTATCAACTGCGTAAAGGAATTAAGAATCCATGCAGCCTAGATAAAACATTGGGGACACTTCCTACTTACAGATTTTGTTTACTAGTGTCTCTGCCCTGCGAACCTAGATCTTATGTACTCGAAATTATTATTGGGCTTCAAAAATATAGGGACAAAATATTTCCCTTTTTTTGTGTGCGAGTTCCAACCCCAACATTATGAGTTGTCCCTTGTTGAGCAATCCACTTTACATTTTCTGAGCTTCAATTTTTTTGACCGTAAGGTTAGGGATAGTAATACCTCCTTAGAAGATTGTGACAATTGCTAGTAATAACACAGAAAGCGGTTCATAGAACCCTTCCATGAAATGTCAATGACATCCTTTACTTTCAAGAGGCCATTGTATGATGTAAGGACAACAGACTGGCCAAAATGCTTGTTTCCCCAACCAGATTCAATAGGGATATATAGGCGTATCAAGCAAAATAGCCAAACAGTAAAGGGAGAAAGATTGTGGGCCATCTTCTATATTCTTCAGTGACCAGCATGGTCACTGGGTCATTTTTACTTTACCAACTTTCATCTGTGATTAAGGAAAGCAAAATGTACTTCTGTTGTACTTTCATCAAAATATCAGTACCTACTCATATGGTCTGTATTCTGCTGAACACAGGGTTGTCCTTCAGGAATATCATTAAGAAGAGAGTTATAAAATAGTAAAAATCATCAAATTTACAAATTTCACTTATTTCCTCTATCTCCTTTTTTTTTTCAATATATGAAGTTTATTGTCAAATTGGTTTCCATACAACACCCAGCGCTCATCCCAAAAGGCACCCTCCTCAATACCCATCACCTACCCTCCCCTCCCTCCCACCCCCCATCAACCCTCAGTTTGTTCTCAGTTTTTCTATCTCCTAAATTACAACCCTTTTTCTCAAAGGACGGATGCCTTGATATATTATTCATAAAAACAGATAAAACATACTTAACCCTTCTCTGCTTAACGATATGACCAACACTGCCACTTGCCGAATTTACTTCTCTGCCTTATACCCAACCCCAACTCTGAGCTCTAAATAACTTAATAAAAATGATTTAAAATGTAAGTTAATGCTATTTATTTCCCAGAACCAACAGCATACTTTATGTCTCTCAGCTGGTGTAACATATCAAAAATTCTGATAAAATTCTTAGGATCCTAAAACATCTTTATGAGATAGAATATTGAGCACTTTTATTAGTCATTATGTCTCAGGCACTTTGGTTTTGTCTCATTTTGGAAAGAACAGAGCACTCATAGAAGGACTCCCAGGCAGAGGCTGTTACTTCTCTCAGCTGCAAAAAGAGAAGTTACCACCCTGACATTAAAGCTACCAACTCTGTTTACTTCTATGATTGCAGGAAGCTCAGACACTCACTCCTTCTGTTTCTTATCTTCACCCTTACCCCAATCTCCACACTTGACCATGCGTTCCACCAATGGACCTGATCTCCCCCACCTCTCATACCCTTCCACTGTCCCCTCGGATAGCTACCAACCGTCGTTTAAAAAACTGAAATTAAAAACCTCAATCTTAACTTCTTTGAAGTTTCTATTAACTTTCTTTATTTTTTTCTTTTTTCTTTTTTTACTGGACTGAATGTGGGCCATCCCATGAAGATATCGCTTGCCTTGAGACCTTCTCAAGTGGAGAATGATTTTTCTCACCCCCCAAATATCTCAAAGTCATTTCCCGTTTCATTTCCAAGCCATTTATCATCTTTTTCCCATAAAAAAATCTTAGCTCTTAGATTTTCAGGTTGTAACAATCACTGTCCTTCCTTTAAAAAAAATGTTTGGGGTGCCTGGGTGGCTCAGTCGGTTAAGCGTCCGACTTCGGCTCAGGTCATGATCTCACGGTTTGTGGGTTCGAGCCCCGCATCAGGCTCTGTGCTGACAGCTCGGAGCCTAGAGCCTGGAGCCTGTTTCAGATTCTGTGTCTGCCTCTCTCTCTGACCCTCCCCCGTTCATGCTCTGTCTCTCTCTGTCTCAAAAATAAATAAACGTTAAAAAAAAATGTCATTTCCTCACCTCCTGACATTCCTCTCATTACTTTTAAGATGTTAAGATGCTCATCATCTCTGTCTCCACCCCTTATCTCATCACTTCCCTGAAGACACTTGAGATACTCTTGGATCATCCATCCCTGACTCTGATCGCTTTTTTTCTTCATTTTCACATTTACAGTTATCTTTGCCTCCATCCCAATTCAGCCTTCAGTTACCATCACCGATGTCATCCTCAATATTTGTGCCTTTATAAATTGCAGCTTACTGATTCAAGAAACTCCACTCAAAAACTCCATCTTTTCCTCTACTGCCCAATCATTAATTCAAATGTTATTAAGATAAAATTTTATACATCACAATATGTAGATCTTAAATATTTAGCTCATGTAAGTTAGGAAAATGAACATCCTTTTTTCTCCCACTTGGCCATCATTTTTTCTGGGTTTCAAGTCATTGTAATTTAATTTAATGTCTGGTTGTATTTCTCCTCCGTGAAAGTCTTATATTACATTCCTGATACTTCATTGTTTTGTTTTTCATATATGGGTCTTTAATCTCCTTGGCCCTGAGTTTTATGCATGGGATGTGCAGATACCCAATTTTCGCAGCATAATTTTTTATAGTGCTATAATTATCTTTTTACGGGGGTAAAATACATATGACATAAAATTTACCATTTTAATCATTCTTCCGGGTTCGGTTCAGGGGCATTAAGTGCATTTACATTGTTGTGCAACCATCACCACTGCCCATCTCCAGAACTTCTACATCTTCCCAACCTGAAAAAGTACCAGTGGACCCTAACTTCCCATATTTTCCTCCCACCAGCCCTTGGCAATCACCATTCTGCTTCCTGTCCATATGGATTGGATTCCTCTAAGTATTCCATTGGAGCAGAACCATATAATGCTTGTCCTTTTGTGTCTGGCTTCTTTCGCTTAGCGTTCACACTGTAGAATGTATCAAAATTTTCTTCCTCGTTAAGGCTGAATAGCATGCTGTTGTATTTTTATACTACAGTTTGGTTTTTTTTTTATCCATTCTTCTGCCACTGGGCATTTGGGTTGTTTCTACCTTTTGGTCACTGGGAACAATGCTGCTAGGAACCTTGGCGTTCAAATATCCATCACCTTTTATTACGTGTTAATATACATGTATGGGTGTGATTCTAGATGTCAATTATATTGCATTGACCTATCAATCCCTTGACTAATATCATACGTTTTAAAAAATCTTGCAAAAATAAGTCTTTGTATTTAGTGGAGAAAGTTCTTTCACCTTCTTGTTCTTCTGGAAAAATGGTCCAAAAAATTAGCCTTTCTCATTTTCACATAAATTTTACTATCATCTTATAAGGTCCTTCCCCCAAAAATATTGACGACACTGATTTTGCTGGGATTACATTATACCTATCAGTTAACCTGAGTAGAATTTAATTAAGTGATTGAGTCTTCAAATGCATGAATGTGGTGTGTTACTTATTTAGTGATTCTATAGATCTTTAATAAAGTTCTGTTATGTTCTCTGTAGAGGTTTTGCATATTATTGGACTTATTCCTAGATAGTCACTATTTTTGTTGCAACTGTTAAGAAAATGGTTTTCGCTTTTATTTCTACCTAACATTTTGCTGTTGTATTGAAATTCAATACATTGTTGTACCTATTGCAAAAATTGGAAAAAGATGCACCTAATTGATTTTGTACCTGTGGCTACTGCTAAGCTCTATGAGAAGTTATCGATTCTTTTGTATTTTCTATATTAACGATATGTAACTTGAAAATAATGAGAAATTTGTTTCTCCATTTTTTTTATTATTTTACTTTCTATTTGTTTTCCTCCCTCGCTCTAATGGCCAGGATCTCTAGGTCAATGTTAAATATTTATCCTCAAAGGGAAAATTTCACAGCATTAGCATTATTTATTATGTATGTTTCAGGTTTTTTGAATACATCTTTCCTCAGTTTAAACAATTTCCTTTCTTTAGTTGTCTAAAATTTTTAAACATAAATAAATGTTTAATTTTACCAAATATATTTACTTATTGATTGAATAAGATTTTTGTCCTTTCACCTAATTGCTTTCTAATAATTGCTTTTGTAATGTTAAATTAAACTTATCTTTCTGCAACAAATCCGTTTTCATCATGATACATTAATCTTTTATATATATAAGATTATATATATATAATAATATATACAGAGAAAAGAGATATATAAGAGAAAAGTAATATATATTACTTATATATCTATTACTTTTCTCTGTATATATTATGATATATACAACCACACAGTCTCTTTTTAAATTAATTAATTTATTTATTTTGAGAGAGAGAGAGAGCAAGAGAGAGAGAGAATCCCAAGCAGGCGCCACACTGCCAGCACATAGCTCTGACGCGGGGCTCAAGCTCACGAATTGTGAAATCATGGCCTGAGCTGAAACCAAGAGTCAGACGCTTAACCAGCTGAGCCACCTAGGCACCCCGTTAACCACACGGCCTTAATGATCCCATCAACTGTCTCTACAAACACTAATGTAGGATTCACAGTAGAAGAGAAAGTTGAGAACTATGGGGATGCCACATATATCACCCTAAATAAGAAGACAGTACTTTGCTGTATGAGAATAGGGCTTTATATGATCTCTGGAATAAAAAGCATCTTTGGAATCTGTTATCTGCACGCTTATTTCTTTAAGTGCTGCTTCTACTCATTCATGTAGAATATGGAGTCTGACTCATCCCTAAATTCTATAATCTTAGCTTTGAACTTCACCACTCGCCCTTTATAGACTGGCCATACCCATAGACTTTGGTAAAAGTTCCTTATTGTTGGAATTTTTTGATGTTTGGTCCTTCGTATTTGGTCATTTTTAATTCTCATATTATCATATTTGATGTATTTCTACAAATTACTCCATACTGGAATACAATGCAGTCGAGGATGGGAAATATTCTTCTGCACTATGCCATCAACAAATATTTACTGGATTCCCAGAAGGGCTGGGAACCACAGTCAAAATGAAATACTTTAAGATATCCTTCATGTGTTTCTCCAGTTAGAAGGAAAAAGTTATATTCTCACATGTACACCTTGACACAAGAAAAAAAGAGTCCAGTGAATGGAACAGATGAGTGTTTCTAAACATGACTGGTCATCAAAATCATTGGGGTAGTCTCAATTTCAAACGTCTGGGTCCAGCCCCCAAAGACTGTGATCAGTAGGATTGCACGAAGCATAGGTTGTATGTATGATTTTAAAATAATTTTTGAATACATCGACTACACATCCAACATGAAATTTAAAAACCACAAAAGAATAATCAAATGAAAGTTTTTCTCATATCCTGTTCCTTTGCTTGTCTTCTCAGAAGCAACCACTCATAAAAATGTCTTAGTCCTTCTGGACTGTCTCTCTGTCTCTGTCTCTGTCTCTATCTCTGTCTCTCTCTCTCTTTTACAAAAGCATGCATTATATACACATTGTTCTATATTTTGCTTTTTCACTTAATAGAACTTGAGATCGCTTTATATCCTCAGGAAAAAAATTATCTAGACAAAGCATGTCAATATTGAGACCATTCCTTTTATATCCAAGTATTTGAGAAACAAATTGCCATGCTAGAATGATTCTCTTTAAAAAAAAAAAAAACTAGAAATATCAAAGTATGTCAGTTTTTAAATTTTGACTGAAAACTACTTGTATACTTTAGGAGTTTTCAGCAACAGCAAAATGCTATAGCCAATACAGCTGTGACCATTCAGTCTTGGGTACGAGGTTGGATATGAAAATGACAAATAGCGCGGAGACCTTCCTACTAAACGTGAAGTTATTCACTACCTGTTTATTTTTTAGAATTCCCATAAGGACCCTTTTATTAGTTATAACACAATTGTTTGCAGCCAAAGCAGAAAGGATACAAAACTACGTTTACATCAAGAGAAGAAAACCTGGACTATTTGAAAAAGAATATAAAATGAATCAAAGCAATATTTAACCTGAAAAGAAAAACGTGGAAGATCATGCACTCTTCTACATTGAAGACAGTGGTCAATGAAAACTGAATTCCATTCCTTTCTGGTTGGCACAATCTAGTTGTCTTAGTCTTTTAAGTTTTGAAATTAAATTCCATTTCATCTGAGAGGCAAATAATGGTGTTATTGTTATTACCTCCGACTTTAGACCCAGTTTTTACGGTAAAATGAAGAATTAGGAATCATATCAAGGGAACTGGCAGGAACTCTAGCTTGATTTATATGAACTTACCTTCAGCATCCCAACTGACAGGGAAGATGGAGGAAATGTAATGCTTTTAACAAGAAAGACATGTGCATGGCATGCAGAATACTTCTTTTTTCTGCCAGAGTTTTAATTTTCTTTTCTATAAATTTGCAATGTTGGACTAGATCAGAAAACCTTGGCTCATGCCCCAAATCCAGCTTGCCACCTGCATTTGTATACTTGTATATAAAGTTTTATTGGACCACAGCCACATCCATTTGTTAACATATTGGTCATGGCTGCTTTTGTTCCATTTGTTAACATATTGTTTATGGCTGCTTTTGTTCCACAACGTCAAAGTTGAATAGTTGCCATGAGACTATATGGCTGCAAAGCTAAGAATATTTGCAGGAGTAGGGGTGCCTGGGTAATTCAGTCAGTTGAGCATCTGACTTCAGCCCAGGTCATGATCTCATGGTTCGTGAGTTCAAGCCCCAAGTTGGGCTTTGCGCGGACTTTGCAGAGCCTGCTTTGGATGATCTCTCTCCCTCACTCTGTGCCCCTCCCTGGCTCACACACAAGTTCTCTCTCTCTCAAAAGTAAACAAACATTTTTAAAAAATGTATATAAAGGAAAGAATATTTGCATAAGTTTACAAATCCTTGAACTTGATAATAATGACTAATAAAACTTCACATTGGTGGAGCACCTCCTCTATGCTAAAAACTTCATATGCTTTACTTCACTTACATTTGTAAAAATGTTGGAGACGGATGCCGAACTTTGAGTAGTCCCTAAACTCACTTGGGGGAACTGATCTAAACTCAGGTTCAATAACTTTAAAGTCCTCATTCTTAAACAATAAACGCCCATCTAGTTCTAAAGACCAGATATATTTGCGGAATGTGTATAGCCTATGACAAGATATGAAGGACGTGAGAGGTAAAATGTAGATTTATCAAATAGGCTATTTGAGGACAGGCATGATATCTTCCTTTTTGTTTCCCTAGTAACTGTCGCAGAACTGTTATATAGTTAGCACATACTAAAAATTGTATGAATGCATCAACTCTGCAGGCTTGAGGGAAATTAATATTGTATAAGATGGGGAGAGGCAACATAAAACCATGATAGAAGTCAGATATATTGTGGAATATTCCTATAAAGGACATAAGAAAAGTAGCATGTTCTATTTCAAGCAGGAAAGATCAAAGTTGAAACTAGCCATAATACCTTTGAGTGAGGGAGCAGATCAGAGTGGAATGAAACTTGGACCCAGCTGAAGAAGATGTCTTCCAAAGTACAGCTTGAAATTCCAGTTTCTTCTCCAAGGCATGGAATACTTATTGTCATCAATCTAGAGAGAGCTGTCAATACAAGTTGTAACTCTTTCTGCACACTTTCTTCTGTGAGCAGACTTCCTAGACGAGGGGTTCACTGTCTAGCTGGAAAATATCATGATTATTCCTCTGGTCACACCTCATTCAAAACACATCATTCAAAACATTCGCTTGAATAATTCCTAACTTCCTGTAGTGAGTCTCTAACCAGCCCCGCCCAAGAAAAGTTAGGTCCTAGCCAGCAATATAAGTGATGTCACCTAAGTGTCAACACAAAGCGAGCAAACATTTTAAAATTTCTAAAAGAGAGAGAGAGAGAAATAAAGAGAAAGAAAAAAAGAAAGAATGATAGAGGGAGAGTTTTATTTAAGTGGGGACAGCTCCCCAAATACAATCTTCACAAAGAGTGTTCCAGAGAAGGAATGCTTAATACAGGATTATCCACGTTTTTTTGTTACATCAAGCATTCGGAATCATCTGGCCAAGGACATTTCATACAATTACAAACTTTATCTTCTGCTTTTTGCATCTGTAAGGTTGCAGGCTTCAGAATATTCTCTTTATTTGAAATGTTTCCTTTAGGTTATTTGCTAACAAGGCAGATGTATAGTGGATGCTCGGTGAAGAAATAGAGCCCATGCTTTGAAGTTTGGTGAAGTCATTCTGATCTTGATAAGAGTATAGCTTCCCTGGGAGCCCAGGAGAAGAGCCCACAGACATTAAAAGTTGAAAATTTCCTTTACTGCAAGTATCATGTATCAGGGTGGGAAATCGCCAAGACAACCCAGAGAATCTAGGGATGGCCAAGATTGGCCCAGTATTTCCTTTCATGCAGCCTCCAGGTTTACCCACCTATCACCTTTAAACGTTTTAAACCTTCATGAATAGAAGGCGTCTGTCCCTATCTGCAACAGTCACCCTTCGGTGACTCGAAAACTGTTTACCCTTTATTCCTGACACACAACTCAGCTCGATTCTTTTATACCGAGGGGCATATGTTATGAACACGTTGTTATGGAAGGTAGAGACCACTTATTCTCTTCTGTTCAATCTCCAGAATTTTCTCTTATGTCTAGTAGTTAACACAGGAATGAAGGCCAATGGTCACTGAACTGCTATGAATGCTGGAAGGAGGAACGACTATTGAGGGCCCGGTCAGCCCATGATGACATCCTGGGATCATAAAGCCTATTGTTTTAAAGGCAGGATGGGCCATGCTTATCAACTATTATACATGTGGAGTGAGGATAGAGCCAGAGCAAATAAACAGCAAGCAAACAAACAAAAAAAAAAAAAAACAGAGCCATGTAAATGATTGACCTAAGAAGCCAGAATACAAGTGACAAACAATGATTCCCCACAGAGTCATACATTGAAATGGTGGAGGGGCACCTGGGTGGCTCAGTTAAGCGGTCAGATCTTGATTTGGGCTTAGGTCATGATCTCACAGTCGTGAGATCAAGTCCTGAGTAGGGCTCTGTGCTGGGTGTAGAGCCTGCTTGAGATCCTCTGTCTCCCTCTCTCTGCTCCTCCCGACTCACTCACTCCCTTGTTCTCTGAAAAAGAAAAGTTAAAAATAAAAAATAAATGGGGATATGAAAGGCTTTCATTCCTAATATCCTGAGACAATGGAGGTCCTGGATTTCACAAAATAAAGCACAGTCAGTTACAATATATACACTTGGATGAAAACCACATCTCATAATGGAAGAAGTTCTAGATTAGTTTTAAATCTTCACATATACCTGAAACATCTTCAAAATGGATTTCCTTTCTGTTCGTTCCCTCTTAAAACCACATACCATCCCAATATTTTCAGGCTCCTTAAAACAAAATGGCATTGTTCGTCCCCTACACTCAATTTTGAGAGCTGAGACCACCTTCATCCACACAGCTTTAACTGTTGGGATGGAGATCTGAAGCCACTTGTGTCAACATGGCATTCCTCTTTGTTGCAGGAGATTCCTGGCCAGGAAGATAAGACTGTAAACCAATAAATAACGTTCCCATTGGTGCCAGGACTTTTCTAAAAGCCAAAACATTTGAATGAATAGTTTGCTCATCTGAACAAGCAGCCCTGCTGTGGGAACAACGGGTTGTTCGTTTAGCCAAACAGCTCACTTATCAAACATCTGTTTATTTATCAAAACTCCCTGCAAGATGCTTGCTTCGCTGTGCCCACCAAAGCGAACATACTATATCAAGAACTTGACCCAATCCCAGTAAGATATGTGCTTTGAAAGACCTGCCTTGAAGTACTCCTACCAAACTCCTACCAAAGTCTACGCCTGGCCTCTCCTTCCCGAGACGCTACCAAGACTACCGAAGTCATGCTCTATCTCATAGTAGGTTTAATCGGCCTAGCTTTGTTTGAAGAACAAGGTTTGCCGGTGGTCTTTTGCGGAATTGATAGTCAATCTGCATCTATATCCAACTATCAGCTGCAGTGTCTCCTGATCTTTAAATGGATAAACCCCAGTAATCATGGAAAGAATACAGAAGGACACATGCCTGGAGAAATATGTATGGGAAACTTACAGAACCCTCAAGCGTTTTAAGATAGCTCGTCAAAAACAAATAAGACCACAATTTTATCTATGGTCCAAAGGGAGTTTGTTGATATATGTATTTACTATGATAATACTACATATACTAATAGTATACTATACTATACTATACTATACTATATACTATATATACTATACTATATATACTAATATAATCATTAATCATGAATCATTAAATACCTTTAAAAGACTATTGTGAGATTTTCTGATTCACATTCCAGATTCTTCAATAAGAAGTAATAACATCTGAAGAGATAGAAAAAAAGAGAAAGAGATAGCCCAAGCACAACTTTGTAATGTACATTATGTTATTTCAAATGAGTTCTTCAACCCTTACTCCCACCCTCTCAAGCCTCTTCCTTCTTCTCTTGGTAAATGATTTAATTGACATTCTAGTATTCCGCAATGCTGCCCATGTTATTTCAGGTCTTTGAATCCCTGATGTTGGCTCCGTTGTGTCAGCAAGAAAATTTCCCTCCTTCCTCCGTTCTTTCCTTTTCTGCCTTGCCTTGCCTTTCTCTTCCTTCCTTCCTTCATCTTCCTTCCTTCCTTCATGTTTCTTTCTTTCTCTTTCTTTCTTTCTTTCTTTCTTTCTACTTGAATTGCCTCTTCCGTTGGTTGCAGTATATAAATAGTTCTAATGATGCGGTGTGATTCTATATCTATGATTACCTGGAGATGTTGTGTCAAATATACAGCATTATAAATGATACACTGAGAGGCACCCAGGGGGCTCAGTTGGTCAAGCATCCAGCTCTTGATCTCAGCTCAGTTATTGATCTCAGGGTTGTGAGTTCAAGCCCCATGTTGGGCTCCACACCCAATATGGAGCCTACTTAAAAAATAAATAAGGAGGGGCACCTGAGTGTCTCAGCAGGTTAAGCATCTGACTGTTGATTTCTACTCACTTCATGATCTCATGGTTCATGGGTTCTAGCCCCACATCAGACTCTGCGCCAACAGCACAGAGCCTGTTTAAGATTCTGTCTCCCTCTCTCTGACCCTGCCCCCCCGCCTCAAAATAAATAAAAATTGTAAAATAAGTAAATAATACATTTACAGAGGCATTTTAATTTTTTTTCTGCTCATTTTTGTGTCATTTGATCTCACCATCCACTATTACTCTCCTACTCTCCTGGTAGTCGCATGTTCTGAGTCTAAGAGTTCTTATTCATGACTAACGAATTGATCGATTATTCATTTAAGTCTTCCTACCCGATCCAAACTATGGAATTAACTGTGTCTTACTTGCAGCTGTTCAAAAGAATGGTCCATAAAAGCATCTCGGCGTTAAAAGTCTACTTGCTTTGTTGCGTTTTAACATGTGGGTTTTATTATTTTCAGGCATGGTGAGGCCAACATATCAAGAGAAGCTTACCATTGAAAACACAGCTTGTTAGTCACAGTGCCCCAGAGAAGGGAGCAGGCCATGCCACACAGGGCCACAAGAAGAACAGGAGACAGAAGGAATGAAGGGAAAGTATCTGTGGAAGCCCTTATTGCGGTCCCACGGGAAAGTTTTCGCACAGCAGGGAAGCAGGCGTGGGATCAGTTCGTTTGAATCATTTCTGGGTATAGCTCTTCTGGTGCACAGCAGCTATCTCTAGTTGTCTGCTGCCTGGCCTTGGGATAATGAGGGCAGAGAAATATTGCCTCCTGCAGTGCAAAAGCCATCTGGAAGAGGTCGTTCAGAATCTAGACTCTGGGTTGGTCTGCATATGAAAGTAATGCTGGGGCATTCATTTGCCATCCCCAAGAATTGAGGCAGCCTCTCCAAGTCAGTGAGGGCTCAGATGCCAGATCATCAAGAATATAGGTAATAAAAACGTATGGTTAACACATTGTATTGAATTACAATTTGCATATGGTAAAATTCACTAAGCTTAAGCATACAGCGTAATACATTGTTTATATTTGGATACACTCCTGTAATCACCCCCCAGATCAATGTTAAAACATTGCCATTGCTCCAAAAGATTCTGTTGAGTCTCCTTCCGTTTAATACCTGCCTCTCCCAGCAAGGAAGGCGATATTGTGACTTCGATTAGAATTCCCTGATCTTGAACCCCATAGAAACAGAATTGTACATTATGAACCTTTTTATGTCTGTTTTCTTTCATTCAAATTCTCTTTCTGGGGTTTATCCATACGGTTGCACTTACCAAGTTTGTTACTTTTTAGTATTGTGGAGTCTTCTTAATATGAATATAATGAAATGTGTCTATTTACTCTGTAATAATTGAGTTGCCATGAAGATTCCTGTACATGTCTTTCACGGACACATGTACTCATTTCTCTTGTGCATACCTAGGAATAGAAGTGATGAATCATGGGACTGGTATTGTCTCTAGTTTTAGTGCATACCACCAAAACGTTTTCCGAAAGTCAAAATAATTAACCATCCAATCAACATTATATGCGAATTTCCATTTCTCTGCATCCTTGACAACATTTGTAATTGACAGTCTTCTTAATTTTACCATCCTGTTGGTTGTGCAGTGGTTCCCAATCATGGTTTTCACTTCCATTTCCCTGATGGGCAATAATATTGAACACTTTTACATATGATTATAGGTACCTCTTCAAGATCTTTGCCACGTTTCATGTTGAATTCTCTGTATTTTTCTTACTTAATTAGTAGAATATCTTTATGTATTCCAGACATCAGTCCTTTGTCAGATAAATATTTTGAAAATATTTCCTCCCAGTCTGAAACTTGTCTTTTACCTTCCTTAATGATATATCTTGATAAACAGAAGACCACTTTCTCATCTTTAAACTTTCACTATTAATGCTCTTTTGTTTTTAGTAATTTTCACGAATCCCAGGATTAGGAAGATATGTCTTCTTCCAATAGCTTTATTATTTTACTTTTCAGTGATTGGTCTGTGAGTCACATTAAATTGATATTTGCGAATGATGTGGAATAGACTCAGTATCACCAAAACTTTCTTGCTTATGTTCGCAATGCAAATGAACAATTTCTTCTTGAATTAATTGTGAATTCGACTGTAAACCTCTTTGTGTTACCATAATCAATAGTTTCTATGATTAGAGGAAGCCAAGTTTTAGAATTTTGTAATCACAATTTATGCATACAATTCAGAACAAACCCAACAAATAAATTCATGAAAATGAAGCCAATAACCTAAATTTATGATTCAGATACGCTGAGACATCTAATTTACCAAGCTTAAACCCTGCTCCTTCTTAAAAGTTCCTTTTGGAGTTCTTTAATGCAGTTGTCTACATTAGCTCAAAGTTTTGTTTTGTTTTACAACATTTGTTTTTAGAAAAAGTACTGTGTAAGCCCCAAATCCATATACTTTCTTCAACATAGTCAAGAAATATGCATCTCATTTACTTTATGCTTTATTTATAATCAAACAGCCCCCTAAAGGTTCCCCCTTAACTGTAATAAGACAAACCTTAGAAAATCTACCTAAATTAACTTGCTAGTGTCTAAGAAAACTACAAAAGTAAAATCATGTTAACACAAGAGAAGGCAAAGTTGTTTTTGATTAGAGAACTTGAGATTTATCTAGTAAGCTCCCCCTGACATCGAGAGGTGAATATGATGACTTCTGCATTCCAAGAATCTTTGGTAAGGACTAAATGTGGTTCATGAGAATAATACAACCACAAAAGAAACCTACATGGCAACTGTTTTTTCATAATCCTTCATTCTTCAGCACATATCTATTGAACATTTAATATTTCTCTGGGACTATAAAGCTCAACAAAAAAGCCATGGTCCTAAACATTCATGGAGCTTCTAGTGCAGTTGGATAAATAGGTAAAATCACAGACTGGGGGAAAAAAAAGTAACTGCATATTATAATAAGGCGAGGGGAGAGAAAATGCTTACACAGAGAAGAAGGGGCCAGATGAACTTTCAGGTTAACGGTAGATGAGCAGAAAAGGTCTCTTCAAGGAAGTATAGAGCATCTAGAGAAAAACTAAGCCAGCTTTACAAACCATGCAGGCCACCTCGTGTGCAAAGTGCTCACAGAGACAGGTGAGAGAGCAAACTGACATGAGTTAGGTCTATTACTTTGCTTATGTTTCTGCCTTTGGAAGTAGAGGAAAGAAGACTAGAACCTACGAGCAGATTCCGAAACTACTGCAAGTGAAACCCCAAGATAACCTGCCTGTGGTTCTCAACAAGAGAACCAGATATGCCAATGTCGCCAAGAACCCTCTAAGCTTGCTTGTCCCTCAATATTAATAGATAAAATAGAATTCATTTCCAGCGGGCCGTGGAGACCCAGCCCATAGCCTGAGAGAAAATGTCCAGAGATCCAGAGAGAATGTTTGCCTTTGTGGGCTTGGATTTGCCCTTGGACTTGGACATGGATTTGATTATTTTAACCTTTGCCACTGATGTGGTTCATTGTCCTTAATGTGTTCCATGCAAGAGTATGACATATTCTTCAGATTGACAAAGTCTTGGTTTGCTCCACAAGATAATTCTACTTCTTCAAGAGATTCTGCAACATGCTCAGCTAATATAAAAAGAGCTTTGATAGCTGGCACACTGCATTATCATCTAAACAGTTCATATTTACAGCGTATAGACATTTTCCTCCTGTAGAGAAAACACCAAATTTTCCTTTCTCTTTGATTAGGCATAAAGTAGAAAAATAAACACTTCTAAGGAATATTTTTTAAACTTTTTCAGGTTTTTTCTGTGAATTTTCTCTACTTCTTCTCTCAGAATTAAATAGAAAACAACACAAATATTTTCCATGAAGACTCTGGATTCTTTTCGCCAAAGATACCCTGAACTTAATGCATTTCAGGACGTTGAGATATATAAACTAGGATCTCTGTTGACTAGATCTCGTGCCCCTGGGATCAAAACGCAGCAGAACTTTTACAAAACCTGCTTGGGAAGATGGCATCTTGGTGTCCAATATCCAGCTATGACAGATAGAAAGAATGCTAGATTTCCCTTCCACTCCCCATTTCTTTCTTCAAGGGTAGAACTTTGAAGAAGTATCATTAAATAGATACTGTTCTTTTAGGAATGATACTCTCAGCAAAGACTTCAAATCACTCTCTGAGAATGAAAACCAAGTGTCTCAGAGAATGCAAGAAGAGATTTTGGAAAACATGTCTGTGGAGCTAATGTCAGCCTGTTAAATTGCTTAGTCCTATCCCGGTTGGAGATTATATAATATTATATACAATCATATTATATATATGAATATATAATCATTATTATATATATGAATATACATTATATATGATTATATGATTATTGTGTTAAAGGATTATATATATGATATACATATAGATTATATATGATTATATATATATATATAAGATTATATATAGAATATAAAATATATGGAGAGGGAGAAAGAGAGAGAGAGAGACACTCAGTTATGTGCTCAATTGTTTCCCCTCAAAATTCATACATTGGAGTCCTAACCCCAAGTACTCAGAATGTAACTGTTTTTGGACATAAGATTTTTAAAGAGGTAATTAAGGTTAAATAAGGTCCCTAGGGTACACCTTAACCCAATATGACTAGTATTCTTGTAAGAAGAAGAGCAGATTAGGACACACACACAAAGGAAAGACCAGGCACCATATGAAGACACAGCAAGGAAAGAGCTATCTGCAAGCCTAGGAGAGAAAAAGAGAGAAACTAGCTTAGCTGACACTTTGATCTTGAACTTCTAGCTTCCAGAATTGCAAAAAAAAAATAAATTCCTATTGTTTAAGCCACCAGTCTGTGATAGCTTTTATGGTGATCCTAGTAGACTTTTTTTTTTTAGATGTATATACACTGTGGAGGTATACATATCTCTCTCCAATACAAACACAACTTACACAATATCTACACACACTGTTTTCTAAAGGTGGTGGTGTTTGTGCGAAACTTATGGGAGATATCAATTACGTTTACAGAAGCCCCTATTTCTTACAGAATATCTGGTAGATACTCTGGAATTTTTAGATCTTTGGTAGTTTTTCTAGATACTGTTTGAAAATTGAATAATTCATTTTTATTATTTTTTTTTCTTTTTTAGATTAGTTCTCTATATCCTATCTTATAACACTCAGATAAAGGAAACCAGCTAAGCCATTTGGCATTCTTCTGGGACTATACTCAGCAAATCCAGAAGTTCAATGACAATATTATCTACTTTTTACATTCCTATAGGTGACAATATTTGAGGTTTTTAAGTTGCTATGTAACAAGGGTCTCCTTGCCCCCAGGTTCCAATAACATTTTGCTCGGTCTTCATTAAGCCCTCACCAATGGCCTTCTTGAGGCCTGTCAGTCGTCCACTACCAAACTCAAGACCTTCCAGGTTCCGCTACCATGAATCTCGAAGCCACGTGTCTTCGGTTTTTCTTACGGCAGCATGATGCTTCTGATATCAAATCGTGTCCCCTTTGCTACTTCTGCATTCAAAACCCTCTCCAACTGTAATGGAAGAAAATAACAATTTCATTATGCTCACCAATTCTGTGGGTGGGTCATTCAAACAGCACAGTGGGGATGACTTACATTCCAAGGGAATTGAGTCTTCCGGGGACAGAAGACTCAAACAGCTGAGAGTTCTAATAACTGTGACTAAAGGATCCATCTCCATGGTGCCTTAATTGTTGATATCTGGTCCCGGAACTGGGGTTATTAGAAGGCTTAGCTGAGCTCAGACTGTCTTGTCACCTAGAGTGCTTGCACGAAAACCATCTCCCTATGGCTTGGGCTTCCCATGGCGTGGTGACCAGGATCCAAAAGGGAGCACCCAAGAGGCACCTTCCAGAGAGAGAATGTTCTAGAAGAACCAGATGGAAGTTCATGGTCTTTTATGATCCCACCTCATCAGTCACATAACATTATTCTTACCCTAATTCATTGGTCAAAGCATTCATGAGCCCACTCAAACTCAAGAAAACAAAAATATAGATCACCAGTCAGCAGTCTGGGCAAGGCAAAAAATTGGGGTCATGTTTTAAAACTGCCACATGGTTTCTTAAATTCCTTATGCCACAAGTCATTTCTCTTACTAATATTCATATAATTTGATATTTCTGATATGGGGAATACACTTTTTTTTAATCTGTTCATGACCAGTTTGAAAATGTACCCAGTTGCTGATGGCTCGGAGCCTGGAGCCTGTTTCCGATTCTGTGTCTCCCTCTCTCTCTGCCCCTCCCCCGTTCATGCTCTGTCTCTCTCTGTCCCAAAAATAAATAAAAAACGTTGAAAAAAAATTTAAAAAAAAAAAAAAAGAAAATGTACCCAGTTAATCTATAATGATCAGTAGTTAATTAAGCCAGGAATCAATGCCTGCTTTGTAGGTGAGAAAAATAAAAGAAGCAAGCTGAAGTGATTTATCCATGGTAGAATTCTGGGTGGTGAGAATAGAAAGTAGAATTCCTTATCTGTGGGGCGCCTGGGTGGCGCAGTCGGTTGAGCGGCCGACTTTGGCTCAGGTCATGATCTCGTGGCTTGTGAGTTCGAGCCCCATGTCAGGCTCTGTGCTGACAGCTCATAAAGATACTGTGCTGACAGTATCATAAAGATGCCAATTCTACAAAAATTGATCTATAAAATCAATAAGATTTCAAACAACTTCCTCAAAATGGTTTTTATGGATTCTGTGTCTCCCTCTCTCTCTCTGCCCCTCCCCTGCTCATACTCTGTCTCTCTCTCTCTCTCAAAAATGAATAAGCTTAAAAAAATTAAAAAAGGGTTAGAGTGGGAGAGAGAGCCAAAGCATAACAGACTCTTAAAAACTGAGAACAAACTGAGGGTTGATGGGGGGTGGGAGGGAGGGGAGGGTAGGTGATGGGCATTGAAGAGGGCATCTTTTGGGATGAGCACTGGGTGTTGTAAGGAAACTAATTTGACAATAAATTTCATATAATAAAAAATAAATAAATAAATAAATAAACACTAAAAAAAACTAAAAAAATTAAAAAAGAAAAAAAAAAAAGAATTCCTATTCTTCTCCTCCTCCAAAACATCCAGCGCTATAGTAAATACGTTGACTGATCATACCACTAATTTCTAGTTTAATGGCATTGTTTTTAAAAATTCTGTAACTATTTTTTTCTTTTCATAATAAATTGAGTCATATGAAAAAACATAAACATGTGGGCTTTCAGAGCAAATAGACGTCATTTCAACAACTTACAAGTTACCCTTTTGCATGTTATGCCATTATGAATGTTTGCATGTTATTCCCATCCTTAATGCTTATTCCATCTATAAAATGTGAATCATAATAATAATAATACATCTTCTATAGTAGTGGTGTGGAAATTAGAAATAATATATGTAACATATTAAGCAATAAGTAAGTGCTTAGGAAATAATTACTTCTATTCTTAAAAAAAAATGCTTTGAGGTCAAATTATTTTATTTTGCCCTGTGGAGTGCATGTGTATACCGTAATTACTGAGTTCATTCAGCTTATTTTATTCCTTTGTTATCATGCAATACAGTGACTAAAGCATGATTTTGAAATCAAACTGCCTAGGAATTGGTTTTGAAATCAAACTCGTGGCTCTAATAGTCAGAGACTGTGTGACAAGTTACTTAATACCACTAAGTTAGAGTCTTCATAAAAGTGTTATTATCTAGGAGTTAAATAAAATATCTCTCGAAACAAGACATTACAATTTTCAATAGTTTAAAGCATTTATTGGCAAATGATAAAGATATAGTGGTGCTCTTGCTGAAGATAAATAGATATATTTGTCCACCAAAAGGCCCCTGTCCTCGAAGAACACAATTCCTGGGCATGTCTAAAGCAAATTAGATACTTTGATTAAGATTAAAATTCCTTTGGCGAAGGAGTGGACAGTTCAATTGGAAATGGGAATGGGAAAAAAGACACCGAGTAGGAGACCAGGAAATCTGGGTTTTGACGTAGTTCTGCCGCTTATAGACTCCCCAGTCCTGAGTAACTCACTTTGCTGCTCTGGGCCTCAGTTTCTTCATCTGTAAAATGGGTATCATAGTATCGCCAGATTTATTTCACCAAAAGTTGTGAGGCCCAGATGAGATTGTCGAGAGAAATATGCCTTGAAAATCCTAAGTCGCCACAAAAATATAACTTACATTTTTTAAAAGTTATTGTTTGTGCCCAAATAGAGAAAACAAAGCTCATTAAAGCAAGTGCATTGTTTTTGTGCAAAGGTATTTACACTTGGTTCACAATATGATCTTGTTTATACCAAGAGCATTTTCAGACTGGAGGGAGGATACTAATTAACTATCTGCAAAAATGAAAGGGTAGACTTTGCATTTTATTATAGAAACTCTGCAATTTAAACCTCCACAAGTACATTTATGTTAAATTCCTACCAGCATTGTGTTCTCTGATTTTCTGCTCACTGATTGTGGATTGTAGCCACACAATTAAGATAAATGTGTAAATGCGTACTGTTCAGAAATAGTTTATTTCTCATTTAAGACATGGTGTAGTGCGACTTTCATTTTCTTTTGGATATAGCTATTAAATTTGGATTACCCCTTGTGTTACTGAGAGGAAAAGATTTTTTTTTTTAATATACGAGAGGCGTATTAAGCTACAGAAAAACATAATAGCACGTCCATGTAAGAGAATTTTCCAAGTTCTTATTTTCCATTAACTAACTAAATAAACAAATAACGATACTTCCTCATACAGAATTAAATAAATAAATAAATAAATAACGATAAATAACGTTAAATAAATTAAATAAATAAATAAATAACGATACTTCCTCATATAGAATTCACCCAGCACGTAGTCATGAAACATGCTGCAAGTGTCTCCACAAAGCCCTAAATTCTCCAATTTTGGACAAAAATGATGATTCACAAATACATGGTGAAACGATCATCCTAATTAATATTTTGGATAGATGATTATGTGCCAAGCACTGTTTCATTCCCATGCCTTCACTCAGTGAATCCCCAAAACAAACCTACAAGGTGTGCAATATTAAGATCCGACTTCTACTGATCAAGAAATGGAGTTTAGAGCATGTCTCTGTCAAGGTTCATCACAGAAAACAAACAGAAGCACTCCTGGTGTTTCCAGCAGAAACTTAAAAGAACATCCTGCTAAACGATGTCATAGGTTAAAAAAAAAGAAATACTAATGGACATTTTAAATACTAATGGTCCATTTAAATAAAGTGGACATGTTTAACAGCAAACATGACATACTAAAATATGTGGGATGTTGGGGCGCCTGGGTGGCTCAGTCGGTTAAGCATCCGACTTCGCTCAGGTCATGATCTCGCAGTTCGTGAGTTCGAGCCCCGCGTCCGTCTCTGTGCTGACAGCTCAGAGCCTGGAGCCTGCTTCAGATTCTGTGTCTCCTTCTCTCTCTGACCCTCCCCCGTTCATGCTCTGTCTCTCTCTGTCTCAAAAATAAATAAACATTAAAAAAAAATTTTTAAATAAAATATGTGGGATGCAACTATATAGTTGCTTGAAGGCATCTAGAGCCTTAAATACTTGCATGAGAAATTTCAAAAGCTTCAAAATTAACGAGCTAAGCATTCACACTGAGAAGTTACGGGGTCTACCCTAAACCACAGAATACAAGGAAAGAGATAACAAATATGAAAAACAGAAATTTATATTTTGAGAGGCGCCTGGGGGGCTCAGTCGGTTAAGCATCTAACTCTTGACTACAGTTCGTGAGATCCAGCCCCAAACTGGACTCTGCTCTAATAACACGGAGCTCCTTGGGATTCTCTCTCTCCCTCTCTCTCTCTGCTCCTCACCTGCCCACACGCTTGTGTTTTCTTTCTTTCTCTCTCTCTCTCAAAATAAATAAATAAATAAACATTACAAAAGAGAAATTTATATTTTTTAAAAAGTTGGTTCTTTTCACAATTATATAAAAGAAATTAACCCCTATTAATTGTTTGAAAGAAGTAGAAGCAATGTAATGAATGAGAAGGGGACATAATCACATATAATGCAAAGAATAAAAAAATGAAAGAATAGTGTTGTCAACTCTGCTATTCCGGCAGGGAAGGGGACGTTATTCATCAAGAAGAAATTAAAATCGTAACTAGCTGTATAATAATGAAACCAAAACAGTGGTCAAAAAGCTTTCTTGGAGCGCCTGGGTGGCTCAGTCGGTGAAGAGGCCGACTTTGGCTCAGGTCATGCTCTCGTGGTCCGTGAGTTCGAGCCCCTCATCGGGTTCTGTGCTGACAGCTTTGAGCCTGGAGCCTGCTTCAGATGCTATGTTTCCATCTTTCTGCCACTTCCCCACTCATCTTCTGTCTCTTTCTCTCTCAAACATAGAAATAAAGATTGAAAAAATGTTAAAAAAAAATCTTTCTTTAAACTTAAAGCCAACCCCATTGGTTTTAAAGGACAAGTTCTACCAAACTTTCAATAAATTTCTGGACCTATGTTCCTAGACTAATTTCTGTACCTATATTCCTAGGCAGAATTGGATTTGAATTGACGAGTAATCCCTCAAATCAAACTATAAGCCCCATATAATGCAGATACATAAACAGCAAATCATTATCGGCCTATTTCACTCATAAATACAGAACCAAAATTTCTGAAACACAAAACAAAACAAAAAGAAAAGAAAAAGAAATCCAATCGGGCATTGAGAAGCAATACACTATTACCAAACTGGTTTTATTACAGGTGGGCAGAAATAATTTACATTATAAAATCCATTAGTGTAATTTTCCATTGCAACAGATTAAAAGAGAATATTACATAATGGTCTCAATAGATAAAGAAACTTGATACAATGCAAAACCCATTCATGGCAACAAGCTCTTAGTAAATTAGGAATAGAAAGGAACACCTGATCTGATAAAAAGTCTCTATAAAAAAACATACCTTATTCTAAAGCATTTGCTTTAAAATCAAGAACAAGGCAAGGAAGCACATTTACCACAAATTCTAATCAACAATAAATTGACTGTTCTAGCTACTACAATTAAGCAAGAAAAAAAATTGTCACGAGAATTAGACAGGGTAACATAAAACTGTCAGTAGTTGTAGATATTATCATTTATCTATGAATCCCAGAAAATACACAGAAAAAAAATGTTGAAATAATAGCAGCAGTTAGCGAAGTAGATGGATATAATCTTAACACAAAAGTCAAATACATTTCTATTCTCCAGCAGCACCAATCTAGAAAACATATTTAAAGACAGGACTCCACTTACATCAAATAAATATCAAGTACATAAAAATAAATCCAAAAAATAATGCCCCAGAAAACTATAAAACTTTATGACAAGGTATTAAAAATTACCCAAATGAAAAGAGATATAAGCCATGTTTATGGATAGGAAGACAGTACCATAAAGATGCCAATTCTCCAAAAATTGATCTATAAGATCAGTAAAATTTCAAACAGCTTCCTCAAAATGATTTTTATGGGACTTTAGCAGGATCTTTATAAAATCGTATGGAAAATAAAGGGTCAAGCCTAGCCAGGACACTTCTGAAGGGGAGCAAGGAGCAAATCTTACCATATATCAAGGCTGATTATGAAACCATGGTATCATGGATACATAAAACAACCATGATCTTTGGTATGACAGATATATTATGTAAGATCAGTGAGGAAAGCAGAAATTGGCCAATAAGTAAAGCAGGAAAAGAAATGATTTATTCATTTGGGAAAAGAATGAAATTGGATCCCTCCCTACAATACGCAAAAACCCATTCCATTAGAAGTAGAACTTAAATATCAAAAATAAAATAAAAAATATAAGTTACAACTGCTTAATCTTTGGGATATGGAAAAACTTCTCACGATGTTTACTGCAAAACTTTTAATGGATAAATTATGTTACATTAAAATTAATAATTTTTGTTTGAAAAAGAAAACGAGTTTTTTTTTTAAGAAATTGAAAATACAGGGGCGCCTGGGTGGCGCAGTCGGTTAAGCATCCGACTTCAGCCAGGTCACGATCTCGCGGTCCGTGAGTTCGAGCCCCGCGTCAGGCTCTGGGCTGATGGCTCGGAGCCTGGAGCCTGTTTCCGATTCTGTGTCTCCCTCTCTCTCTGCCCCTCCCCCGTTCATGCTCTGTCTCTCTCTGTCCCAAAAATAAATTAAAAATGTTGAAAAAAAAAATTAAAAAAAAAAAAAAAAAAAGAAATTGAAAATACAGTTCACAAACATACACAGTGATTTACATTGTACAAAATGGACCAAAGTCAATGTCAAGAAGGTATGGTACAATATAAATTAGTACTAATAACAAAATTATAGAAAAATGGGAAAATAAATGTTAAATATCTCACAGAATAGGAAATGTGCGACCAATATACACTTGAAGATCTGTTCATTATATCGGAACTATGAAAATTAAGACCACAATGAGACGGCTTTACATTGCTACAATTCACAAAAATTAAAATGTCTGAACACTACAAGGGTTAGAGTGGATCCTCGGCATCTCGAATTTTGTAATGGTAGGAGCATAAGTAAGCACAACCACTTTAGAAGAGGTTAGACTTCGTAGTCTGATATTGAATACCCATAAGCCCGCGGTTCAGCGATTAAACTCCTATTGTATACACAAGAGCATCTGTTACACAGCTACAATAGAAGATACATTCCAGAATATCCATAGCAGTACTGCCCATGATACCAAAAACCTAGAAGTATCCCAGTTGTCCATTGGAGACTGTATAAGTAAAATGGGCTATAATCAAATGATAGAATCTTATATTGCAGCGGAAATGTATTAACTACAATGGCATGCAGAAAACTAAATGAACCTCAGTCATATATTAAGTGAAATTCTAAGTCTCAAGTGACTACATGAAGCATTGTATACCTTATCTTAAAAGCTAAAAAGAATGAAAACAGACAAACGGTTTTAGGAATGACTATAGGGGCAATAAAAATGAAAGCAAGGCATGAATTCAAGAGTCAGAACAAGGGGTTGACAAGAGGATAAAAGGAAAGAAGTAGCCCATGCACTTGGATATAGATCATTCTCAAGGTCTTAGCTTCTGTTTTGCATGGCAGGTGCACACATACTTATTACATCATTAAAAATAAGGAACTAAATACAGTAAAACCTTGGATTGCAAGAAACTGGTTCTGTGAGTGTTCCACAAGATGAGCAAACATTTCTAATAAATTGTAACTTGATAAACGAGCGACGTCTTGCAGTACGAGTAGTCCGTGATTCCCAAATGTCACATGATCCTAATCATAAGAGCCAACGGTTCTGGAAATGGTTCTTGAAATATACGAGTGCTTTGGACTACAAGCATGTTTCCAGAATAAATTTTGCTCGCAAACCAAGGTTTTACTGCATATAAATAAATGTGGGGCATACTGACTAAAGAGTGTATCAGAGAATCAAGAAAGAAAAAAATAAGAAAATTGTGCTTGGTCCCAAATACTCAGCAGAAACTCTCCTTTATGAGACCACATGAACAGCCAGAATTAGAACAGCATAGCAAATAACAATCACAAAACATTAATCGTGATCTAGATCTGTTCAAAAGCTATTTCAATTTCTAAGGAATTTTGCCAGAAAAGTTTTTCTCCCTGGGCGCAGCAGCCCCCTCAGCTGCCACACGCACTTCAAAGGATCCCAGCTTATGACAATTTAAATAATATATACACAAAAAGTAAAGCAAAGCATGAAAATTTTAAGGCATCTGAAATCATTTTTCAGGTTGCAAAGCATAATAAAATAATCTAAGAAATGATTACATGACACCATGGGGGTAAATGAAGCCTAGCTAATGAATTCTGATGTCTCTATCCTTTCTTAGCTCTCTATCAGAAATTCTGCATTTTCAAAAGTTAAATAAAGGAGAATTGAAGCTAAGACCTCAGCAAAATTCTCTTCTTGGGTAAATGGATTGGCTCCTGAATAGATACCTGACATGAAACAAAAAAGTCAAGTCGCATTTTTCAAGACGTATTCCCTTTTTCTTTTAGATAAAGGAAACATCGCTGTTTATTTCATCAAGTTCATCAGCATCTGAGAATGTGTTACCGAGTGACAAGAAAGCTGTCACTGGGAAAATAATCCTACTCCTTTACTTCACATGATGCAACCTACTGTGTTATCTTCTCCAAGGGAGTGAAATGGTAACGCCATGGGAACCTAAGCAGCATTTATATATGGAAACAGGGCGACTCTTTCAGGAGTGAAGTAAACCTGCTCGGAAGGGTCAGCAAGCAATTTAAAGCCTCTCTTTATCACGGTATGCTGGTAAAAGGTAAGTTTAAAACCGCCTTTCAGATTAGCAAATAGCACGTAACATGTAAGCATGTACAGGTGGGGAACGCTCAGAGGTTCATCCTGGGCGTAAGACACAAATTAATGTCTCTCATCTACACACTCTATATGGATAGGAAAAGTACCTTTCAAGTTTCTGTGAGGAAAAGAAGAATCGCAGTCTGATATGGAAGCGTGATGTCTATGGCTATAAATTGATGTCATCAACAATGAAGACTCAGAAGAATAAATAGTATGATTTAAGACCATCCATCCACATATACCCCCAAAGTGATTGTATCCGTTTCCTACTGCTGCCATAACAAATTGCCACAAACTTAGTGGCTTAAAACAACAGAAAGTTATTGCCTCACAGTCCTGGAATCTCAAAGTATGAAATCAACATGTCAGCAGGATTAATTCCTACTAGAGACCCTAAGGACCTGTCCCATGCTTCTCTCCCAACTTCTGATCATGGCTGGCAATCCTTGACACAACCATTATTCCAGTCCCTGCCTCCACTGGCACATGGAGATCTCTCCTGGGTTTCGTCACATAGCATCGTCCTTACCAATCTGTCTCTGTGTCCCTCCTCTTCTTATGAGACACCAATTATATTGGATTAGCATATTGGACTATAGTACACCCTAATTGAGTAGGACCTCATCTTTTTTTTTTCCTTAATGGTTTTATTTATTTTTGAGACAGAGAGAGACAGAGCATGAGCAGGGGAGGGGCAGAGAGAGAGGGAGACAACAGAATCCGAAGCAGGCTCCAGGCTCTGAGCTGTCAGCACAGAGCCCGAGGCGGGGCTCAAACTCACGGAGTGTGAGATCATGACTTGAGCTGAAGTCTGACGTTTAACCAACTGAGCCACCCAGGCGCCCGGAGTATGACCTCATCTTAACTTGATTAGTTCAACTTATATTTTCAAATAAGGTCACATTCACAGGTACCACCTTAACATATCCTTTGGCGGGGGGGACAAAATTCAACGCACAAATTGATCAGTGGGTAAGTTTGAGGAAAAAAGTAAGGTCCCTTCTCTGCCTTTTTACTCTGGGAACAAACCATCTGGTTAAACATTCTAGGAATTAATAAGTTTCCAACTTCAAAGACCAGTAATAAATCCATGTGCCCACAGGGGCTAAAAAGGTCACGCTGGTGAGTGAAATGGACTGGTTAATTTACTTATTTCATTCACTTTAAAAAGTGATTTTACTGAAATTTTAGCCCTCACCTCCTTGTATAAATCATTAAACTTTTTATCATGCATCATTTCCATATGCATTTGCCATGTAATTTTCATAATTCTCATTAGGGTTTGTTTTACATAGGCATCTTGCATTGATTTTTTTTTTGCATGAGACACGGTTTATTTATTGAAAATGTAGAAACACACTTAACTTCGTAAAGAAATGTTTTCTTCCGTTTTTATTAAAACACTCAGTGTAGCACACATTTTCCAACCTTTGATAGAGACATAGGTAGAAAACTATGTTTCTGCAAAAAGGCAAATGACAGTGAAAGCATAATGATACGCAGTGGCTGGCCAATGACTTCAGTTATGGGCAGAGTAGGTATAATGAGGACAGTGGACTGTGGCCCCTGTCCAAATGGGGATGAAGCCAAGCAGCTCCAACCAATTAGTGCCAGACAAGCACTCAAGGGAAGTCCTGAATGCAGACAATCCAGGTAAGTTTTTTCAAGAGAAGCTAGAAATCTAGTTCTGATTTTCCCTGAGAAACCGGAAGTCCAGATTTTTATGAGAAATCTCCGTTTTTTTTAAGGAGGTTGATTTATAAAAGCCAAACAAAACAAATCTGTGAATTCAAATTCAATTCAGTTCTCAGCCATTATCGATTATGACCTTTGAATCCACAGGACAACCATTTGAATGAATGGTTTTCCCTTTAGAAAGATGGACTTCCCCACCTCCTCTCCCATCTCACTGCTACCTCCCCTTGTTCCCCCATGTTTTTTCCTTCTGCCCTCTCCCACACACACACAACAATGACTAAGTTCAAATAGAATTTGAAGAGCTGAGCCCAGGTGATCAGCTCACGAAATGAAATCTTAATTATCACTACCTAACTCATAGAAGAAAATAAGTCTGTGGATAGGAGAATCTAAATCTGAAGATTTTCTTCCACAAACTAGTCAATGCCTTTTACCACTGACAAAATACCTGATCGTGTATAGTTTAACAGCTGTAGGTATCTGCACCCATGTTTATGGAAGGTTGTAATTTTCCATTGCATATATAAAATGTAGGCATTTTTTTAAAGCTAATACACAGGTTTTAATGGCTATTCATCACTTTTTAACTCTCCCCTTTTGTCTTCCGAAACCCTACTTTCACAAGACAAAGAAAAGGGATCTCTTACTAAGAAGATATAAGAATGACTAATGTGCACCAGTTAGAAGCTGAAAATGCCAAATTCTCACTTTCCCAGTCTCTTTGGAACCTAGCGTTTAGCATATTGCCTACACTTCACCCATCAGATGCACCTGCCCTGACTTTGCAACTCAAGTTAGGATCACAACTTAGCAAGGTCTGTGCAAAAAAGAGTGCCCAAAGAGAGACCATCTTGCACAGATCCATCTTGCAGAGGAAGCAGGGGTAATAATGGTTCTCGTTGCAATGATTAATGTTCAGCATGAGAACTCATGATGTTAGCTTGGATACCTACACTTAGGAGTAGTGTCCAGTGACAAAGCCCAGCCAGTCCTCTCGTTCCATGCCATACTTCACGGAGGAACCTCACTGTGGAAGCTCCCTGCTCGATTCTCCACCTGTCCCAAAGATTTAGGAAGATATTTTGTATCTTATAAGTTCCCTTTCTGTTTCAAAGAACCAGACTTGGTTTCTGTTGCTTGCGACTAAGTTGCTTAATTTATATAAAAAATTAAATATGTCCATAGTTATAGTATTTTTCTCATGATGCTTAAGAGTTTTACCTCATGAACAACTATCCAAACCACTGTTCCAAAAGAGTTCTCTCTTGTCTAGCAAAAGAACAGGACACACGATGAAAAGCTAAAGATGGCTCATGTCCGGGAAAAGACAAGAGCCCCGAGGAAGGGTCCTGGCCCCGTTTTTATTAGGATCAGAAGGCTTACGAACATGGTGATGGACGTGCACAAAGAGACAATGAATCTGTGAACATTCACTTGCGGATATGAGGGAAAGGGGGTCTTGAAGATATTTGGGGTTGGGGGTTTGGGTTAATACAAAGCAAAATCCTGATGCCGGGCAGTGGGGAGGAAGGTTGTATACAGCAGATAAGAGGCACCACCTCTGTTTATCTTAGCTAGCCTGGGGGATGAGACAGGTAGGACACGTGACCTCAGGGTTAACAAGGCACCTTTTGTCCTGTTAATCATCTCACCTCTGGGCTGCTTTACCTGTAGTGCAGGTGTCTATAGCCCAATTTACCTGTTTACCTAACTTGGTCCTTCCTTCCTGTGAAAGCAGCTTTCTGCTACAGTACTAAATTGGGCGGTGTTTCCACCCTGAATATCTAATCTTGGTTATTTCATAGACCTATGTATTGGGTGCCTTTGCACCCCCCCCCCCCATTCTTGGTTGCCTTGTCTTGTTTACCCAAACTCGGGTGTGAGCATCCTATGGCTTTGTACTTCTTTATGCTTTGTTAACCCACTGGTGTTAGCCCGGGGGATTTCTAAGCTTATTCCCCACACAAGTGCCTTAGTCTCTGTGCCTCAGTCTCTCCATATATAAAGGGAAAAATAATAATTAACACTTATCTCATGGGATTGTTGTGAGGATTAATTGTTCGAGACATAATGATCGTTCAATAACTATTGCTTGTAGACACGATTTCCCCCTCCGATCTACATCACACGGTTAGATGGGAATCACTCTTGGTATAGCCACGCTGTTTGGATGAGTGGGAAAGAAATGGATAAAGCCAGAGAGGAAATCCAAGACCCTGGAGCTAGAGCACTTGGGGTTCCGATTGCTTACGAAAGCAACCAGCTGACACTGCAGTCGGATTTCCCAAAAGTCGGAAGTCCTAAGAGAGAAATTACAAACAATAGCTGTCTTTTTAATGCTTCTCTTTGAATTCTTAAAAAAAAAAAAAATTTACGAAGTCTCACCATTTCCATTTCTACAGTTTTGTTTTTTGTTTTTTGTTTTCAAGTCAGCCATCCTCACAAAGGCTCTTACGGTATGTATCAGTGAATAAAACTGGAAACGATCCCTGTCCATGGAGCTCGTATTACAGAATGAAATATAGAAATACATGGATAACAAAATAATAGGTCAGTAAATATTATGGTATATTTGGAGTGGTGTTAGGGAGAAATAATAGAGCAAGGTAAGGGGGGATCTAGAGTGCTCAGGGTAGAAGTCGCAGCAAATCTCAATTTTAAAAGAGGGATCAGGGTTGGGTATAACCTTTTAGAAAGGTGATATCTGAGTCAAGTTAAAGGAGATCAGGGAAGGGACACCTGGATATCTCAGTGAGTTAAGTGACAGACTCTTGGTTTCAGCTCAGGTTATGATCTCATGTTTTGTGGATTTGAGCCCGGAGTCAGGCTCTGCCCTGACAGCACAGATCCTTCTTGGGATAGTCTTCCTCCCTCTCTGTCTCTACCCTTCCCCCACTTGCTCTCTCTCTCAAAATAAGTAAATAAATACTTTAAAAGAGAGAGAGATCAGTGAATTAGCTGTGTGTGGATATCTATGGGAAGAGCATTCCAGGTAGAGGAAACAGCTATTGCAAAGGTCCTAAGGAAGGCACATGCCTAGCGTCTTGAAAGAACAGCGGGAGTTTAGTGCAGACCTCACCGGAGGGGGTCACTGTGATCACTCGGCATTATTTGGGGGTAGGGCCTTGCAGCTGCTACAATGACCAATGTTCACTCTGAGTACGATGAGAAGCCCTTGGACAATTTTGAGGAATGAAGCCACGTAATATAATTTATGTTCTAAAAGCATCATTCGGGCTACTCTGTTGGCAATAAACTATGGAAGGAGCAAAGGCACGTACATAAGCAAGGACACCTCTTAGAAGCCTATCCTAGTAACCCAAGAGGGCGATGACAATGTCTTATCATAAGATGGTAACAGTACATGGTAAGAATTGGTCACATTCTGTTTCTAAGTTGAAGGTAGAGTCCGTAAGATTGCCTGGTACTAAATCTTCCCTACGTCTTGTCAATCTACCTTTTCCCTTTTGTCATGCCTCACACTCTCACCCACCGTCCCTCCCACTACGCTGATGCCAGGAAGGGCTTTCCACACTCAGATGCTATCATCATACTTCTTTGAATTACCTCCCACGGCTCTCCATAAATATCATAAAAGAAACTCCTTGAGGTAGCTCATAAGACCTTTCCTGACCTGGCACCTGTCCATATCCCCAATCTCCCTTCCCTCAGTTCCTCCAGTAGCGTCCTCTTTGCTCACTCAGAGGACGCCACATGGCTTGCACTGCCCTGAATTTGTCTTACTGTTTCTCACATGTCCCTGCCCTCACACCTATTATTCCTCTTCCCATATGCCTTTCCCCTGCACTCCGCCTGACTGGCTTTTCCCATTGATCACTTAATCCACTGTTTAATGAAGAAAAGAGACTTTAGAAAAGCAACAAAAGAAAAGTCACTATACATAATTGATTGAGAAAGTTTTCCTAACAACAAACTGCAGAACACCCACTGCATTTATGAAAAGCTGTGAGCATAATTAGATTCCTGAGTTCGCTTGATATGATTAAGAAAGATGAAGATTTCTTACGTGCAGAGGTTTCAGTTAATTATGAGTCAGCAAAGACAATACAGCAGAAGGGAATTCATAAAACCATTATTTTTATAAATTAAGGGATATGGGGAGCCGGGGTGGCTCAGTCAGTTGAACGTTCGACTTCGGCTCAGGTCGTGATCTCATGGTTCGTGACTTTGAGCCCCCTCACCTGACTCACTGCTGTTGGCATGGAGCATGCTTCAGATCCTCTGTGTCTTCTCTCTCTACCCCTTCCCCACCCATTCTCTCTCTTTCTCTCTCTCTCAGAAATAAATTTAAAAAAAATTAAAACCCAGAAAATAAAATAAGGGCTATTCCTTGGTTTCATTTAGTCACTGAGCGACCTTTGATGCTCCCCTAAAGCTTTCTCAAATAGTTTATCCACTGAGAAGATAGACCCTCCACCTATAACCTGAATTGAAGAGGAATTTAGAAAAATATCTGATCACCGTTTAAATAGGGAAGTGATATAGCCTAATTTATTTTTATTTTTTTTTAAAGATTATACTGCTCCCTTTGTATCGTGTGGCAAAAAAAAGCAAGGAGTTGAAGATGTGAAAAAGCAAGATTTGAAACAAGGAGTCCAGTTAGAAAGCTACCACAGAAGTTCACGTAAGAAACGTGGGGCCTTCAATTGGGATCACAGTTCTAAAGAGGGTGAGAAGCAGTCGAGTTCAGGTTCTATGTCGGAAGTAGGGTAGCTACGTCCCACTTGTGAAGGATTGGTCATGCTTAGATGCAAAAGTATAAGAGGAGTCAAGAGTAGCTCCTGGCTTTTGTTTGAAGCAATAATGTAGGGACAGTGACTGGTGTCGTATGAGGCATTGGGAAATCTCTGTGAAATCAAATATCTGCTGATACACCAGCGTTTCCCCCTCTGCCTAATTCTTTGGATTCCTCCATTACCTCACTAGAATCAGTGTCTGCTACCTTCCACTGTAACATGTAGTATAATGTCCCATCTGCCAGATTAGACTTTTCCCCAACCTCTGAAATTGCCCTGTTAGTGCCCAGTGTAATCAGTAGCTAGACATAATTTCAGAGTATGAGCTCCCCAATATGTCCAATCATTAACTAGACAAGTCCAGTCCATAATCTAAAACATAAAGACTATTAAAAAAAAAAAAAAGAAGAAGAAGAATTCAAACCATCTACAAGGGTTTTCCAAATTTACATAATTATCAAAATAACTTGTTAAAATTCAGATTCCAGGACTTATCCCTGATCTACTGAATCAGAATTTCCCAGAGAGGAACCTATAAAGCTATTCCTTGTCTTTTTTTCTGAAAAACAAATTCCCCAAGCTATACCAACAGTGAACTAAGGTTGGGAAACACAGATCCAGACTCAAACCCTCATTACAAAAGAGGGAACAAAAAGCTCAAAGGAGTTAAGTAATTTCCCAAAGAAGCCATTCGCTTCCCACCAGTGAAAAAGAAATTTGCTTTTTGCTCTTTTTTTTCACTTTCCTCATTTCCCTTCCAATATATAAAGTTACATGTTTTTGATCAATCTCTGAGACGTCTGCTAATGCTTCCTAATCATGTCTCTGAGGAAAAGCGACCTTGGAAGCCTAAAACAGTCTCAGAAACTGTTCTATCCCTTCCTCCTGAAAAACTCACCTTGAAACAGTGGCAGCCACACCTCTCTAGGAAAATTATTTCTTCTTAATTGGGACCATCTAGAGAGGCTTGGAACCATAGATACTCTCTTTGCCAAGTTAAAAAAAAAAGGCATCCCTTTGTCCTTATTATTTTCAAGATGATACATGGGATCTAACAGCTTTTGCACACCATGAGGCTCTCATTGACATCAATAGGCATTATGCATGTAAAAGGGCAGCAGGAGCGGCTCATTATCTCCAACCCAAGCAGAGAAAAATGCAATAATCATCGTTCTCTGCCTTTCTGGAAGCTTTTAACTGGTGTTGGAAACATAAGTAACCTTAGTACTTTGGGTTAGGAAGAGTAATACCTTTTTCAGGTGGCAGATGGGGCCCAATGCCTGCTTACAGAGCACAAAATATGGGGGTAAAGAAGCCATTGAATGGGAGAAACTATTCTTATCTCTAAAACTGGATGATTGCTTTGGCTTTGTGAAGAACAGGGACTCCCCATTAATACTTCCCAATACGCCCAAACTGTTAGATAGGGAGGACGTTATGAGGACTTTATGTGTCTGCAGGGGCGAGAAGTATCTGTATCAAAAAGAAAGGATGACCAGAGAAAATGTGGCACCCACTCCAAAAGCATAATTAAGTCACTATGTTCATGAGGAATCTTTTACTCTTTTCCCAGTCGAAGACACTGCTGTAGAATTGATGAAGTTTCCCATCAGAGAGCTCACAAATCCAGTTGAGGTCTCAATTATCTGCTCCAATAAGAGAACCCTGGCACCGATCATTTAAAACAGAAAAGGCACGTACCCGGATCAAAGCCTTGGTTTGCCTTCCCTCTGAGAGGCAGTATCATCATCACGTTGAGTCCTTCTCTTTTCCTGTTCCAATTCTGACACCACCAAGAGAAGAGAGTCATCGATAAAGCTTCCTTTGCCGAATTAAAAATTATAAGAAAAATTGCAATTTTTTCCTCCTCTCCACTTGGATGGTCTCTTGAGCTGCCTACTAATGGTCTTTTTTTTATTTTCCTTTGCTCTATCTCACTCTTTTTCCTTAAGATCCTTTTTAGATCATCTGGGTATCATCCGTTCAAAAAAGTGCTCTTTTAATTGAGAACTTGATTTCAGGGGGAAGATGTATAATGGATACCTGTCAGGGTCAGCCACCCAACCATTTATGTCAGCATACTCCTTCCAAGCTAGACTGAATCAGACCAGTCATTCCATCAAGCACGATAAACAACAAAATCGATATTAAGAAAACGGAGCTGAAAAAGATCTCGATTTGTCTTAGCAATTCAATGAGAACAGAGCTTCAGGTTTTGCCTTTGCATTCTAAACCACAGTGAATATTCTGGTGTGTGTGTGTTTGTGTGTGTGTGTGTGTGTGTGTGTTTGGGGGGGGGTGGGTTTCCTTGCTGCTGGTAAGAAAGCTTTTCTTTGGTTTCATTTTGTTTTGTTTTTTAGCTTCTGAAACACACTTTGGCCACAACTCTTTCAAATGTAGTGAAAGGCAAGAGGAGGCTTGACTCATTCTTGTTCTCCAGGGTGATCTCCAGAGCTCTGATTCACCACTGATTCACTACCATCCCAGCTAGTGTCTCCGTTGGAAGCCCAGGCCACTCAGCTGCACACTCATTCCATGTACTCACAGCTGACATCTCTCACCCCCTGCTGCAAATTTGCGTTTCCACCCTCCTAATTCAAGATTGAACAATTGTATACAAAGCAATTGCACACCTGTGTACGAAGAGAGAACTAGAAGCCAAGTAGCTTGCCTTCTCAGGTAGGTGGAAAATAGGAGAATAAAAGCCACGAATGAACGTAAGTATTCTTTTTATGCTTTAAGCTATGCATCAAACTTATTTACCAAACTACCTCTCTTTCTAACAAACCGTTCTAACCCCCTGAGCTACATTATTCCTTGAGGTCAAGGACCATGACTGTTACTTGTTCGAATGACTCTCAGACCCTAGCCCAATGCCAGTCACACAGTAACGGTCAAGAAAGTCTTATTAGCGGGCAGAAAATGTGACAGGGTTTAAAAATCAGATACTTAAAAACATTGTTTTACAAACAGTAAAATAGTTTCAGAACAATGACATGTAATCTCTAAAGTTATCTGCATAACCAACTGTTGCCTGAGGCAGAACTGAAATATAGGAATTAAATCCATGAAAATCCATGGTTTTCATGTTCCAAGAATCTGACCTTATAAGCCCAGGCAACTAGATTCTCGGGATGATGAGGATACAGGAGCTGCAGTGTTCCACAATTTCAGCCACACCAACCAATGTTTCCTGTAAGAGAAGCAGGGCAAAAATTCAATTGAACCACCATTTATTGAGCTCCTTGCCTCCAAAAGGTATACTGAGTATAAAACTCAGTGTTAGGCATTTGAAATAAAATACAGCTAAATGTGTTGACTCACCCATAGTTCACAAAAATGATAACCCACTTGCCATACGTAAACCACTTACCTAATAAATAGATATAAGTGCTTAATAAATGCTAAACTGTAAGCAAGTACTCTTTAATTGATTTTTATGAAAAATAGGTAGTTCCTCAAGGGACAAATTATTTTTATTCATCCACTGATTTATTCATTTATTCCAAAAATATATATTGGGCATCACATATTTCCCAGGCACTCTCCCAGACAATTATAATACAAAACTGAATAATTCCAGGTCCTTCTGCTCTGTGACATTACAGATAAACAGCAAGAGACATATACATACACGCAAAGTTAGGACAATAGAATGGAAAAGATGTTATGGCAGAAATCTCTGTTCAGTGGGGGGGGGGGGCATTAGCATGAAGCTCGTAGTCAAAGACAAGAGAGAAGTCGGTTCCAAGAGCATTTTAAGCTGGAAGACAGTCACTGAACAGCTGAAGGTGAGATATGTTCCATATGGAAAGAAAAAGTGTAAATCAGGGTACTAAAATCTGGCATGACATAGATGAAAATGTGGGAAAAGAAAGAGGTGGAGTGGGGGAGAGTCACAGGAACAGGAAGAGGTGGAGTGGGGGAGAGTCACAGGAATGGACAGGAAAAAAACAGATCAGAATCTTTAGGCAAACAATAAAGATTTTGAACTTCATCCTGTGGATAGTGGAAACCATTGAAAGTTATGTGGCAGAGAAAAGACTTGGTCAAATTTTGGGGAGATGTGACAAAGCAAAGACATCTAGACGATGCCTGAAGTTGTCGATTAGTAACAGACTTTGATATATGCAGTACAGGTTTGATATGGAAGCAAGAAGAAAGTATAGTGTACAGAATCCGATAACAAATTTGATTTTGGACTTTGTGGTAAACAGAATAATGGCTCTGCAAAGATGTCTATGCCTTTATCTCTATAACTTATGAATACATCACCTTACATGACAAGAGGGACTTTGCAGGCGTTAATAAGGTCATGGAACTTAAAATGGGAAGAGTATTCTGGATCATCTAGGTGGGCCCAATCTAATTGCATGAGTCCTTAAAAAACATAGAAACTTTCCAAGCTTCCTTCCTAAGGTCAGAGAGAGATGAAATGAAAGGAGAGGTGATTCAAAGTGTGAGAGGGTTTCAACCTTCCATTTCTGGCTTTGAAGATAGAGAAAGGGGGCTATGAGCCATGGAATATGAGCAGCTTCTAAAAGCTGGGAATGTGCCCCAGCTGATAGCCAGCAAGTAAGCAGGATTTCAATCACATAACCACAAGAAATTAAGTTCTTGCCAAAAAAATGAATGAGTAAGGAAACAGATCCTTTTCTAGAGCCTTCAGAAAGAAACAGTCGTGCTGGCACCTTGATTTTCACCTGGGGAGGTCAATGTCAAACTTCTAACCTAAAGAACTACAAAATAATACATGTATGTCATTGAAGGAACACAACATACTCAAAACTCAGTTTGTGGTAACTTGTTATGGCAACAATAGAAAACAAATACAGATTTGAAGACAAAAAGAAGAATGCCCATATGGGAAGAGGGAGGCAAAGGAAAAGGATCTTCCAGAGAGATTGAAAACAGAGAGGTAAAGAGGAGTCAGGAGAAGTCATAGAACCAAGGAAGAAAAGAACTCCAAGAAGGGGTGACCCAAATTGATGACGGCAAGAGGTCAAGTAATAGTAGCCTGGAAGCCTTTGCAAAAACCAATCTTCAAATCTGTGAGCAGAATCTTTAAAGGATTAAATCAGAAGGTGAAAACAATGCTGTCCTTCAACACCCCCCCCACCCCACCCCCACCCCCCGTCCCCACCCCTGGAGCCTGTGCCCAGTAGGCTGACATCCTATAAATAAGTCACTCATTTGCAAGACAGGGTTTGACCCTAATTTAAATCAAGAAAGGAAATGCCCAGGGGCCCCTGGTTGGCTCAGTCGGTGAAGCAACCGACTTCAGCTCGGGTCATGATCTCGTGGTTGGTGAGTTCAAGCTGAATCCCATGTCAGGCTCTGTGCTGAGGATTCAGAGCCTGCTTCAGATTCGGTGTCTCCTTCTCTCTCTTGCCCCTCCCTGCTTGCACTCTATCTCTCTCTGTCACTCAAAAATGAATGAAAACATTAAAAAATTTTGATAAAAGAAAGGAAATGTCCATAGAACAAGTAAAGGCGTGAAATATGGTTTCTGTCTTCCTTCTGACATCATGTTTCACGAACATGTGCCCTATCAAGTTAAGCTTGTTATTTTCAAAGCACTTAAAATACTATTTGCAAGGATAAAAAGGGTAGTGATTTTCTTTATTCCATGGGATTGTCATGACAGGACGTGTGGCTACCAAGGAGTTCAAAAACTCTAGTTATCATTCCACTTCTCCTGAATGCATACAAACCGTTGAATTACCAGTTACTTTTTTCATTAAATGCAGTTTCTTTCAACCTACATTCTTCACAAATATACTTGTGGGAACCTGTGTTACTCATCTTTGTAGTCGTGGAACCTAATAGCAACATAGTAGGTCAGGAAGATTTCTTTCCTGACTGCACTGGCGAATACATGAAGCTTGTGATCAACTGGTAAAGTCATCATATCCAAAACACAATTTATCACAAGACTTTCAAAGACTCCCATTACCATGTGTAATATTCATAGTATCTGAACTTAATTCTGTTAAAATTCCTACAAAAAAAAAAAACCCTTAAATTAGAGCAGAGATAATATTCAAAGTACTACGTGCTCCCATATGCTTCACAGAGCTTTGTTCCAGAAAAGAACGGTTCTCAGAAGGTACCTTATCCTGACAAGACCGGTTTATGATGTATGTCCTTGACTGTATTCAAATTCACAGAACAGAGTATATATTTTCTTTTCTGAAATAGCAGAGCATTGTCTTGCCCTAAGCCTCCCTGGGAATACTTTGGTGTTATTTGAAAATCATTTTGAGATTCTCTGGGCAGCTTTTTGCAATATTTCCCCAAGTAGGTCAGTTTTCTCCTTTGTCCACATCATCCTTAGCTGGCTTCTTTCTTTATAGTATGTCCCAGCTATAGTCTCCAGGGCTCTCCCACAGCCCATTGCAACAAAAGCCTACTCTCATCAGTTGAGTTTCTTGGAGTTTCCAGACTGCTGGGGGATTTAGGGACATTTAATCTCACCAAGAGAATGAGAAAACCAAGTCTAAGGAAGTGAGGTGAGTTGCTCAGGGATAAGGCTGATTAGTGGCAGAGCCAGACTCCAATCCTTATCTTCTGACTTGGTGGTAAGTGCTCTTTCCACAACATAGAAAGATGTCTACATTTCTTATAACATCCAGCCACTAGGCACCTGGCACCTTTGGGGACTGGTTCTTTAGGCTCTTTCTCAGAGTATTAGGCTGAGATGTGCAGATTATTGTTCAATCATATTACCCCCGAAGTCAATCCATGATTTCTCCAATTGTGGAGTTGTGCCATTTTTTAAATTTATAATGTAATTATTTCCCTACCCAACTCTTTTCTTTCACCCATACTAAAACCATAGTCTCAAACTTTATCTGTCCATTCATTTGTTATTTATTATATTTATATATTAATTATTATATTTATTTGTTATTCAGTTATTTATATAGCATTTAGATAGATAGATATAGATAGATAGATAGATAGATAGATATAGGCATACATATATATATATATAAAATTTAATTTTTAGCAATTTATTCCTAATAACTAAAAGCAAGGATGAAAACAGAGATGCTTGTGTGTTTGTTTCTTTGCTTAGAGTAGGAGAATCATGTCACCAAGAAGATTTGGTTCCATTCTCTTTATGTGCTATGTTTTTTAGTAGTGCTGGGGACAAGCTTAGAGGCCCATATAAATAGAGAAAGGGGATACTTTAAAATACAAAAGTTTGACCAGGAATTTTACCCTTCTCGAAAAACAATTCTTTTATTCCCTCAATGCAAGTGATATACAAATAGTTTAATTTGATAGTTGTCAGATGAATCCCATTACTTCCTTGTAGTGATAAGAGTTTCCTTGGAGACTGGCAAAATTCAGGCTGGGAAACAGATTTTTTGACTGACATAAAGCCACTTTCTTCTCTTTCAAACGTAGCATTCAGTCCCCTCCTTGCCATAGAGAAGAGAGAACTACTTACAAATAAGAAAGCTTAGATAGATAGATGATAGAATAGATAGATAGATAGATAGATGATAGATAGATGATAGATAGATAGATTGACAGACGTAGATATAATTGTTTCAGGGATTTCTGGCCAAAGATCCAGGTATATGTCTTTCTCTTTCCCATGTTCCAAGTAATCGATCAGTTGGTTCTTTTTAGAACGTAGATCATGAAAGAAGCCCGTGAAGGTGAGCTTCCCAGATTTCCTTTCAGGTACACCTGCTACGAGAAGCATGAGGAGCTGACAGCCTCCAGTTAAGACAGCTGCAGACATGCCACGGAATTTTATACCTAGACCATGTTCTTCTCCCAGGGGCTTCTCTCTATTACTGAGAGTACCGCTGGGGGGACTAGCGCGGGACAATTTGCACCCAATGCAGCTTCCCTGATGGGCAGTCTGCCAGGAGATTCTCAGCAGCCTGGCCAAAACTCGCAGGATGGCACGGCGATCTGAGACTCCTTCCTAACCATCCCTCCTTCCCTCTTTCCTTTTACAAGAGTCACGCCTGGCTGTGGTTGAGCGTCTCCTGCTCGCCTGCCTCACGTTTTCAGAACCCTCGAAGATAAGTGTCAATCAAAGGAGCTTTTACACAGAAGTAAAATTAATGATGATCAATATCATCCTCACTGGTTTCTAGGAGCTCTCTTGGTAAATTATTTTTTAATTTCATAAGCCTGAGCAGCAATGAACACCATCCCTACCCTGCCCATCTTAGGGAAGAAGAGGACGGAGAAAATCGTCTATAGCCAAGCCTGGTGGATGTGATATGAGTACTGCTTCCTGAGATGGAGGTATCTGGATGATGCACATTGATTACATTCAGTTATGGCTTTTTTATTTTAATTTGGGGGATCTTGAAGGCAGGACTTTCCTGTTGTCTAATACGCATACTGCAAAGGAGCGAGGGTGACTAATTCCTTTAAACAAAGAACAAGACACGAGTTTTTAAAAATCCGTGCTTCTGCTTCTTCCCTTTGTCATAATTATGCAAACCACTTTTAAAATAATGAAATGGCCAAAGTCTTGCAGGACTCAAGAAACACCCATGATGCTCGGGAGGCAGACGATGCACTGAATTGTGCCCTCCCAAAATTCATTTGTTTAAGGACTAGCCCTCCACGTGACTATATTGGAAACAGGGCCTTTAAGGAAGTGATTGAGGAAGTGATGTAAGGAAGTAAATAAGGTCATAAGAGTAGGGACCTCATCCTATAGTCCTAGTACCCTTGCAAGGAGAGGCAAAGTCACCAGGGCTCTGGCTGTGCCTCCACAATATGAGCACACAGCAAGAAGGTAGCCATCTACAAGCCAAGAAATTCATTTCTCATAATTCTTTTGGGAACTCTGATTTTGAACTTTTCTGCCTCTAGAATTATGAGAAATGAATTTCTGTCATTTGAGCCACCCAGTCTGTGGTATTTTGTTACGACAGCCCAAGCTGACTAATACAACCATTGAGAACAATTATTAAATCTATCTCTTCCTAAGTATTATTATGGGGCAGGTGACCTAGGGTGTCCTGATACAGTGACGTACAAAGATCCCTTTTAAGAAAGAAGAAATGAATTCTCCACATTTGGTTAATTTCCCATTAGATAACTTTTTACTGCTATCATATATTAGTTAAAATATATAACCCAGGGCCATTTTTTTCTTAAATTAATTCAGAAACACCTACAAAGTTCTGTCAAAGCCCAAATAGTATCTCAAAGGAAAATTAATGCAAAAAGAATGAAACGTTCACAAAGAATGCCAAGGTTAGTCCAAGGACCAATGTGTATGCTGGGTAAGGGGAGAGGCACGTAACAACAAGAGACAGAGCTGTACAGATCCAGAGAAGAAAAAGATACCTTAAAAAATTCCACTAATTACCTGCTTGTTTTCTTTTTAATAGAATAATTTTGGAAAATACTGAGGCACCTAAAGTTAATTGGAAGCCCCCTACCCTTTCTGGCAAACATTTTCTCTTAAAATCAATTAAAGCAGGGATTTTATCACTAATAAAGCAAGGACATGTTTTATTTCTTTTCTGCAGTAAGTGTGAATGGGGTTGTTAGAAACTTGAGAATGGGAAGGCCACGTAATTATTGCAAATTAACTCTTGGAAAGACGATGAAGATATATTAAATGAAGTAGATTTCTCCATGTAGAGGCCTTACTAAGCATATATATTAGGATAGCTTTTCTTTTTAAAAAAATTTTTTTGACATTTATTTATTTTTGAGAGATAGAGAGAGACAGAGCATGGACAGGGGAGGCGCAGAGAGAGAAGGAGACACAGAATCCGAAGCAGGACCTCTCTGACCTCAGCCGTAGCAATCTCTTACTCGGCACATCCCCAAAGGCAAGGGAATTAAAAGCAAAAGTGAATTACTGGGACCTTATGAAGATAAAAAGCTTCTGCACAGTAAAGGAAACAACCAACAAAACTAAAAGGCAACCAACGGAATGGGAAAAGATCTTTGCAAGTGACACATCGGACAAAGGGCTAGTATCCAAAATCTATAAAGAGCTCATCAAACTCCACACCCGAAAAACAAATAACCCAGTGAAGAAATGGGCAGAAAATATGAATAGACACTTCTCTAAAGAAGACATCCGGATGGCCAACAGGCACATGAAAAGATGTTCAACGTCGCTCCTTATCAGGGAAATACAAATCAAAACCACACTCAGATACCACCTCACGCCAGTCAGAGTGGCCAAAATGAAGAAATCAGGAGACTATAGATGCTGGAGAGGATGTGGAGAAACGGGAACCCTCTTGCACTGTTGGTGGGAATGCAAACTGGTGCAGCCGCTCTGGAAAGCAGTGTGGAGGTTCCTCAGAAAATTAAAAATAGACCTACCCTATGACCTAGCAATAGCACTGCTAGGAATTTATCCAAGGGATACAGGAGTACTGATGCATAGGGGCACCTGTACCCCAATGTTTATAGCGGCACTCTCAACAATAGCCAAATTATGGAAAGAGCCTAAATGTCCATCAACTGATGAATGGATAAAGAAATTGTGGTTTATATACACAATGGAATACTACGTGGCAATGAGAAAAAATGAAATATGGCCTTTTGTAGCAACATGGATGGAACTGGAGAGTGTGATGCTAAGTGAAATAAGCCATCCAGAGAAAGACAGATACCATATGGTTTCACTCTTATGTGGATCCTGAGAAACGTAACAGAAACCCATGGGGGAGGGGAAGGAAAAAAAAAAAAAAAAAAAAGAGGTTAGAGTGGGAGAGAGCCAAAGCATAAGAGACTGTTAAAAACTGAGAACAAACTGAGGGTTGATGGGGGGTGGGAGGGAGGGCAGGGTGGGTGATGGGTATTGAGGAGGGCACCTTTTGGGATGAGCACTGGGTGTTGTATGGAAACCAATTTGACAGTAAATTTCATATATTAAAAAATAAAAAAATTAAAAAAAAAAAAAAAAAAAAAAAAAAAGAATCCGAAGCAGGCCCCAGGCTCTAAGCCTGACGCGGGGCTTGAACTCCCAAACTGTGAGATCATGACCTGAGCCGAAGTCGGACGCTCAACCAACTGTACCACCCAGGTGCCCCAGGATTGCTTTTCTTAAGCTATGCCCTTCAGAGTCCTCAGGTTTCCTAGAGACATCCCAGGGAATCCCCGGAGAGGGAAGGAGACCCTACTGATGCCTAATATTCCCCTCTCAGCCCCTTTCTGGTTCTCTGAAATATTTTAACACCAATCGTGATAGGCAACTTAATGCCTCCCCAAAGATGTCCATCTCTTAATCGCCAGATCCTATGAATATGTTACCTTGCATGACAAAAGGGACTTTTCTGATGTGATTCGTTTAAGGATTTTGAGACAGGAGTTCCTCTTGGATAATGAAATTACCAAGGTCCTCATAGGGGCAAGGAGAAAGGAGGAATGTCAGAGACAGAGAAGGAGATGTGATGGCAAGAAGCAGAGAACCAAGCAATGGAAGGAGGTGTGAGCCAAGGAATGTGGATGCCTCTAGAAGCTGGAAAACCAGGAAACAGATCTCTCCTAGAGCCTCCCAAAGAAATGGAGCCCCGCTGACACGTTCATTGTAGTCCAACAAAATCCATTTTGTTTGTTTTGTTTTGTTTTGTTTTTGTTTTCTTGTTTAATTTTTTTATTATTTAAATCCAAGTTAATTAACAGATAGTGTAATAATGGTTTCAGGAGTAGAATTCAGTGACTGCTCACTTACATGTAACACCCAGTGCTCATCCCAAAAAAGTGCCCTCCTTAGTGCCCATCATCCCATTTAGCCCATCCCCCCACCCACCTGCCCTCCAGCAACCCTCAGTTCATCAACAAAGCCCATTCGGGATTGTTGACCTCCACCTTGGACTTCTGACCCTCCCAGCTGTAAGACAATAAATATGTGTTGTTTTAAGTCACTAAGTTTGTGACCATTTATTATGGCAGCCACAGGAAATTAGTACACTGTTGGACTAACACAAGAACTTCCTCAATTTTAGTATGCACAGTCTTTATCAGAGATGTTTGTTAAATACTAATTTCTAAATTCCACTCCCCCAATATTCTGATGTGGTCTGCTGGTAAGCCTAAGAACCTGCATTTTTAATGCATACATCTCCCACTCCTATGATTCAGATTTCAAGGTGACAACACTAAGTGAAACCAGATTCCCATAAACAGTGTCATAAGATACAGAAAACCATGACGCTAGCAAGAATAATGTTGCCACAAATCCCTCCCTGAGAGTTTCATTAATCATCCCCAGGGAAGATGTACCCAACACTGAACTCTACATGGGGTTACACAGCAAGCTTCTATGTAAACTTCTATCTTGCAACTGTTCATTGTTGTCAGTGCATTTCAATACAATTTATTTGCTTCACCAAAGAAATACTAAGTATAAGGAAGTATGGTAAAGAGTCCAGGTCTTGTGATCAGTAGACCCAGCTCAAACATTCTTCTCGGTCCCTGCCTGAATGTAAAGCACCAGGCGAAGCACTTCTCCTCTCTGGACCTCAGTTTCTCCTTATATAAAATGAGAGTTTTTGACAAAATCATCTCTTTAGTATGTTTAGCAATAATATCTTCTCTTAGAGTCCGTTAAGAAACAATTAAAAGATAGTAGGACTTTCTTTTTTTGCTGTTGTTGTTTTCTTTCATCTTTTTTTTTTTAATTTTTTTTTAACATTTATTATTTTTTTTTTTTTGAGACAGAGAGAGAGAGAGACAGAGCATGAACAGGGGAGGGGCAGAGAGAGAGGGAGACACAGAATCTGAAACAGGCTCCAGGCTCCGAGCCGTCAGCACAGAGCCCGACGCGGGGCTCGAACTCACGGACCGTGAGATCATGACCTGAGCCGAAGTCGGACGCTTAACCGACCGAGCCACCCAGGCGCCCCTCTTTCCTCTTAAATCCATTTTGTTTGCTAAGGACGTTTGCTAATGTGTATGAATTTCTTTTCTACTTTCAGGGCCCTATTAGGAAAGCAGAAAAAGTCTAATTTCAATGATTATTTCTTTACAGCCACACTCTCCCTCCAAAGTCAATTTAAATAAAGCCTGATGGCTCCCCGGGAGCCCAACCTACTGACAGGCAGGCAAGACATTGAGTGCTGGTGTTTGCCCCCACAGGCTTCAATGTCCTCACCCCAAAGACAATGAGCAGTTCACCAAGCACGACAGCTCAGTCCCTAAAAATGCTTCCAGAGAACGTAGTTTTTTAAAGCTGGATTTCTCATTGGAGCCTACACTGGGGATTTGTACACCAGCATCTATGTTTCTTCAGGCGTTTCGCCTGCCAACTTTGTGCTTCAGCCGTTATATGTATAGGACTTGCCTCCCTACCTGCTAAGCTCACCATTTTGAATTTTTCCAAAGCTCGTAAGCCATCCTATTAATCACCTAGCTTCTTCTTTCTCTGGCATTCTCATTCTAGTTCACTCTTTCTCTGGCTGGCCTCATTCTTATTAGTCCTTTGGTTTGACATCGCTTCTAGAATAAAGTAAGTGACAAGCTTTCTCCATTCTGAATTGTTCAAACCAGACCTGGAACATTTAGCTTACATGGCAGGGTAAGCAAGGAGGTGATCGTCACATCTCACAGAAGGGATTATGATGTACGATGAAGAACATGCACTCTGGGATCAGTAAAGACATTAGTTCAAATTCTGGCTCTGACAACTACTAGCTACACAGCCTTGGGAAAAATGTTCCGCTTCTATGTACCATTGGTTTCTCTCTCTATAGAGGGAGGATGACGGTACAGAACTTGGATCCTTGTGGCTATTAAAGGTCATATTTGTAAGATAACTGGCACCTATTAAAAGTTCAAAATGGTAGCTTTTATTTTCATTCTTCTTCTTATCAGTGAGCTATGGCATGGGTAAAGCTGAGGGATCCAGAACATCTAGACTCAAAATCACATCCTATAAGGACTTATATTGTCAGAAATATTTGGCACACACGTGGCCTCAAATATACAGGGGGAAAAAAAAGGATTGCGTGTATTTTGTCCATCCACTAAGAACAGAGCAAAAGTCAATGGAGGGATTTCTCCTGAGCATAATAAATAATTTCCTGGCCACCAGTGCTGTGTAGAAATGGAGTGGATTCCCTTGAGAGGTAGTGAGTGTCCCATGGCCAAAGGACTCTGAGAGGATCCTGGTTAGCCCTTTGTTAGGAATATAATATAAAAGACTCAAACATGGGATGAACTATTGGATTTTTATGACATTTAAAACACCTTCTAAGATTGAAATTCTATGGTTCTGTGATCATTACCCGCCCCAAAAGAGGAGACAGAAGGAAAATTTTAAAAGGTGAAAGAAAAGCCAATCAATTTGGCAATCTTCAAGCAATTCTTGAGAGATAGATGGGCTGAAAGTGTTGACAGCATTAGTAAAACTAAGCACTGGGGACTGAAGATTCTTCATCTTCCCATTTACTGTGGCTCTGAAACATGCTTTTCTCAGCTACCGTCCTATAGGGCCAAATTCATTATGTAAAACCTAAGTGAGTGGAAACATTGGGAGAGACGCTTTAAAATGTAAACTCAATGGCAAAGCCCATCATATGAAATTATCTTTACTTAATTAGCTAAAAGCTTAAAGATAGTTAAAACAGGTAAACCATCTTCTCTCCAGCTGAGAGATCATAAAAATGGATATGAAGAATGTTAACAAGCATCCAAGGATCTGTAAAATGTCAGGACTAGTGAGCTACTGAGTTTTAAGGAAGTACACATACAAATGTTTTGAAGTCTTCATGAAGGTTAGTTGATGGCCCTCTCACTAGTTTGCTCTTTTTCTCTCCCTCCTTCCAAATGATTCAAGAACATCTCATAGAAACAAGAAATTAGCAGTCTTCTAATTGAAAAGAAATTATCATAGGAACTTGAGAAAACACTTATGAGGACAATTCAACAGAAGCGTTTAAAACAAACCTGATAATACACCTGCACATAGTGCATGCATGCGTGCACTTACACACACACACACACACACACACACGCACACGCACACAAAACACACTAATATCCTGCCGTAAAACTAGCGAAGTTAGGTGTTGGGCTTCTTCCCTGAGGTTAATGCTAGGATAAACTTTCACTGCGTAATTCAAATAACTTTTCAAGAAATAGCAGTCCACAGTTTGCAAAAGGCTCTCATGACTATCCTAATCAATCCTCACTCCAGCCCCTTTGCACCAAGCGCGGCGGAATTTGAGGACTGGCTATATTCTTCATATCACCCCACAGCATCTGTGACCAACACGCATATAAAAGCCAACATGCACCACTGAGAAAACAAAGTCTAATTATCTAAAGACGCTGTTGATTTTTTGTTTGTTTGTTTCAGACAATGATTATATCTAAGTGCTATCCACACTTAGAATATTCATTAAAAGACATGAGATAGGTCACGAATCCAAAGCATTTAGCAATACACATTCCAGGGCTTTTCTGTCACTCAAAGATGTGTATATACTTTTGAAGGCAGAATTTGCTTCTTTACAGGTTCCAGTTAAACAAATGACAATGGCTCCAGTGTGCAGCTTCCGTGATAAGTTGTACATTTCGTTTCCAAAGGACTTTAAAAAGACTGTGTATGTAATCAACACGAAATAAAATCTAGCCATTATCCCCCCCACCCCCATTCTATCAGCCAACGGTACTATAAATAGCACCTAAGAGAAGGACCGGAGCAAAGCCTTCTGACCAGGGAACAGTTGAGCAGGGCCCCCAGTCATCTGAATTCTATTTAAGAGATTAGATTGAAACCAATTTAATCCTTAAACAAGGAACTAACATCAGACCTTAACAGAGATAACAAGATACGGTGATAAATAGCGTCAGAGGTGACCACTAAACCTAAGAGGACTGGAAAAGGCTCAGAGTCATTCAATTTGCCGCTTTCCAAGTAAATCACTAACGGCCACACGCTGGCTCTCTCGGAGCGTGTTTGGCTTGACTCATAACTCAACCTGTGGAGCCGAACAGCATAATTAATGGCACCTTGGAAGGACCTAGAGCCGCCCACACCTGCAGACCAATCACCCACTGCTCGCTCATGGAACATGGAACGAGCCGCCAGCTTAATGTTTTCCTCCAACGTGCTTTCCCTTTCAAACCAGAATTTTGTGTGGCATCGCACTAAACCTTTATTACTACTACGTGTACTAACATCCAAGACTTACTGAGCACATCTCAAGGGTAGGAATCAAAGCTCAGCGTGGCGTGGAAAGGAGAGACTTTAAGATTTACCCAGGCGTCTAGGGTTATCAAAAAGCAAGATGGCAGGGCAGGAACAACGGAGACAGGCGTCGTATCCGTTTTTTTTCTTTTTTTGGGGATGAAAGAAAACCCAGTAGGAAAAGCCGCCCTGAGTCTGGGCGAGCTATGAGCAGCAGCTGTTTGTCAACGGCAGCTGAATGTATGGAAGAGCTGGGGACACGCAGGAAAGCGGGCCGCCCGCTAACGGTCCTAATGCTCCAGAACGCATTTTGTTTGTGTGAAGGAATTTACAACCCAGTGATTCAACACGGCAAAGCTTATACTTATCTCTTTGCAACTCATGCCAGCTCCCGGCGTTTTCCCATTCCCTAACTCAGACGTCAAGAGAAAAGGGGAAGAAAGGTCCAATAATAAGAGCTTGAAGACAAACCACTATATTTAGATATAGATATAACCCTCTGTCTATATAAGTAGTGTCCGTGAGGCACAGAGCTGCTTAATCTTTCTCTCTTTGTGCGTTTCCAAATCCCATCTCGTTTTGCATCCGCTGTGCTTTGCACCAATGCCAGTCCCCTCCAATTCAGCCTTGATGTCAAGTGACAAGAAGAAATACTCCCACTTGAAGTCTTTCCCTTCCAGCCTTTTCGCTTAAAGTCTCCTTCAGACAAAGACTTGGCCTCTAATACCCGGCTTGAGACCACTTGCTCACATGACACAGAGCCTGGTAGTTTAAAAAAAAAAAAAAAAAGGCAATGCCTCAGTTCCCCCCATGATGTAAATGAGAGAGCTGCCGCTCAATCGGGGTCCCCCAGTGAAGCCACCCGCTGCGTGGGGAGCTACTGGATTTCCATCTGGGTGTCTCCTGCCTTTGGTGGCTATTGTTTAAATAAACATTACCCTGTATTGCTTTTTAAAAAAAAAAAAAAATTCAATACATGTTGATGCCTGGTTAAAAGGAAAGCAAATTGCAGTATTAAAAGACTAGTATTTTCAGAGTCTTGTGATGTAAATTGCTAATTTAAAACCCAAAATATTGTTAAAGTGTCTTTATTTAATAGCAGGTGATTGCAAGCTGTAATTTGCAAGCTGTAGATGCAGATGGTAATGTTTTTCCTCCCTTTTCAGCAGCGTAGTACAGTATTTACTGCAGATCTCTGCAGACATGGAACAGCCAACTGTGGAAAAAAAAAAAAAAAACACTCTGTGAGAGGATAAAGCACAAAGTTCATAAGATGAAGAAGACTGTTAAGATCTGCTCGTGTCTCAGCCACGGCAGAGTCCTCTCCCCCCGGAGCCCGGAGGGGGCTTGTTCACTAAAAAAAGCTGTAGGTGCTGTGCACTGGTCTCTCAGGTTCCTGCTAAGGTTCATCTATGTGAGTAGGAAACTGATTTAATCTGGGCTTCATTTGTTTTTTCTTTGGCTAGACAGAACTCGCGGAAGAGGGGGGATATGGGGATAGGGTTGCCAGATAAAATGCGCGACGCCCAGTAAATCCCAAAGTTCACGGGACATAGTCACGCTACCAAATTATTTGCTGCGTATCTGAATTTCACCTTCAACTGGGAGTCCTGTACCTTTATTTGCTAAATCCTGCACCCCTCCGTGGGGAGCAAGGGTGAGTAAATAAAAACAATGTCCTGTTCAGGCAAAGGAGATGGGACTTGGCATTTACTGAGCACCGTGCTAACGACTTGCCTTCTGCTGTCCCATGCCATCGTGGCAACAATTTTCCAGGTAGATGTTGTTGTTAGCCATATTTCCAAGAGCCATAATTGTGTCTCAGAGACCTTCGGCGACTTTCCTAAGGTCCTAGAGTTCACAACAACCCTGGATTTGGTGACCAAGGTCTCTACGGCTTTAAAGCCTGAGTTCTTTCCATAAAACGATGCCAATGCCTCAGACTTGTTAACTCACCCCCCTGACGCTTAGGATACCTGCACAAACTCCGATGCCCTTCTCTTATTCTCCCAACCCCTGCACCCCTGCAAAAATCAAACCAACCTCAAACACATCTGTCCTCACCAATTATCTACTTCCTCCTATTCTCAGCCCAGTGGCAGAGAAAAACACAGTTTGCTCTTGCTGTATTTTGTTTTGAAGAGGAACAACAGCTCTTTCCCCATTCATGTTATCCCAGCAAACTCCTGTTAATTTGTATATTATTTTCTTTGAGTGTAGACTACTACCAGAAGATGGGGCGAGGCTGGCCTTCTTTGAGCCTTTGGCCCTCAGGCAATTCGGGTGGAATTTCCAAAGTGGTAAGGCAGGACCAGAGCAGGAACAGGGAAGAAGGGGTTGCTGATTGTATACTGAGTAGTTACACCTCCCTTCCTTCCTGTGGCCCAAGTCCTACTTGGCTCGGTGGTTCAGCCCCCTTCCCTGTGACTCACCAGTAAGTCCTGACTGGGCTCCAGTGATTCTCAACAGGGAAACTATTGTTAAGTGAGTACCGTGATTTTTCATTTTAAGGGACTGACCCCAACATCGCCATTTCTTGTGCCTGCACGCTGGGTCCTAAATACCTCACACGGGTGTGTCGGCGTTTAGTAATCCACCAACATCCTTGTACATTTCCCAATCCTTCCACTGGGGGAGGGGCACCTGGCCCAAATGAGAGCTGCCGGGGACGCTGGGTGACCCCTTAACCTCGGTAGTCATCGGTGTAGTGGACAGGGGCATCGGTCCCGGCCAATGACACGCGGGCAAAAGTTTGCTGGGGGGGGCTCCTGGGAAAGGTTTCTTCACATCGTACAAGAGACTGAAGGAGGGAATCGGTCCCCTTCAGCCACCAGCCGTAGTTGTGCCCGTATGTGATGTCCGCAGCTGCGCGAGCAACTTTTCACCCGCGGAGGCAAACGCCCAGAATGAGGACAAAGACGGAAAAGTCCTGGGCCCATGACCACGGCAAACCGTGGAGCCGCCCTCGCTCGGGTCTCCTTCAGGAAGAAACCGAGTTGCCTTGTGGTTTGCGTCACTCGAGCGGCGGGCACTCAGGCCACTTGCCTCGCGGCGTGCCCAGACTGTCACGTGATACGAGGTTGCCGGACTCCGGAAGGGAGGCTCAGGAAAGAGCAGTGGGGGAGGCTAGAGGGACGCGAGGTGCTGGAAACAGCCCCGGCACGTCTGGTGCAATTAAAAGGGGGAGGGAGTGGAATCCGAGACGTGGAATTTGGGGCCTCACTGTATCACTCAGTCATTCTGTGAGCTCAGATTTCTGTCCTAAAAACTATGAGGATTACATTTGCAAAAATGAGCTCACAGCCTTGTGGGTCACCCTGAACCTGCCTGCGGGCGTGATTTCTTTACCTGCGCGCGTGCCTGGAAGTTTTAATTCTGCTACAGATGCCACCGCAAGCTGTTGCTTTACATCCGGGCCGCTCGTGTCACCTGCCTATTTCCTGGGCCCTTTGAGTTCAGGACGCCCATTGAAACCCCTCCCTCCCCACCTTGCCATAAGATGCCCATACTGTGTTATAAGACTCCGGTATGAATGTCATTCGGACCAACAATCAGCCCTAGGATCTCTGTTGTTTCTACGACTCTTTTTTGTCTGCACCAAATGAATTTTATTCTAACTAAAATACCAAAGATCAATTCTGAAACATCTACGGTGACAATGACCGATTTTCACTTGCAAGGAGCACGTCGTCTACCTTTTAACCACAGAATGCACAAACACTAACCTTGCACATTCCGTTCCATTCTGTTCAACTCCTTATTAACATTTATCTGCAGAAAAATAAAAATTACTTCCCCTCATCTGCTTAGAGGTATTATATAAACCACTTAAATGCGGTATTCTTTAGCGCCATCTAGGGGATTTCGGGCCAAGGGAAAAGAAATTGCTCAGCTGAAAGACCAAAACAAGCCCTGAGAAATCAGCTATGACTCGCCAAGTAATTTCTTTTACAGGTCCGATAGTGTTTAGGTAATCTTTTATTTTACAGTTTGGATAGCTGAGCAAGATCACACATGGCGCTGCATCTGGAGAAGGCGTAAATGAGGAAAATGTATGACACTGTGCCCGTGCTTTGCAGCCTAATATTTCACAAGCATAACCTTGAGAGAGAAAAAATAAAAACTTCCCCCCATTTAAACCAATGTCTCTTTCCAAAACCAAATCAAGCAGGATTTGTTAATGTTTTCTAAATGTGCTTTCTGGGTACCCAGGGCCCACATATTACTCCTGTGCACGTCGGGATGCCAGCAAGTGCCCTTTAAGCTAAAGAGAAAACCCAAGAACGCGCGATACTTTTCCAGGACCTCGCCTCCACCCCGAGTCCTGAGGACAACACCCAGCAGAGAGAAGTCACTCCAAGGTATTTGGTGTATCAAACTGAGCTCCGTGGGCTCTCGATGGCGTTAACCCATGAAGGTCCACCTCTTCACGACCCGCATGTGACCTGACTGCAGTGGTTTCTGTGAACCCAGGTAGCACATTTCTGGCAAAGTTTACTTGTGTGATGATTCTGTACTAGGCTCTTTTCCCACAGGCTGACGCACCAGATCCTTCCCCCAAAGCCTCTGATCTCTATAAGTACTTAATTCCCATTTGATAGACATGAAAACTGATGACGAAGGTAAGTAGAATGTCTTTTCCAAGGTAACACAATAGGAAATGCATAAACAGGGTTTCAAATCCTCACGACCCTCGACCCCGGAGTAAGCCTGCTTCCTCCCCTAAAGTGGAATTTCAAAGATAGCATTTAGCTAAGACTACTAAGTATCTTACAAACTATTTCAACCAAGGGGAAAATAAGCATTAGACTGAACCACACGAAACTCTTAATAGTCAACCACTTTTGACCCTAACAGGAAGAGCACTTACGTGGGATTTATGATGGTATGTTCCCAAATTCAAAACCACTTCCGTTTAAAGCTAGGAGAAGAAAAGAGTAGCTTTTGTTACCTACCATTTTGTGTATCTTAAGTTTTTAGGGGTCTCTTAGCTACTGCAGACATCAATGAATTTAGCTGAATTACCTCCAACAATGCAACTTCCTCATGTACGCTTGTGTGCCTGTCAAGGCCAAGGTCCCTAAACATCACCACCGGGCTATGTTGATCTTATGTATCCCACAAGTATTTCGTGACAATAGGCACTGGTAAGGCAGTTCCAATACCTTGTGTTCAGAACCACTTTGTTCCACGTCTGGCTTGAATAGACGTTCTTTCCCAGTTGGTTCATTCTGGGTAGACTAAGTCTCCATGCCTTAGTCAACAGAGGAGGTTGGAATAGATGATGGGTGGGTAGATATTTTAGAATGTTATCTAATAATGATTTATAGTACCTTATCATTTTACAAAAACAAAAAGCATCAGGTGTTTAACAGCTGCTCTCAAGCAACCCTCATGTAACTTTCAATGGCCCTTGCAAAGGCCATGTCTAACCTGAAAGTAAAGATGATCAAGGCTTATTGGTTCCCGATCCAATACAGCTCATGAATTCTGCTGAAGATGCAGTGAAAGGCTAGTTGGTTTTAGACAAAGACTTTATAATTTACTTGTACTTGTAAATTTACTTGTACTTTATAATTTACTTGTAAATTTACTTGTACTTAAATTTACTTGTAAATTTACTTGTACTTTATAATTTACTTGTACAAAATATCTTCCATTTTTGCCTTTCTAATGTAACAGGGACAAACGTGATTAATGTATGAGTATATATAACCTATTTTTCTTTGCTCAAACCAGACCCCATCTACCCACTAAGAAATCATTTCTCAGAGTTGTCAAAGAAAAGGGGGACAGAGGCGGAAAAACAGGGCCCACAGAAATGGATGTGGCGAAGCATTTCTTGGAAAACTGAAAGACAGTAAAGAAAAGAAAAGTTGGTCATGAATAGATACTGTGGCAAGCGAGGAGGAGAGAAGTGAGGGAAAAGAATTTAAGAAATCCTGTCATGGAAGATGAAGGGCAGCCCCTTGACATTGCTCAAATAAAACCATAATTATTTTTGTTGCCTTTAGAATGCTGAGCTATATTCATTTAACTATGACCCTGCAGTAAGACTGGGCTTCGTGGAACCCCAGGTTTTATTCAGATTATGCTAACATAGTGCACAAAGGAAAATTAGTAATATAAATTGTTTGTGTGTGATTGGTCCACCCTATCTCCCGTGGAGCCCTGGGACTAACTGCACAATTTGATCTCTGATTTTTCTTGCCAGCTCATCTACACAGAGTCCTGACAATCCATGTCTCTACTGCCCTCAGTTTCTCCTCACTTCAAGTAGCTCCTCGTAATCAATTCTGAATTTCTCCAAAGAGGAAGAGGTTGTGGGCCCCACATGCACAAAGAGTCAAATGACAATTGGGATTAGACTTTCAGATTCTACCCAACAGAAGGCCCTTGGTCCCTCATTTAACAGTACTTCAACATGACTGCAAACATCCAAGATGCTCCCTAAATCCAAATTCCCAGAATCGTGTCTTCAATATGGCGATACCCAGACACTCAGCAGTGGAAGGCTCAGCGATTTTCTTGAGACCCTTATTTATTCCTGCCTTAAGGAAGTTCTTTGTGTGTGTGTGTGTGTGTGTGTGTGTGTTGTTGTTTTTGTGGGGGGTTTTTTTGATGTATTTTTGTGTTTTCTGTTGACATAGCCTGAAAGAGAGGCGCTGAGGATGATCTGAGGACCAATTTTAATTCTTCGCAACAGCTTATATTACTTTATTATCACAATTTTTATATCACTATTTTTGGAAATCAACTGACTTCACCAAGTCCCAATTTTGTAAAGTTTACAAACAAGGATATTGCAACATCCCTTCTTCCAGTATTGTTTTCTGTATCCTATCAGGTACTTTGAGAGGCACATTAACTACTTCTGACCATGACAAAATTATGACACCTTATGCATTTAGGTATTCAATGTATAGTATTATGTTATATGTTTTTGATATAATGTGTTCAATCGTGACATCTGAGATGTTGGAAGTACACTGTGTTGGAATTAAAATACCTAGGCTGGTTCAAATTCTAGTCTGCCTACCACTACTAGAATCTGACTCTGTGCGCTTAAGTAAGCAACTTAACTTTCCGGAGACTCATTACTTTATCAACAAATAAACATGACTGTTATATTAATAAATGTAGGATAGCGACTGAGACAAACACCTTAAAACTTCGGTGGTTTAAAACAATGCAAAATTATTTCAGGATGAGTATTTAGCCTGCAGCATTCCACACAGTGATTCATAGACCCAGGCTCCTTCTCTCTTATGGATCTGTCATACCGTCTATTATCTGTAAAAGGCCTGACAGCAAATATTTTAGGCTTTACAGGCCATATGTTACAACAACTTAACTCTGCCATTATAGCACAAAAAAAGAGCCACTGACAATATGTAAATAAATCAACATGGCTGAGTTCAATATAACTTTTTATGTACAAACAGGTGGCAGGCCAGATTGGACCCAATAGCCATGGTTTTATGACCCCTACCCTATGTTATTGAATATTTTTTCTGGGTTCTTTGCAACCAACTGGTTAATGGGAGGAAGTCAAAGTATGAGTGAGGAATGGGTAAGAGTTTTTAATGGACCAGGTTTGACAATGGCATAAACCACTTCTGCTCATTCCATGGGCCAGAACATGGACATACCTAACTCCAAAGAAGTCTGGAAAATCTCTTGCATTTGTCCAGGAGGAAAAGAAAATAGGGTGTTATACATTCATAACATTCTTTGCCAAAAACACTTTTTTCAATGGTTGTAGAGAGACTCATATGAGATAATGAGTATGCAAAACGGTTTTGTAAATTATAATCTGCTATGCAAATGTAGAGTGCTATTTTTATTATAATTACTATATGTAATGTCTCTATGAATACCTTACCACCAGGGAGTGGTAGCCCCTCAGAAAGAAGAGAGTTTATGGATATAAAAGGCACTTATAATTTTTGGATCAAGCAGATTCTGCAAATTACGTTTTACGAGCCAGGGCCATCAGGACCCTTTCCTCCAGCTTGGGTGCCTTGAAATGCCCTGAAATGTCTTCTTCCTCCATGGTAGTGACAAGCTTTGTATGCATAGAGGCAATTATTAAAGCACTTTTCAGGTTATCTCAACAGTCAGACTATTTGCTGTAAAATTGAAGTTTATTTATGATACTGTTCAATGCCAGAAACAATGAGTTGGAAATATAAAGATGAAGCCATCCATAGTATTAACTAATTAACTAGAAATCCATGCTTCACATTCTCCAAGAGTAAAATGCTGTTCCGGAGAGATAGGACACATCAGAAAGTATGTAAGCCAAGATAAAAACAATTCTCAATGTGATCCTTTCAATCTGGTTTTGAAGGTCTCACTTCTAACCCATTTAATGTTTGAGATCGGGTCATGGTATTTTTTTCCACGGCCTTTTCACAGAGCAGCATGAGCAGCACAATTATTCCACTAATTTTGGAAGTTCTCTTCTGTTTGTGTCTTTTAAATGATGGGATTAAACATGGAGAAAATGAAAATGCAAAAGATTAGAATTAATGATATCAAATAGGGGATAAAGCAGGGATGGCTTATTTATTTATTTAATTTCTAGCAAAGTGACAAATTGAAGGGACTTCTATAAGGCAATTAACCATCCAGCGTTTGTTATTTCAAACAAAGCAAGTGAATTGGATGTTTAAAGCGGTTTATAAAGACCTCACCGTGTGTGGGAGGTGGAGCACAGGGGCACTGGCAGACTGTTTTGTTGGCTGACAGGGATGATGGCACCTTGCTGGGAGCGGTGACCTGGGTAGCTTCTTATGTTTCCGTACTGTATGTGGTCTCCCCACTTCAAAATAACTGGGCTCACATGAGGCCCAATTGGTTCAAGCCAATCCCAGTTTACCCCTATTCCTCGTCATAATTATTAATAATGTCCTCATTCGCTCGCCAATGTGTCCCCAGTTTAGACAATATATTATATGGACTCCCTGTCGATGGATATGTGCTCATGGCTCGATAAGCAGGACTTGGGAAGATGGCACTCATTCCACCTCTGAACAGCCACACTCAAAAGACTAAAAACGGTAAAATGCACTAACCGCTGAGTCCAAAGAAAGCGACAGGATCCAAAGGCCCAAAACTGAAGCATTCATCGGTTGTAGCCATTTCTCTCCTTGACATCTGGAAAGAGAACTCCTTAACAACAGGAAAAGGGACAATCGGTGCTGATTTGTGAGCTGTCGTTGCCTGAAAGAGGAGGCGAACAACTATTTGAGGGTATGTATGAGCTTTGGTCACCATCGCTAAAAACCTAGACTTTGTCACCTTAAATAATGTGTCCAAATTCATAAAACTCTGGTGTTCTTCATCTTTATAAGTAACAAAAATGTTTCTATTCGTCACTTTGCCTTGTTTTTTTTTTTAATCCTTTCCTTATTTTGCCTAGGGGAAAATTTAGGGGTATGTGTTGTCTCATGACTAGTTCTAAACTTTATCAATCACAATGATAAAATTTCATATAACAAGAAGTCAGAGGGAGCTTAGGCGACATCCGATCCTACACTCTTCAAGATGTAATCTCCGGAATCAATGGCTTCCCTCAAAGCATTCGTTGATTTGAAGGTGGTGAGGCCTCTGTCTTAGTTCCTAACCCCTTGACTGGTGTTCCTACCTCCTGTAGCTAAGCTCTTACAAACACTAACAATACTCGCCCCAACCTGGCTTCCAGTGCCTGCATTAGCTTCTAGAAGTATTAATAGTGGAGGGGTGTTCTTTTCGCCAGAAGACTTAGGAAAGAGGAAATGAGTTCAGCTTTCAGCTAGAGAAAGATGACTCCTTACTTAAGTTATTCTCTCTAATATTAGTCATAGTTAGAAAATTCTTGGTTCCTCCTGAGCTGGCACCAGTCAAGAGCAAATAATATTCTTCCCCTTATCCTAAACTTTCTCAGAAGCCATCTCTTTCATCATTAGCCAGAATAATTCTCTCTGACCTTCAAGTAATGATCTTTTTTCCCCCATTTGTTAGCTGTTTAAGCCCCCAGAGCCTGACTTAGTGTCTCCTCCTGTTGGTGTTCTGTATGTATTTGTAAATAAATAAGTTAATGAAGGAATGAAGAAATTCACCACGGTAACATGCAGCGGAAATATGAGTCTATTGGGTGACAAACAGCAATGTGTCTCATCGTGGATTGATCTCTTTTCACTACTGGGTCTACGATTGAGTTGAGGAATCGCTGGAGTGCAGGTGCCTAGAAAGAAAGACCACGAACTGCCTTAGAAAAAGAACCAAGCTGAGCCAATTTAGAAAAGAAGTTTGCAGAAAAGTCATTGACGCTACAAAAACAGTGAGAATATTAGTATTGCAGAACAACAGCAAAAAAATGTAAGAGGTAAATGGCTTCTTAGGGTGAGCAGCAGTAATTGGTGTCTAGAAAAGATGGATACTGATGGCAAACAACAGAAATACGAATTCTAAGTGGCTTCAGTAATCGGATAATATATTTTCTGTCATAACTGGTAGTCCAAGGTAAGCAGACTCCGGGTTGGATGAAAATATCATCATGGGTTTGTAATGCCCTGATGGCACTTTTCTCTCTGAACCTGAGCAAATGTAATTCTTAGAGGCAGATCTAAGATCTGCTTTACCAGCCATGAAACTTTTCCAAGAAGCTCTCAGAACCTCTTCTCTTCACATCTCACTGATTGGATCCCATGTCTTTTCCTAGCATATTACTCACAAGGCAAACGGGAATCCCTAGGATTTATAACTCCTAGGAGTTATGATCAGCTCATGCTAAGGCATATGGCTGCATGGGGAGGAGGGAATACCTAAAAAAAAAAAAAATATATATATATATATATATATATATATATATATGTGTGTGTGTGTGTGTGTGTGTGTACACTAGGGAGAAGGAAGAGAAGGGAACTGCTATGTGAGCAATCTAGGTTAGCTCCAAGACATGTGATGATTCCAATAATAACAAAAGAAATATCTTACATGGGCACTGTACTTAATAGTATACAAACCCTTCCAAATCTCTGAACTAGATAAATAACTATTAGCCCATCTTTCCAGATAAGGAAACTGAGGTTCAGCTGACTGATATAGAGAGGTATATAGTCAGGAAGCAGCAGTCCTATGCGGGGAGTCGAACCATTGGTGAAAATTTGTCTGGTTCCCTAAAATAGAAATTCTAAGTCACAGAGTTTTGAAAGAAATTTTCCAAGTAAATGCTTGATACACTGTGAAGCTGTAAGTTAAATACGTTTTGTTTGTCATAATCACATTCTCTTTGCTACATCATGTATTCATTTGTTTATTCATTCATTTATTCAATAGCTTATTATGTGCACAATAAACCGCCAAGTACTCAGGACTAAAAGGAGGAGAAAATATTTCACCTATGCCTGCATTTCTGAGTTCACAACACAGCAGGCAAGATGAAAAGGTGAGCATTGTCCGTATTTCCTAATTCTAAAATGTCTTTATGGGAAAACATGGAAATGACATTGAGAGAGAGGAGGGGAGAAAAAAGAAAGGCAAAATTAAATGCACATATTGATTGCAAATACATATAAATTTCAGAGTTATACTAACCTGGAGGAAGAGGCTGTCAAGAAGAGAAGAGATTTGCCAACCACGGCACAAATGTTACAATAAGATGTATAATCCACACAATGCCTTGTGTTTCCACAAAATGAGGGGATGATTCATCCCCCAAAGGGGAAGTGGGGATGATGTGATAGAGGAAGTAACATATGACATTTGAGTACTGGAAAAATGAGTTGGAGATTTCCAGATAGAAGAAAATCCAAGAAGAAGGAACAACGCAATAAGACATGGGGGCAGGAAGCAACATTGGATAATCAATTCGTTGTGGCTTAAGGACAGAATCTTCCTCATGTCTAACAGAGAGAAACACAATAAAAGAGAGCGGAAGGGGTGCAGCGAGAGAGAGAGAGGGGGGGAGATTGAGTGAGATCTGGGTAAACATACAATGCAATCCCGCATGAAATATTCAGCTTCTGAATTATTTATCGGGCTACTGGAACCAAACTCCTCAGGATGTGAGTCCCTATCCCACCACTGTCTGGCCTAACCACCCACGTCACTTCACTCTACCAAGCCTCATTCCCATCCTCTGTAAAAGTGTAGAGTACCCATGCCTGCTTCTTAGGAGGAGCTCTCGGGATTCAGCGTCATGCTGCCCATGAGGCACAGGGCTCAATGCTTGGTGTGTGGCAGGCATCTAATAAATGGTAGCAGGCTAAGAAAAATGAGAACATTAACTCCACCTTCCAGTCCCGACACTTAAAGGGGCGTCTTCGTTAGGTGCTAGACATACTCTGCAGGCAGTAGAGACAGAGTGGTAGAGACAGAGAGGCTGGGACCCCAAATGTAGAAACAGTCCAGTGTACCTCATTTCTGCAACCTCTTCCGGAGATAAGAGACCCTCTTCCGGGTGGGGGAGAATCTGAGGAAGACCACAGCGCCAATGGCAGAGGACAAAGAAGAGAGGCTACACGACCGGGTGTTTCCTGGGGGTGCGGGGGCAGTAAGGGAATCTCCTTTGAGGTGTGGGGTGATTTCAAAAGAAAGACACTGGCGTTCACTTTTCACCTGAAGATGTCCGAAAAAGGGGAGTTCACCAATGAATTCCCCCTCCGTGGGGCGTGAGGGAACCAGATGGAGACATGCCTCATCAAAAGAAGGGACCCCATCCCGCTCCTTACGTTCCGGAGACATTCCAGGGCATTCGGTGTTTCTAGACTCCTAAAAGGAGAAGACGGAGGCAAATGGAGGTGTCATCCTGACACGGCTGTGACAGCTGTCCAGAAGATGGCACTTAGAGCTGGCAGGTCCTGATGTGGGAAGTGACAGCCCCTCCTCACCAGGAAGCAGAAGTAAAACTGAACGCTGATGGACATGGCTGGATGGGGGGCGGGGGTGTGCACCACCTAATTCAAGACCGCCATCCCAACTGTGAGCTGAGACCTTACACCAGCCCAGATGGAGCGGGGGGATGCCTCCCTGACACCTGCTAGACGCCCCCCTTGTTGCGCCCGGCTTTCAACAACTCCTGCAGTGGGGACCAACCCAACCCAATGGCAACCCGGGGAAGGAACCAAACTGGCAAACTCCTTCCCACTAACTCAGATCATCTTAGGGAGGCAGAGAGGAAGGGCGGAGCTTGGGATCTTGCTGAATATCAACTCCAAAGACACTAAGCTTTAAACCAGTAGAACTCTGTAGCCTAGGTTTATGTTTTCCGCCATCGTCTTAGTCTGTTGGGGCTGTAATAACAGAACACCATTGACTGAGGGGCTTATAAACAACAGAGACTTATTTCTCACAGTTCCAGAGGCTTGCAAATCCAAGAACGAGGTGCCAACAGATCCGGTGTCTGGAAAAGGCCCACTTCTTGACTTGTAGAAGACTGTCTTCTGTTGTATCCCCACACAGCAGAAAACAGAGAATGGGCAAGCAAGCTCTCCTCTCTTCGGAGAGCAGCACTAATCCCATTCATGAAGGTTCCACCCCCATGGCCTAATTACCTCCTAAAGACCCCGCCTCCTAATACCATCACATTCGGGGTCAGAATTCCAACGTGCAGATTTCGGGACGGGGAACCAAACAGTCTATATATAACATGGATTAATATGGCACGATTCATGAGATACAGTGAGTTCATTCATAAAAACCCCAAGTTGTATGCATTCTACCTGTTCCCAGTACTTGAGAGGATTAGGCAGCCAGAGCTAATGTTTACTTGAACGCATGATTTTGCCAGGTATTAGGGTAAGCATTTACATTGGCTGCCAAATTTGATCCCGCTACGTATGTAGGTGATACTGTTATTTCTATTTCACAGATGAGAAACTGACGTAAAAATCCTGTGCTCTTACTGTACGCATGAAAACTAGAGGGAATGGTTAAAAACTACGGAGTAACAAACTATTTCATCCTGTTGGATAAAGGAGCAAATGTCGCCTTGTTCAGAGATGGGTACGAATACCCCCTAATAGCTCATGAAACACTACCCGGTACAAACATACATTCCCCCAAGTCCACAAGCCCTGCCCATCTGGATCAGATCGCAGTGGTGCTCCCAGGCAGCTTGGGAAGGAGATTTAGCCAATATCCGTCTTTTTCCTCTCCCTAAGCTTCCGCTCTGGATCCCAGCTTCCAGGCTCACCAGCCGTGTGATCTTATAACCATGTAAACTGAGTCACTTAACTTGTCTGTGCCTCCATGTACGCATGTGTCCAAGAAGGTGAACAGTCCCCAGGTTTTGGTGTCATGACAGCTTCATCCTCTCAGCTACCCAATCATTTAGAAAGAAAAACTCGGGGCGCCTGGGTGGCTCAGTCGGTTGGGCGACCGACTTCGGCTCAGGTCATGATCTCGCGTTTGTGAGTTCGAGCCCCGCGTCAGGCTCTGTGCTGATGGCTCGGAGCCTGGAGCCTGCTTCGGATTCTGTGTCTCCCCCCTCTCTCCAACCCTCCCCTGCTCACGCTCTGTGTCTCTCTGTCTCTCAATAATAAATAAATATTTTAAAAAATTTAGAAAAAAAAACTCCCAAGTGCCTGGGTGGCTCAGTAGGTAAAGTGTCTGACTTGGTTTCGGCTCAGGTCATGATATCATGGTTTGTGAGATCGAGCCCTGCATGAGCCTCCACACTGACAGCACAGAGCCTGCTTGGGATTCTCTCTCTCCCTCCCTCCATGCCTCTAGCCCACTCATGTGCTCTCACTGTCTCTCTCCAAATAAACAAATAAACCTGAAAAAAATAAAAAGAAAAAAAAAAGGAAAAGAAAGCAAAATTCCTCTCTCTGATAAAAGCATAGGCAAGAATTTCCATGTTTTTCTGTCCCAGGGAAAAACAGCCTCTTGCAAATCAAAGCACCTTGAAAGACACAAAGGAATCCATTTCTAACAAAAAGACATAAATTCCCTACACAATGGGTTATTATCCTGATTAAGATATTTCATGGGTCCAATCCTTTCTCTAATCCAGTGAAAGTAACACTTGAACTCTTTATTTCTGTCTCAGCTCTTTTCAGAGAGGATGCGGGGTTGCCGCGAAACAAAGGCAACAGACAATGTGAGATCAATTAAGGAAAAGAAAGAGAAAATCACAAATCGTGAAGGAAATGGAATCAACTCACTCTCCCCAAAGGTCATCCAGACCTAAGGGGCCCAAACCTCAGACCTGGAGCTCACTATTGCATTTGCTACGGCAGAAGTATTTGTAGTGTTTCTAGGGATTTATACTTTTTACACTCCACCTACATTTTTTTCTGCGTTTCTCCCAGCACCCGGAATCCAATGAGGCGATTACACTCCCTGGTGAACAGAGAAGAAAACCGAGGCCCTGAAAAACGAAGCCATCAGACCCAGCCAGGTGTCTTGTCCAATCCTCCTCTGTCTCACCACAGTTGGACAGTACTTTCCAGTACGGGGTAGCATTTTGAAGCAGCAAACGACGTTAGACGACATCTAGTCCAGTTCTGAGAGAGCTCTCCTGAATCATGTGTGCATGCCAATGCTCATAGAAATGCTATGAAATGTAATAAAATGACAGTGACATTTAGGATGACCAGGGGCGCATGCTTGACGACACAGCTGGCCGCTTTCCTTCAGGTTTGAGATGGGCCCTTTTATGACACAGAAGCAACTGGAAGTTTGTATCAGAGTATGACCCAGGACCATTGCGGTTTGCTCATTGGCAGCCTCGAGATTCACATCATTATCACTGAAAAGCCATGAATTAGGCGTTTTTAAGAGCTCTCCCTGGTTAAATAATGCTTAGCAACATCATCTTCCAGAAGCACTTCCCTTCCAGTTGTGATTAGCCTTTTCTCATGATTCTGCTCAGCTAGGCTTTTTAGTGTTTTTTAATTGCGTATTTTATGATATTTTAATTTTATGTTTCTTCATTATTAATCATCTTTATTATATTTTAATTGTAGATGCAGCATCCTCAACAGGGAGAGGGAACACTTCACAAATAAGAATATTAATTTATATGTCTTAAAATAATAATCAGGGTTTTAATAAAATTATTTCCCTTAATAGGTCTCTGCGGACTGCAAATCCCCCACCGCTTCGTGAACCAGCGAGATATGACGTGAGTATCATTAAGAACTGTGCCCACTTCTCACCAAAAAGTTTCAAGCAACAATAGTAAATCTTCAGAATATTTACCTAATGGCAAGATTAGGTAAATGCCATTAGGTAATGGCATTTACCTAATGGGGCCTCTTAAAAGCAGTCTAAGAGCTGCAGACAGAGGATGAAAACTGAATGTATCCTACCTCATTCTGGCGTCTCCCAAACCGCTTTGTACCTGACTTGCTCCCGTAGCAGGAAAAGGCTACCTGTCAACACACAACTCTATCAAGCCTCCGGAGTTTCAGGGCCATTCAAGATGCACGCCTGAAGTGATAATACTGACTACTGGTGACGCTGGCTTGCATCTAAGGATGCCATGGGGTTCTGGAAAGATCAAGTAAGACTCAGGTTCTCAATACAAGGAGAGGACTGCTTGGGTCCAGTGCTATAAATGGGGAAATTGAAGAACAAGGAGAGGAAGCCACTGTCGGATGCTTTTTGGCCACTGCACAGAGGCTCATGGAGAAATAGGGAGACTGAGCATACCTGGCCCTTCACTAAACTCAGACTGCCTCCGTGGCTCTTGGATCTGACCTTGAGTTCTCCAACTTCTAGGTTATGAATGCAGGAAAGAAGCTGTATGTGTTCCTTTGAATGAATGTACTTTTTTGTATTGCCGTCAAAGTTTACTTTTCAATATCATCCTTCGCTGTTTGCTTTCCTGTCATTGACCGCTTAAATAACTTTCCTCCGTGTTGTAATCAGCAGCAATAATTTTTGGAGTTGACATTTCTTCTTCCAGGAAGAGGATACTACAGCCAGTATGGAATTAACCTAAAATTCTTCCAGCATCATTTTAAAATAGTGCGTTTATAATGACTTTGTGGGCATATGTTACCGTAGGTTTTCCATGTGTTCTTGTAAGTCTTGCTAATTTTTTTTTTAATTTTTTTTTACTAATGTTTATTTATTTTTGACAGAGACAGACAGAGCATGAGCGGGGGAGGGGCAGAGAGAGAGAGGGAGACAGAATCCGAAGCAGGGTCCAGGCTCCGGGCTGTCAGCACAGAGCCCATCGCGGGGCTCGAACTCACTAACTGCTAGATCATGACCTGAACCGAAGTCGGACACTCAGCTGACTGAGCCACCCTGGGGCCCCAGCCTTGCGAATTTTATTAAAGCAGAATCTATAAAAATTCTCCAAGAGGAAAGAAATAACATTGCCAGTAAATCCTCCCATGTAGCTGGGAGGGTTTTTTGTTTGTTTGTTTGTTTGTTTGTTTTGTTTCGTTTTAATTAACTTAAATCAGCTCCATTCACACTACTTTAGCGTTGCCCTTTGGGGTCTCTGGGAATATGCCAACCCACTTAGGAAAATCACTGTCGTCATTCTATTTATAAGGCCAAAGTTTATTAGAGCATGGCTACTAAAAGTGGCCAGAAGAAAGAAAAGCAGCTCCCATGAACTTTCAACGAATGCTGTTTTTTGTACCACCCGCCTCCCACCTCCAGTACACGTGTAGGTACTTGCCCCTTGCAGGATAATTATAGCTCCAGACATTTTTTTTTTTAATGTTTATTTATTTTTGAGACAGAAAGAGACAGAGCATGAATGGGGGAGGGTCAGAGAGAGGGAGACACAGAATCTGAAACAGGCTCCAGGCTCTGAGCTGTCAGCACAGAGCCCGACGCGGGGCTCGAACTCATGGACCGCGAGATCATGACCTGAGCCGAAGTCGGACGCTTAACTGACTGAGCCACCCAGGCGCCCCAGCTCCAGACATTTTTAGAAGAGCATGTATCTGTAACGAATTATGAGAATGAGTGTCTCTCATTCTCTTCATGACCCATTCAAAAAAAAAAAAAAAATCACCCTACACCTCCAGTTACAAAGTCCAATCCCCATGATGTCTTTGCACCCAGCCCAAGAAAAGGAACCGCGGAAACTAAAAGAAAAAACGTCTCAGATCCCTCAGCTCCCCGTTGTCACTTTACCGACCAAGAAGGAAGGTCCAGCAAGGATGTCCATGGGTCCCAAGGTGATTTTAGCACCATAGCCAACTAAGGAGTAAGTCTGGCAATAACAGAACCCGCCTCGAAGAGCAGGGATTAAACACGGGAAGTAAAATTCTCTTTAGCAAGGTGGTGACAGGGAAGGACAGTGCTAAAACTCATGGAGGTTAATTTTTTTTTTTCTTTCCACGGATCAACCATAAACTCTTAGAGGAGACTGGTTAACCAACATTTCTTTACAAATGACAGATAGAAACAGAGATGATAGCGACATATGGCCTGAATTCTGAGAGAATTAAGTCATTGAGTCAACAAAGTAAAAGATGCAAGGTATATAAAAGATGCCTTAGAGATAAAAAAAAAAAAAAAAAAAAAATATATATATATATATATATATATATATATATATATATATATGACTTGGGGTAAACCAGCAAGCCAATCAAAATTGATGTTACGCAATAGAAGTTACTAGCTTATCTGAAGAATGAGGGAGCCGAGGAGACAGGATAAAGAAGGGGCCCGTTGGAGCCTAGGAAAGCAGACTCACAGAACCTAGTGTTGCCAGAAAAGAGGGGCCCTGGCTCACGGCCTTGAGCCCTCTAATCCCTTTGTATCCTTCTTGTGGAAAGATACCCTGGGCTATCTTAGCCCACTGTCATTAAACATTTATGTCCTGAAACTGACTTCCTTGGTTCTAGTTCTGTGTTCATCAGGCAACCTTCCAATTTTCAATTCATTTCCAGAATAGATTCGCCAGCATTCTAGTCTAGTTATATTGGTGGTTAAATTTATCTCGGTAAGTCACTCAAATTGGCAAGCCAGTTTCTCGCTTGTGAGTTTGTCTAATGTAGATGATCCGAATCTAGTTTACAGAAACAACTGGAAAAATAGTAAAATATACCTGAGTAGTTTAGGCCTGGACGCCTAACGATGCTTTTCCATTTTCCCCCTGTCATAGTGTGCCTCCCTCTCCTCCCCCACCCCCCCACCGCCGGCATCATTGATTTCCCACTGTCTTTCCACCTCCATCATACCTCAGTCCCCATGTCCGCCAACCCCTTCCAGTTGATTTCCGCAGCTTCAGTCCGACCACACGGCTTAGATTATTCTTACCTCCCCCTCCCCCAGTTGAGATCTCCAGTACACAATGATGATCGAGACCCCTTACATCTGTGCAGCCTCCAGGATAATCCCCAACCCTGCTTTAGTCCCAAGCGAAGAATCCATCAGATAACAGAGGACTCTGCCTTTAGGCAAGAAGTAGTCAAGGTAACAAATTAGACTGAGATCTTAACGTCTAGTCATTTTGTTGCTTTTTCTTCACCTCTCCTCCAGACTGACTCCTAATACTTTCCTTCAACCCTCGAGAGAAATCTCCTGGCTTCCGCCCCGACTAAAACCCACCAGTACCGTTTTGGTTATTCTTAACTGGAAAGAGTGCCTGGGATTCTGTATCTCACATGGCCAAGAGTTCTGGGTGACAGCTTAAATGTTTTCATTAAATATCCATAGTCTCCTAGGATGTGTCATCTTGTGTAGAGTCATGGACCCTGAAAGCTGCACAGGACCTGAGGTATCATCCAGTATGACCCATGTCTTAGGACTCCATTTATATAGCAGGACATCTCCAAAGTTACATCTGTAAAAATGAGGCTTAAAACTATTCTGTGCCCCACATCCAGGTTTAGTTTCCACTCTACCAAACCTCCTTCCTGTCTTAATGTCCGCCAGCAGCAAATAAAAGGGTTGAATTTAAAGGGATTGCTGCAAATGAACTTTCAGAATACATCAAGCTCCACAAGCCTTCCAATCTTAGGCTCCTATGTCTATTTCAGCTGAAATTGTGGGGGGAGGGGCTGCTGAGGCAACTTCAATTTGCAGCAACTCTGTCAGTCTTGCTCAGCTGGTAGAATGCAGGATATTATCCATCACCTACGAGAAACAACCTGCCTGACAGTGAAGCCAACACAGAGGAAGGTGGCTCTCAGGGCTGGAGACAGCATCCTGACAATGTCTTTGGGGCGTCTAGAAACAGATGAGTCTAGGGGCGCCTGGGTGGCTCAGTCAGCTAAGCAGCCGACCTCGGCTGGGGTCATGATCTCACGGTTCGTGGGTTCGAGCCCCGCGTCGGGCTCTGTGCTGACCGCTTAGAGCCTGGAGCCTGCTTCGGATTCTGTGTGTCCCTCTCTCTCTGCTCCTCCCCCGCTCATGCTCTGTCTCTCTCTCCTTCAAAAATAAATAAAAAACATTAAAGAAAGAAACAGATGAGTCTAGAGCAAGACTTGGCTCAGTTTATGCATGGAAGGCTTAAAAAAAATCCCGTTTCTGCTTAATTTGGGTAATATCTCTTTGTCTTGAGAGCAGTAAAAGGCTTAATTCAGTGATGCAGTTTTCATGCTGCTTGGAAGGCAGTGATGGCAGGACAAGTATGAGGTTCTGGAACGAGAGTTGCAAAGTCTAAAAAGTGGGCTGAGCATTCCATATAGATTCCAGAAGTTTGCCCCGCTGTGTGAGCGCCTCTTTAATATGTGTGTATTTCTGTACACGTTGTAGCTTTGCTGTTTACATCCAAGGGGAACCAAGATGTTATTTTATGCTATGGCAGCTACCATCATAATAAACTAACTCAGTTCTTCAGTCCATGGTCCGAAAAAGGTGGTGACCTGTTTCTCTCAAAATGTCTACCACAATGATCTTGTCGAGCTCTCCGTTTTTAGGGAAATCCCTTGCCCATCTCATTCCCAGGCAGAGCACAAGTCAGAAAAAACAAGTAACAAACTTCTCCCCTAAGAAAAATGCTTGCGGCAATGAACTTCCATCTTTCTTTTGAACTCTGCCTCTTTTGTGTTTGTGATGTGAATAGACCTTACAATTAATTATCACCATGAATAATATATGGCTGTGAGCCTAAGAAAGAAGTCAAAGGTTCCAAAGAGGTTTATCCCCAGTTTCACACACGGGTGGGTGTTCTTGCAAACACACATTCCATGTTAAACATGTCAGCACTTTTGGGGATAGAAACTTTTTGGAACTGGCCTCTTGCAGTTGGCTCATTAGTGATCAGCTCATGCAATCAATACGTTACTGACCGAGAGACTAAGAGTTTCTTATCTATGCCTTTGCATGTTCAAGTGTCTCAGAAATATCAATGAAACTACATCTCTCTCTCTCTTTCTCTCTCTCTCTCTCCCTTCCTCCCTTTCCCCCCTCTCTTTCTCTCTCCCTCTCCCTCTCTTTCTCCCCCCTCTCTCTCCCCCTCCTCTGTATCACAATAATTACTTGGAACAGAACAGAGTTTTGCCAATGTGTAATTTTTTCTAAGCCCAAAATGTGTCCTTTGGTCACCTTGCTTTTCCCCTCAACATCAGCAAAAGGTTCTCATTTAAGTGACAGGCCCTTTTTAATAACAGGCTGAGGCTTTGCAACAATCTCAAGATTTCAGGTAGGATGTCCAATATCTTAAGACATGATAAATGTCCAGTTAAGGATACAGTTCGAAGTTCCACAGGGGAAATAGATTGAGCTAAAACAGTGGGCATTCTTTATGACAACATTTGTGCTAAGTTAAAATGGCTATGCTCACATTTTTTGGCACGCTTTCTGGGTATCCAAGTTTTGTCAGTTTTTCTCATTAATGACTGAAAAAGCCAACGTGGCAGAGACCATGCTCAGATTAATTTGGTTGACCAACGGAATCCAATTGACTGTTAGTGAATTACTAGCAGACCTGTAGATATGCATGACTAGTTTGGGCAGATATCCGTAATATTCCAGTCCATGACTCTTGCTAGTCTGTGTGGCCTGAGGACAGAATAGATGGGCATAATTGCCTCTTCTTTGGGCATCCCAGCGAACAAGCGTTCCTGGTGCTGACTGCACCATGGGTAGAGGATCCCCACTCTGCTGAGCCTTACAGATGTAGGAGAAAACCACCGCGTTCTGTTGCTTTTCCTGATGAAAGGAAAAGCCAAAAAAGGCACAAGCCTTCCCATCCCATCCGTATCTCTAGGGAAGCATCTAGAAGCCAGAGCTCGATCTCAGGGAGCAGAGATCTAGGTTACAGTCCCAACCTGACCAGGAAATAACTCCGACGACTTCCGAAAATCACTTCCATTCTGCACTACTCATTTCATCATGTTCAGAGTGGACTTAATAACGTCTAACTTCTAGGGTTCTTGGGAGAAGGCTATGTCAGCTGGATGCTATAAAGGAGGAGCTTGGGAAATAGTAGCTATTGCTAAAAATTTTAGAGGAAATGACAGAAAAACTTAAGAAACAGAAGCACTCAAGAGGAAACATAAAGTATTAATATTATCAAAGCAACAATAATACTGGTATTATTATAAAACTCTCATCAGTGGAATCAAAACGTGACATCTATAGGTAGTTCTATGTAGTATTATAAACAAGATTGTCTAAAAATGACTCTAGGGGTTCTCTCTGAATTGTCTGAGCAATGAGCTAGCCAGCACTGGGGCTTGCTCCTTCCCCAAGCAAGAAGCTTCCCCGTAACCCAGCTGCCCATGGGTCTAGAGCCTTCCTTCCTCAGTACGAGGCCTGCAATGGCATACAGGTCCCAAAGTCTATAGGTTCTAGGAAGCTAGTTTTCTTAAACAGCCCCTGTAAACAGCAGCACCAAAATCCAGAGTGTCTGAATTCCAAGCAGCGTATCTGTCTTTTCCCCCCACACCATATGCACTTGACAAGGCGACTTTCCCGCGTTAGATCTTCTGTCTTCGTCTGCTTGGGCCGCTATAACAAAATACCGCAGACTTGGTAACTTACAAACAATAGAAATTTATTTCTTACAGTTGCAGAGGCTAGAAGTCCAAACTCAAGGCACCAGCAAGGTCTGGTGCTGGTGTAAGCCCGGTACATGTGTCTTCACACAGTAGAAGGGGTGATGGGGTCTCTCTGGGGTCTCTTTGTAAGGCACTAATCCCATTCACAAGGGTTCCACCCTCATGATCTCATGACCCTCATCGACTAAAGTCCTACCTCCTAGCGTCATCACACTGGGCACTAGGATTTCAATATACAAATTTGGGCGCGGGGCAGGGAGGCAGCCGCACAGACATTTGGACATAGCACCTAAGGAAACTTAGTACTAATAGACATGTTTCCTGCCCTGAAATTTATCCCCACGGTTTGTTCAGCAAAGTAGCCTGTCCCCAGATTGCCTCCCCTTGGGGATAATGAGAGATTTCGGGACCGTACTTTCTTTTCTTGCTAATCCTTGTTTTGTAAATCTCCCAAGTAAAGCCTGTCCCTTCACTCTACCCTGTGATATTGTGGAATGTGTCTGAAGCCTGTTGTACAAATGCCTGTCTTAAGAATTTTTCTTTCAATCAATCCTGAAGACACATCCATGAATTCTGGTCACATCATCTGTCATTAAAGGGGCGCAGATTTTGTTTTCTGTGCACTCTGCAAATCTTAGGAGGACAAATTAATTAAACACTATCCCACTGTCCCTGCCCTCAAAGGGTTTGGTTTTCGTCATTATTATGCTGTTACTCTGCGTCTTTAGTAGAAAGGAAATACAACAGATTTAATAGAACAAGACATAAATTTATCCTCAATAGTCTCTGCATCATCCATTGGTTGAGAATAAATTATGAACCAGGCATTCTACTGACCACTTTACAGACAGTGTTTTACAAAATCCCTGGACTTACCCTCTGATAAGAGAACTGAGGTTCAGAGAGGTTAAATAACTTGCCTGAGGTCACACAGCTAGAGAGTGATAAAAAAGAGTTTAAACTCAGTTCTGCTCTTGTAATAATAAATTATCCTCCTTAGCAACTTGAATAGCCAAAGGGAAACTCAAAGCAGATGAATTGAACCGGACTCAGCACCAACGCATTTAATCTATTTTTTTTCTCCAGTCGCTAAAAGAGTACCCCAAGGGCCTACGAGTCCACATGTGTCTCTGTAAATGACTCATTTATTTCCAGGGAGTGACTTAGTCATTAAGGAAGAAAACAAGCGGAATAGTTCTAGACACACAAATCATGTTCCAAAGTATCCTTGCCCACTGATCAGCACTCATATGGCTCATATTTAAAGCCCTGTCATATTTAAAGTGTCGAAAGCATAAATTTGAGTTTTCACATAGCAAACAGAAAAGAATAAGGAGAGTTTCTGCAGTTACCAAAGTCTACAAAACATGTACATGAAATAAACTAATTTTTTTTTTGAGTTTGCTTTTATAGTCTTTCAAATATTTACTGTTTTAGGGGCCTGAGGCACAGTTCTCCTGGCTGTGAAAAAAAGGAAAGAAATAAAAAATGAGCAAGTAAGTGCTACAAATCACTTGAACGCGTGTTATAAATTCCATTAATACTACCATCAACAGTAAAGATATTGACCCAAAAGAGGTAAAACCGGAATTCACATTTGTTCACAGCCAACAGTTGGCTGGTTACTGTTTGGCAATATAATCTCATTGAATCTTCAGAGAGTGAACATTTGTATTTATTGCTGCCTTTCCGTCATTTGATTCCCAATCCCATGTTTAAGTAATTCTCTCCCTAATGAGTCTTGCTACGAGGCTGAGCCCGCCTCTTATCTTGGTAGCTGCATCCCTTACAAAGTCAAGAACAAGCTCCAGGTATAGGCATCTAGCTGTGCCCGGCCCGAGAGTTGGAACAAGGAACCAATGAGAGAAAGAAGCGGCAATACCACCACTCTCTGGGCTGATGTCCCTTCCACACCAGCCGGCGTCTTGACTTTGGCCGTGGTTCTTTCAGGATCCACATCTGGCTCTCCATCATGTCAAGTGATTCTTTGCATCAGTCCTGTCCTGCATAACTCAGCCAGAATTGATTTCTGTTGCTTGCAACTCTAAATCCTGACTGATACACCTCACAGCCATCTTTCCTGTGGCATGAATATTATTATTCCTACTGTACAGCCAAGGAAATTGAGGCTCCAGGATATCCAGTCACCTTCCCAGGGTCCTGTAGCTTTAGGAGACAGTACACAGGTGACCGCATTGTAGATGATGGAGTCTCTCTATGCTTTGATAAGAGCTACAGAGTGGTACCCAAGCATGTGTAAGCATCACCGTCAGCTGGTAGAAACTACCCAAGGAGAGACAGTTACCTTAAGGCTTCTCTGGAGTTGCTGCTAGCAAGGTTGAATTGTTAAGTGAATTCACTTAATTTAGGAGACCACTTTCTTATGCTGTCTCTTCAGAAAAAGTATTCTGGTTCTCCCAAGTGAACCCTTTCTCAGATATTACTATCTGTCTTGATATCGATGTTGCCATAATGGTGTATTTATTCAACACTACCAACCCGGGGCCCTTCACAGAGTTCAACCACAAGAGATCCGGGAAACTTGGTCTGAACTCCATCTCAGAATACCCACAACAAGTGAGAGGTGATGCGGGGTGAGAGAAGTTTCTTCTCTTATGCCCCAGCACACCAAGACTTGAGAAATCTGCAACTTTTCTGAACTGGAGGCTGGACATCACAGGGCTGGGATCTGTTACAGTCCTAAACATTGAAGGAACAATAACGAAAGGTCATTGCAGAATGTGAGATGGTCACTTCTGCATTCACAAAATGCCGCTTATTTGTACAAGAGGCCCGGTGGGTCACACTCGAAGGAGGTTGGAGGAGCCCAATGTCTTAAAAACTCAAGTCCTCTCCTCTGTTGTTCCCCCATCTCAATAAATAGCCACGATGGGTAGAGAATGGCTTCAGTGACATTCCAAGTAGGGACGACTGGGACTTCCCTACCAGCTGGCAGAAGAGCCTTCCTCGCAGGGAAAATAGACATCGATCCTTGGGCTTGAATACAAAATGCACTGCATCCTGGAGACTGTGACAGATCCCAGCCAGAATGAAACGAGACCACTGGTGGCACCAATGAAGTCTGTGACTTCCCGGTGAGGAGAGGCCACAACATGCCATCCTGCCCATGAGTACCATGAACACAGAGCCTGGAGATCCTGACCATCTGCAGCATGTGGGCCTAGGACTGCCTGGGGTCCCAACTCCACCTCTGCTATTTGCTAGTCATAACTTTCACCCAAGACCTTAGCTTTTTTGTGTGCCTCAGTGTCCTCCTCTATAAAATGGGAATCAGAATAATACTTCCCACATAGGGATGAGATGAATAAATGAAATCCTTCCTTTAAAATCTTGACTATAAGTCAAACTTCTATCTGCCTCTCAATCCTCATAGACTCTTTGGTTTCTAGGTAAAGAGGAGTTAAGAAACCCTCCAGCAAATTCTATAGTTAGCCCTGCTGCTTCCACACTCTCCAGCACCATGGCACGGCCAAATTATTTCACTTCCCCAAGCCTCATTTCCATGTGTGCAAAAATAGCTAAAGACAGATTAGAATCAGCCTCACAGGCTTCAGGTGAGGATCAAATGCAAAATATATATACACACACACACACATATATATATATATTGAAATTGCTAAAACCGGTGAAAAATTGGCAGAGGTGGTTAAAAATTTTTCAAAGATAAAAATTAGGCTTCTTGCTGTTTCTTGAGCATGGTAGTCATGTTCGCACATCAGACTTTGATCCAACTGTGCTCTGTGTCTGGAATTCTTTTGCACCAGCACCTCACCTGGTTTGTTTCCACTCAAAGACCACTTCCTTGGAAGGATCTCTTCTGATCACTCTATTTTAGTTAACTGCGCACACACACACACACACACACATCTTTACCCTGCAATATTTTATGAAATCCATTCATTATATATTTTACTTATTTGTGGGTTACTTGTTACCCACCCTCATCCCCATGGAATATAAACTCCTTGAAAACAGGGATGAATAAATCCCTGTCTTCCCAGGAGCAAGAGGAGTGCCTGGCACGTAGTAGGTGCTCCATGAATATTTACTTAATGCATTTAAGAATGAATTCAATCCCACTGACTCTTACAGGTTAACACCGTGGTTGAAATCCCTCTATTCCTTCGGTCTCAAGGCTTTAGAGTGTCCAGGCTTTGTCAAGGTCACCCGAAGGCAGTGATTTTCATGCCGTGCTCCCTGGCACGGCTTCCCGTGCCAGCCGGTGCGCAACTACTGATCTGCTCAGCCTCTAAGGAGGCTGGGCCTTCACCTCCCGTCTAGGGCAGGATTCCCTGGGTCCTCCGATTCCGAATAAACAGTGTCCCTTTCTATGTGGGCCATGATGAAGAAAAGCTTGAGGAGCACCACTCCACAGAGCCCGAGTGATTCCAGAGAGGTGACTCAGGAGCCAGTGGTAGGAGGTGAGGGGGAAACCCAGGGGCCTGGTTCCCAGATGCCCCACCCCTCACCTGACTTCCGACATAGCACCCCCACATCTTCACTGCTCTACGTGACGAGCTTCCAGAAATTGTGGTGTTCAAGAAATGACTCCATAGCAGATTCTGTCTCTGGGTACATCCCTAACGACACTCCAGAAAAACAAAGATCGATGCCCCAGCACCTCATTGATTGCAATCCTTTCAATCAAATTATCCCGAAGAATGGGGCGCCTGGGTGGCTCGGTCGGTTAAGCGTCGGACTTCGGCTCAGGTCATGATCTCACGGTCCGTGAGTTCGAGCCCCGCGTCGGGCTCTGTGCTGACAGCTCAGAGCCTGGAGCCTGTTTCAGATTCTGTGTCTCCCTCTCTCTCTGCCCCTCCCCTGTCCGTGCTTTGTCTCTCTCTGTCTCAAAAATAAATAAACGTTAAAAAAAATTAAAAAAAAAAAAAAAAAAAAAAAAAAAACAAACAAAAAAAAAAAAAAACAAATTATCCCGAAGAAGGTAACACCTGAGTCCTTGACACCTTAGACAGAAGGAGGTTATTAGCCCACCATCCTGAGGGTGACAGGTTGGCTACGGACCTAAGGAAGTGAGAAGAGCCAGAGCCAGAGTACCATGACATGAGCAGAAGTCTCCAAAAGGGGAGGAGGGATGCGCCAGAGAGCCCTGGCCTGTCTCAGTGTCACCCCAGGCTCCTGCTGGTCACTAGATAACACTGCCCTACTTGCCCTACTCTGTCCCTACCCAGATCAATCAGCCCAAGGCCACTCATGAGCTGGCAACCAATGCTGCCTCCCACATAATCCTTCTCCGTGCGTCCTGCCAGGGAAACAGATTTTCAATGGCCTCTGTCTGTGGGACATTGCTACCCATTCAGGGGTAAATTTCCAGTGCAGGGCAGCATAATGATTCCCATTAATGCTGATATTATTCATGCAGCTAAAATCCACATGCCCCCAGCTAAGACATTCCCCTGTAGAGGCTACAGCCCGTATCTGCTTAGAAATCCTTCATTACAGGTAGGTAATGTGTTTGCTCTGTAAGGGAGTCTGATGCACAGTAATGGCCTCCCTCATTGTGCCTTTGAATCCTGCGAAACACCAGGGGATTTTTATGTGTATATTTAATCACTAAGCCCAAACTTCCACTTGCCAGCATCCTGCTTCCAGAGCAGATGACAGGAAACGATGCTCTCTCAAACTCAGTGTTAGGAGAGTCTCATCCCTTGCAAATGTATTTCCCACAGAGAACAGTGCTTTTGATCCCCACTATTGACATTTCGAGTTGTGGGGGAGGGAGGTGGGGACTCTCCTGTGCATTCTAGAATATTTAGCAGCATCTCTGTCCTCTACCCATTCAATGCCAGTAGCACCCCATCCCCAGGTGTGACAACGAAAAGTGTCCCCAGACATTGTCAAATGTTTCGTGAGCAGCCCCAATTGCGAACCGGCACCATAAAACAAAGTGAAAGGAGGCATACCCCCTCCTGTCCTAAATACCCCAATGTGCAACTCAGTCTACACACAAGAAGCCCACACAGGTAGCAAGAAAGCAGGGTCAAACGGAGCATCAGATAGGGTCTCTAAGGAGTGACAACAGTTAGGGAATAAACTCAGCTTTTATTTGTTCCCAATTAAATAATTTAAGAATCAATCCCTAGTCAGAAAGGGTGGTAGAGACCATTTGAGACCACTCCCCCGTGAGACAAGGTTGGAAACTTTGGGTCCAGAAATGGTTAAGTGACTTCTGAGCAGTCTCTCAGTCATGACAGCAGAGCAGAGCAGAGTTGGACAGCAACTCAGGTCCCCAAACTCCAAGAAGTTAACTTATGGTGGCTTTCCTTCCTTCACTTATTTATTCAAGAAGCATAATTTTGCATTGGATGCAGCGCATACTGCTGAGCTCGGGCCTGAAGACAACAGAAAAAAAGCCGTATTTCCTAATAATGACAATGGAGACCACTTAGCGGTTACCTTCTTACCTGATATCCACGGACGAGGTATTTTAAAGCTATCGTGTCAATCTTCACACACACAAAAAAATCTATGAGGTTGGTACTATTTCCTCACTGGTGATATTGATGGGTGCAATTAGACACGGCAGTCCCATAACTCATGTGACAGTTACAAAGTCCAGCATTAGAATTGGAAATATGTCAAGAGTCCTCTAGGAATGATGTATTGACTAGGGCAGAGAGGAGTCCACAGTCTTCCCTGTTGGTAAAGGCACATCACCCATCTGCTAGCTACACGCGATGTGTGGGGACAGAAGCGACACGTGTAGCAGCACAATGCCACGGTCAAACCTGGGCTCTGGCCTCTTCTTTGCTTCCTTTGAGCTAATCATAGAAGGTCACTAAGCCTCCATTTCCCTATTGGTCAAGAGGCTTTAGGACATTCAGGAGGCAGCCGATGTGATTATGAAACAAGAGTATGCCTTCAAGTCACCAAATACTACATTAACTGTCGGGTCCCTTTCTGTTTCCTAATCTCTCTGGGCCTCGGTTTCCTTATCTATACAATGGAGACAATAAATATAGCTACTCTGTACAGTTGTGAGAGTTAAGAGGCCACCTAAAATGTATATGGTCTAGAGGTTCCTGAATGTCAGCTTTGGTTATTTTCACAAATCGCAACAGCTATGGGATATCTTTAATGGGTAAATCGAAGGGGAGAACCAACAGATATACCACAGAGATGAAGTAGCAGGTTTTCCTTCCAGTGCCCGCACCCCTCCCAGCCCACCCTACCCACTAACACGTGTGAGAACTGGGACCCTTCAAAGCGAAATAATGCGCCCAAGATTCCTCAGTGAGTTGGTTTGCCTTATTCCAAACCCAGCTCTTTCGACCTCCTTCTGTTTACCTCCTATGGGCTCTACTGAACCTAGCCATGGGTAAACCTCTCGTGGATGGAAAAAGTGACCCCCATATGGCAGCCTGCCCATGCTGAGGTCCCATTACAAATTTTATTGTGTGGTGAATTTGAAGAGCCATGGTCTAATACCAGAGCACCTGCGGGGCCTGCCCTACTTGGAGGCGCATGTCAGTCACTCAGTTTTCAGCTCTTAGCACCTCCTCTGAAAGCCCTGCCTGACCGCCCTCTCAGAAGCAGCAGGTGCCCACACCAATCTGGTCTTGGCACATCCCCTGTTTGCCTCCACAGCACTTAACGATATCTGAAAACATCATGCTTATTTGTTTAGTTGTTTATGACCCATCTCCCACACCAGAATGTAAAATCCATGGTGGGCAGTGGCCTTTCCTGTTTGAATTGCTGCTTTAATTCCAATGGCCAGAACAGTATCTAATCATTATCAGGCTCTTAATAAATATTTGTAGAATCGACGCTTGAATGTGTAAATTTGAACCCAGATTCCTACGTCCTTCTTACCAACTTTTATTTTGCCCTTCTCCTATCACCCTAAGCCCCGACTGGTGCTTACATACACCCAACAGAACCCCTGGGTCATTAAAGCCGATTGGATCTTTTGAAGAATGTCCTGAGCCTGGCCTGACTGGGTCCCAAACCAAAATCTTAGGAGCTGTGGAACTTGCCATTACTCTGATGATCTGAAACCCAGGTGTCCAAAACTCTACCACGATGCACTTGATTTCATGCATACCAAATGGTGAAGTGTTTCCAAGACTTGAGATTTCACCGAAAGTCAAGTCAATAAACATTTACCAAGCACCTTCAATGTGCTTGTCATTATATAAGCAAAACAGACACTAACAACCGATATGATACAGAATGACTGGCCAAGCTTCCTGCCCCAAACTATTTCCTCTGCTTCCAGAAGTGGTGATGGAAAAATTGTGTCATTGGCTTTTGGTTCTCAAAAGTGAATGCTGGTTGAATATACACATTAGGGGTACCATCCCACCATTCTAATAAGGATCGGTTCACCAGATTCTTTCCAAGATAACCATTTACCAGGAATTATGTGATATAGCACAAGTCCTTGGAAAGTCGACGGAGACAAGGGGTACCAGAAATGAGAAAAGGGGGCACAGAAAGGGATGGAAGAAAGCTCTAAAGACAAACCCCACCTACTCGGGGCAGTGGTGTGAACATCTAGGATCCCTTTCCTTGAAGCCAGATAGACTTGGGTCCCATCTTGATTCAGGCCACTTCCTAGGTTGGTGCTATAAACCGAAGGTTTGTGTCCTCCCCAAAAATCTGGAGGTAGGGCCTCTGGCAGATGATGAGGTCATGATGATAGAGCTTTGGTAGATGGGATTAGTACCTTAAAAAAGAGGCCGCAGGGCTCCACACTCAGAGCATGGAGCCTGGTTGAGATTCTCTCTGCCCCTCCCCAACTCGTTCTCTCTCTCTCTCAATCCTCTCCTCTCTCTCCCTCTCTCCCTCTCTCCCTCTCTCCCTCTCTCTCTCAAAATAAATACATAAACATTTAAAAAAAGGAGAGAGAGAGACCCCAGGAAACTCCCTTGTCCCTCCCACCATGAGAGGACAAAGCAAGAATACAGCCACCTGTCAACCCAGAAGTGGGCCTTCACCAGAGAGTGAAACTGCCAGCTCACTGATCTTACATTTTTCAGCCTCCAGAGCTGTGAGAAATAACTTCCTGTTGTTCATGAGCCACCCAGTCCATGGCATGCTAACAGCCCAAGTAGACTAAGGCCCATGGCTAATTCTTTACTGTGTCTGAGGCTCAGTTTCTTCATCTGTGAAGCAGGAATGATAACACGCAGCTCGTGATAAGTAAAGAATTACTATGTACAAAGCACTTAGCATTATGTAAGGGTCAATAAGGGATATTTACTATTATTACACTCGCTTACTTAGGGGTAGGCCTCAAGAGGGTGAGCGAACACCAGGAGAGCCTTTGGATATACCCCTTTGAAGGATAAGAAAAACGTCATGGAACAGAACTCCGTAAATTGCTTTTTCACTCTACCTGGCGGTGTTAAAGCAGCTTCCCCAAAGTGTTCGGTCCCCGGGGGCCCCTTACCTTCCAGGAGTATCTGCTTCCTCCCTCTCATGCTCTGTTCACCTTCCTTACTCCCATCTGCACCAATTAGCAGGGAGCAGATTGCCAGAGACCCAGGAGAGGGCCTGGAGAATAGAAACGTCACATGCCGGGCCAAGAACGGGGGAGCCTTCGGAGCCCATAAAGGGAACGGCTCGAAAATGAAGATGTATTGGGGGAACAGGAATTACAAATCTGCTGATTGAGTGATGAAGTGAACGGAAATGAAAAAGGTGGCATAAATTATTAAGGAGATGCTAGCTGCTCCAGGCAAAGGCAACCGATGAAGGAGGCTGGATATTGTTAAAAGGCTAAGGAGAGAACCGGCAGCTGTAACCGGAGGCCTCACGGTGACACAAAGGAGAGGAATTTTACTCCCAGCGTTTCCTATATTTGTTACTGGTTTCTCTGTTTTCAAAGATGCTTTTGATTCCCTTGTTCGCTGGCTCTGTCCACTGAATGAAGATAGGAAATGGCTTCCGATGAACATAAAAACACAACTTTTACACCTAGCATCCAAATAGTTGAGCTGAAATATTCAGATAGGTCCTCTGGACTCCAGATAGCCTATTTGGAATAACAATCCCGAGTGACAACTTCAGGACTTTCAGAACTTTCCAGATCAGCTAGGCGCGGGGGGGGGGGGGGGGGGGGGGGGTGGAGCCTGGATAGAATTCTCAAGTTATCACCGCAATGTAAAACAATCTGATCAAGAAGAGGACAGGGGGTGAAGTAGATTTTGGTAAATGGTAACTAGCGTGAAAATGTGCCCCGTATAGAAGTGGATCCTTTTGGAAGAGTTGAGCGTATTTATCAGTCAATATGTTTCTCATTAAATTGTTATGATAATGCGCACGTCCATCCGTCCCCCCTCCCCCCCACCACAGGTGCATGACCCACCGGGAATCAATCTCTGTCTCTCTCTCTCTCTCTCTCTCTCTCTCTCTCCTTCTCTTTTTACCTAGGTGCACTGTCCCTGGTAGTTTCCTGGAGGACAGATTTGTGCCTTAAAGAGGGGACGAGCAAAAAGATCAGACGGGATGCAAGTGTGGAATAAAGGGGAGAGAACAGAGAAACTTCACAATCCCTGAGAGATAGAGTGACTGCCTGACTGATGACGGGGCCAGCACTGCCAACCCAGTTCCTAGAAGCTTAGCCCTGGTTCCTATTCTGTTCAGGGACCAGTATCCTGCTGATAAAGCCCCTCTCCTTGAGAGGGTTCGTGGGGAAGTCTAAGAACTAACAAAGGTAACCTGCCAGTTTATATGAGGCTGAAAGTCTCTCCATCACATTAAGACTTTGCTTGAATACCTCCTATGACAGCAAACTCATTATCTCACAGTGTAGCTCAGGCCATTTCTAAATTGCTCTCCCCTCCAGGTACAGAGATGGAAATAAGTGTTTCTATCAATTAATCAATTAATGACATTAAGTCAAGGCTGAGGATGCAGGTTTGTCCAAAGCAAGAAAGGCTAAACACAATCCTTCCCCAAAACCCTCTTCCCTACAGTTTGGCAACCCACGCACACACTTCTGGATCAAGAGAAGTAGAATCTTTTTTTGTCACCTTGATCTCTGTTTAGATTTGGATCACTGTTGGGGCACCTGGGTGGCTCAGTCAGTTGAGCGTCCAACTTCGGCTCAGGTCATGATCTTGCGGTTCGTGGGTTCAAGCCCCACATTGGACTCTGTGCTGACAGCTCAGAGCCTGGAGCCCGCTTCAGATTCTGTGTCTCCCTCTCTGCCTCTCCCTCACTCATGCTCTCTCTCAAAAATAAATAAAACGTTAAAAAAAAAGATTTGGACCACCAAAAGGACGGCATCAAAAGAAAGACAAGAAATTACTCAGGAAATATTACAAAGCTCTATGTCTGCCTCCATTGGATTATAGCTGGGGAATCATAAAACAATGCCTTTGTAGTGTTTTGTTTTTTTTTTTTTTTGTCCATAGTTCCTTATATAAAATTGTGTTTTGAATCCTGGTGACAGAACTAATATATTTTCGTTGTGGAAAATCCAAAAGTCATTTATAACCCCACCATTCACAGATAAATACTATCAATCTGGGGGTGCCTGGGTGGCTCAGTCGGTTAAGCGTCCAACTCTGGACATTGGCTCAGGTAGTGATCTCACAGTCATGAGATCGAGCACCGTGTCAGACTCTTCACTGAGCATGGAGCCTGCTTAGGATTATCTCTCTCTCTCTCTCTCTCTCTCTCTCTCTCTCTCAAAATAAATAAATTTCAAAAACAAGATCCTATCAATGTGGTATATATCTTTCCAGTGGGGCTCGTATGTTTGTTGTATTACTTAATTGGGATCATGCTTTTTATAGCGGTTTATGATTTTTTTTAATTTAACATAACAATGGACTATAAACATTTTTCCAAGTTATTAAATTTCTTCTTCAGCATAATCTGTAATATTTGCGCAAATAAAGTACCCCCTGTTTATGCTGCTATTTAGAGTATACACATATGCTATTTATGTTTTTATATATCTGTTTATAGTGCTGTTGATGGGCACTTAGGCCATTGGCAGCTTTAAAGAATATTACATATGATGGAGGAAGAATCAAGAGCTCTGGAATCAGAGAGGAAGAGCTGAGAAGCTAGGCTTACAGGGTCAAGAAGAGCTTCCTGGAGGAAGCAACACCTGAATCTTACTTTTCAGATTACGAGGCGTGACAGCTTATATTTACACTGTTTAGTCTTCAGAGTTGACTGAGATGGTCTTACCATTCCCTTTAGTTGCCTAAACTTGAGACAGATATCTTCCTGACTCTAGGTTCCGACCTCCTTTTCCTAAAAGCATTTGCTTCAGTGAACTTTTAATTGTAAATTCTCTCTCTTCCCCCTTTGAAATATAAATCTTTTTAAAAGCTTCTTACCAGTTTTACAGCCCAAGAATTCCTCAAGAACCTGGAAGCCATCCATTGGAAATGTAATCATGGAGGAAGGAAATTTCTCAGTTTCCGTGGAAGGGAGGGAGCTTAACTTTACAGTCTAACGTCCCGTCATGAAGATAGGAGAAAGTTTATTTTTCCTTTAGGTGAACCCAGTTGGCAAATAGATGATCTGTAATCCCCCCCCCTCCCGCCCCATCCCAACTCGTAAAAACTCTCCAGGTCTTTGTTTCAGCAGGAATGAGTTCACACTGAGTTCTGACCTCTCTTTCCTTTTGCAATAGTCAGGAATAAAGCCTTCCTTACCTGTTAAAACTTGGACCAGTGTAAGTTTTACTTAACACAATAAAAGTCTTAAAATTCTATTGGACAGGAAAACATAACTTAAAGAGAAGTAACCAAACTGGGAACTCCATGTGCCCCTACCGTAGGTGTTGGTAGAGTATTTGCATCCTCTGAATTACTACAGAAAAAGACAGGTTGAGATTAACTAGATTGGTTAATTGATATTAATGAGGGCCTCGTTGATAACCAGCTGACTCCTCTATGAATTCTTCACCTACAAAATGAGACCAATAATAGTACCTACTTACAGGGTTCTTGTGAGGATTAAATGAGTTACTACAAGAAAAGCAGTAGTTCCTGGCCCATCGAGAGTGTTCGTCTCACTAATATTATTATTATTACTATGGAAAAGCACCAATTTTAGAGTCAGAATAGGCTGAGATCAAAAGTCAGCTTCATCACTTCCTGGGAGAGTGAATCAGGCAACTAAGTTATGTCATAGATTGTTGAAAGGTTTACATTGAATAGTGTTGTTGGAGCAAATGATTCACATTGGTCCTATGGTAGACAGAATTCTAAAATGGCCTTTGAAGGTTTCTAAACCCGGTTGTTCAATCAAACGCAAATCCAAGTACTGCTATAAAGGGATTTTGCAGATGTAATTAAAGTCCCAAATCAGTTGACCTTAAAACACAGAGATATCTGAATGGGCCTAATCTAATCACACAGGCCCTTTACAAAGTGGAAAATGTTCTCTGCTGGTCGAAGAAAAGAAAGAGAGAATCCAAATGTGAGAAGGTTTCAGCACACAGGTGATATCCTTCAAGAAGGAGGAGACCACATGGGAAGACCTGAGAACTGCCACCAGGTGCCAAAGTGGACTCCCACCTGACAACTAGCAAGAAATGATTTCCAGCTCCCCAGGAACCTACACTCCATGGAACCAGAAACTTCCACTAACCAAAAGGAGCTTCGAAGTGGATTCGTCTCCACATCCTACAGATGAGAGCACAGCTTGGCCAGCATCTTGATTTCAGCCTTATAAGACTCTAAGCAAAGAAGTTGGCCAAGCCGGCCCCAACTTCTGACCTACAGAACTGTGAGATGATAAATGAGTGTTGTTTTAAGCCACTCTGTGTGTGGTAATTTGTTGTGTATGTATCAGGAGAAAACGAACTCAGGCCTTTGGTAAGGGGGGCGGGGGGGGGGGGAAACGTTTCTTTTTTTACCCCAAACCTCTTTTTACCACTGTCAAACCCACAACAAAAGTAAAACCAGAGGCAGCCATGCAACCGCTCTTTCCTATGTGCCCACATACCCCAACCCAAGGTCAAAATACTACTCACCCCTAAAGGACAGCCTGCCCACACAGACAGGCTCCCTGGTTAAAAGACTAGGGCAGCCTGAAGAGTCACTTTGAAAATATTCTTGCTTTTCAAGCCTCAGCACCAATGCACTAAAGAGGTCAGACTGTTTTCCGAATTGAGAAGCACAGGCAAGTCCATTTGTACCTTTCTATTGACATTTCTGACCTTGCTGGAAAAGCATGTTACGTTTTGCTATAAAAATTATCAGAGAGGGCAGCTTGCCGAGTGATATTTTATATTACAGGACAGAGCACTCAAAGCCAGTCTCCTCAAAGAAGTGCTCCTGCCACTGAAGAGCTTTCGGATCTCGGTGAAGCTTTTTCTCCCCACCATGTCCACAGCGTTAACTGAGCTGCGATGTTCGCGAGCAATTCAGTAGATGGAACCACAGCGTGACATTTCCTTGATGGAATCACTCCAGTAAGTTTAGAGACAATCTTAAGTGAAATACTAAAAGTAAAGTAAAAATCTTAGGCCTTTCAAGAAAAAAAAAAAAAAATTATCATTCCTGAAAGTTCTTGGTGTATATGGAGGACACGTGTGAACGTTGAGTTTGTCTGGACGTTGATTCTTTTGATAAGTCTCGAGACAAAAATGAAACCCAAAACCAAAATAGGATCAAAAAAATAAATAAATAAGCCCGCCCTCTGGGCTCTACATCACTTTGTCCAGGTTTCTTGTCTTCAGATAGAAAACCTTTTATGTTTAAGAGACCTGAGCTACATATCCGTAATCCCCACCCACTCTGAAAGAGCAGAACGGCCGGGTTAGCCAATCTTCATTCATAATGTTTACTCATATATGCTAGGGACAGTGATAGGTGCTGGGGATCCAAGTATGAGAGAGATATAATCTCTCAATGTAAGTAGGAAAGATAGTTATCAACCTTTATAACCTTCAGAACCTTTATAAGATATTATCTTTATAAGATCTTATAAATCTTTATAAGATATTAACCTGTTCTTCCCTTCCCGTAGATAGACCCAAGTAAAAAGCTATATTACATGATATCAATAGGATAGTTGGACAGCGAGAGGTCAACTCCTGCTTCCTACCTACCATGTAACCTTGGACAAGTCATGTAAGTTCTCCAAACCCCACTTCCATCATTTATAAAATAGAGGTAATACTAATGAGATAATTCCGGTATTGCGAAAATTAATGGAGATGGTCCACGTAAAAACGTTCAGCTCAGTGCCTCATCATGAGCAAGCAAGTGGTGGAATGATCATCCTCACGATGATGATGGCGGTGATGATGACAATAGAGGGCCTTACTTAGCACTTACTGGTCATATGGGTAGATTTTTTTCCATGCGAAACAATTGAAAGCTCTGGTTCCCCCGAGGGGTATCTTTTCTAATTTGTCCCTTCGTGGTGTTGTGGTTTTCAATTTTTGCCTTAATTTTTTTTTTTTCATTCAAATATAGTTGACACACAATATTCCCCTCGTTTCAGGTATACAACATAGTAGTTCAATTTCTCTATACGTTATGCGGGGCTCATCACAAATGTAGATACCACCTGTCACCATACAACACCATGGAAAGGTCTCATTTGTCCCTTGGGATGGCTTGGACTTCAGCACAGGACGGGAGGCCTGGGACTCTGTTGTGAGGCCACTCCCAACCCAGAGAGGTGTGGTGTGGTAAGACCTGTGAGAAGTGTTCACCTCTGCTTGGAAAGCTTCCCGGGAAAGGGCAAAGTTCTGAGTGCACGGGAGGACAATGACGACTGTCAGGACCAGCATTGACAGAATGCTAAACGTAGAGGTAGTTGGAACAGCGGGATCCTGTGTGAGAGGAAGAAAATGGTGAACGATGAGACCAGGAAAGTAAGCAGGGATCGTTTTGTGAAGAACTTCCTTTACCACACCAGGGAATTTGATGCTGAAGTATATTGTGTAGGAATGCAGTGTGCTCAAATGTACATTTTTTGTTTATTTGAGAGAGAGAGCACGCACGAGTCGGGGAGAGGGGAAGAGAGAGAGAGAGACGGAGAGAGAATCCTAAGCAAGCTCCACAGTCAGCGTGGAGCCCAACATGGGGCTTGATCCCACAACCCTGGGATCATGACCTACGCCAGAATCAAGAGTCAGATGCTCAACTGACTGGGCCACCCAGGTGCCCCTCAAATGTACGTTTTTAGAAAGACCACCCATGGTAGCTATGAGGATGGATTGATAGAAAGGTAAGATGAGAAGTTGACAGGGGAAGAGAATGATTGAGAAAATATAGTCCTAATGATGTAGACTGGGGTCCATACTAAGCACAGAACCACACAAGAATATGACATGGTATCATGACCCTTCAGTTATAGTGGACCATGACCCCTATAAACCTAAAAGCCCCACAGTGTCTTGCTGATGCTCTAGTAGGAGTTAATTGCCCCTCTACCATTCGAGGCACCTTCTCCTTTTTACTTATAAAAGTATGAGGTTTCCAGCTCCCCCACGACTTCTCCTCCTTCTTACCTTCTCTTGGCCCCTTTAAGCCTTCCTCTAACTGCAGACTTTATGCAAGTCACTGAGACCTAAAGAATGTTTCTTCAAAGGCACAAACAGCAACTGATTTTACACTAATCACGCTTAAATTCTTCACGGGCTACTGCTCCTTTGGAAAGAGAAAAATTAAGTTTGAGATCATTAGAAAGTGGGGAGTGGTGCTGTCCCTGTGACGGGTTGCACCTGGGGTATAACTCTGTTACCAATTTCCCCGGGCAAGGAGGGAATTTTCATTTCCAGGGCCTGGAGTTTCCCTGTTAGACCAGCAAATGTATCAACTAATTCACCTGCAACATTTTCTTTTGGTCGATTTTCTCCCTGGTCTTATTATCATTCCAGTCAATCGAAACTGACCTCAAATTAGTAATTTACACCTTTGCAACCAAGTGCATTTACAGAAAGTTCTCATTTGAAACTTGTCCTGCTGATTAATTTGCATCTTTCAAAGATATAACCAGAGCAATATTTGCATTTAGGTACAAGTCGATGCGATTACTCCCACTGAAATTACATGTATCTAGAGGAAGAATCTACAATTGGCAAAAGTCATAGTGATTTACTCTCACATTGGTTTTTGTTCTGTTTTGTTTTGTTTCAGCTCCAATAGCGGAGGGTTTCTATGATCGTTGTTGTTGTTGTTGTTGTTGTTGTTGTTGTTATGTTTTCGGACTTCAGAGTAGGGTAAAACCTCACAATGGCTGTGAACACTAAAACATGTGCTTCTGTTAAGTCAGAAATAAGCTGAATTTAGTAAAAATACATTTTTTTTTTGTTTTCGCTTCTAAGACTGGGCAAAGACTAACAATAATACAAGAAGCATGATGATAATATGCACTTCTGGATTACAAACATTTCATCAGGCTCCAGCGGATGCCCCTTCGCTTTCAACACTAGTCAGGGTCTACCTGCGAGGACGTTGAGGAAAATCTAGATTTGAACAAAAGAAGTCCTGGCCTCTGCTCTAACACATAGTTTGGATCAATCACCAATTTTCTCCATGTCTCCATCTCCTCACCGGTATGTTTTAAAGTATCTT